>NC_142616.1:18704947-19304947 GCF_059453375.1 Lepisosteus platostomus | reverse complement strand
ATTCTCGATATATCACCAGATGTTTACGTTCCCCACATCAAAGTAAAGGACTAAAATAAATCTCTATTTTATTTTCTGGAAATCTCTGAAACTTGCAAGGAAGCTCAAGGGTCTGTTATAACTTTGTTTTCTTAGAAGGGTCCTGTGTGCTGCATGACTACTTTAGATTAAATTTGATTTAAACCAAAACTGCATTACAATGGGTTTACGCTTTTTTCTGTCATTCTTATCTAGATTTTTATGTGGTAGATTTATGAAAGGATAAGATTAATAAGGCTGGCTGAAAACACAGCCTTGCTCCTGCCGTTTCTAAGACTGTTTGCCAAGTTTTGGAGTTCGCCCTTCATTTTTGAAGGGTTTTCTCCCTCCATGTATGTGAGTGTGCTGAGTAGGAGCCTTAGTTAGCATAGTCTGTGTAGGTGGAGGTTTTTCCCGAGTCAGGAATTAAAGTAGAAAATCACAATGTTTAAAACTGAAGAGCTTCACAAATAGTGTTAACATATCATATATGTTTGAAAAGGCCTTTGATGCAGAGACATATCTGTACTTTGTTTTCTTTTGTTTAAAGGCTGAGGAATGTTTTTCCATAATAACAAGTTTTTTTTTCTGTTGGAGTTACAATCAAAGGATAGGTAGATCAATCGGGTGGGTGGGTAGGTGTTTTGGGATTTTTCCTCTTGGGCGCCAACAGCCCCATGGCATCACAGACATACACGTGTTAAGCCCAGCCCTCTGTTGCCTAACCTTGAACTCATCAGCAGTTGTGACCCTTCTGTGCATGAAAAACACGGCTTTACTGTAGCTGTTTTTGAACAAACCTGTGTTGGCTTTTCACATTTTCACATTGAAATGCACAAATGACTATCAAGGCACAAAGAAGGAGGTGTTTCATATATTTGGCAGAAGAACCTGGTGATCCGTGTGTCAGAAATGAGATCTGGGCAAACTTGACTGACCAGGGTTGATCAGGCTCCCTAACGCACACAAACACCACTAGAATTCAATTGCTACAATACAGAATTAGATCTTCTTAAGCATTTTTCCAAAGGGGTTTCTGAAAGCAATTGAATCACTGTGTCTTTCATTTAATTTCAACTCGATTTTCCCAATTAAAATTAATCTTATTACTTACCTACTGTATATCATAATTGTTAAAAAAAAAACATTTAGCACTTGCAGGTCCTAAACACTTTTGAGAGGTGGAGTTCTTTCAAGAAAGTCTTCGTCAGCTTTTTAGGGATTGAGACTCAGGTCAAATGTTCACAATTACAGAGAGTGAAGGTTTAAGTGGATGAGGTATCCCTGTTTAAAAAAAAAGAAAAACCTTGGATGTGTTTGTTAAGAAAGAGTGCTTAGAAAGCAGACAGAAATACTTTGCATGGCTTTTAAGGTGATTTAGGTAACCAGGGTGACACGATTTCCATTCCTCCTTTCATTTATAATTTACTTTCATCAGTGGGGGGCTGCACATTCATGTCTGCACAAAAAGAGACTGTTCGGTGCCTCAGCTGGCGAGGCTGTTGTGAGTTTCCCCTAGAAACTTCAGAAACCAGGGCACTCGGAGCCCTCTGAGGCTTCTCACTACCAGCATTTCTGGGTTGTCTCTCTCTTTCTTGTTTTTGTTTAGGATTACGACCACTCTGGCAAGCCCTCCCCCAAATTTACGAGCCATTATGCACTCTACTGCAAAGCTGATTTGATACGGTTGTGCGGAGTGCCACCTTTCGGAGCCCTGCATGCTAGGTTTGGGCCTTAAAGCGATCTGCCGATGAAGAATGTGAACCAGGGCTCCTGTGGCCTTCAGTTTGAAACATTTCTGTTAGGAGAGGGAATGTGGCAGATGTGTGCTGCTCAGTGATGGAAGCTCTGCTTTGATTTCAGCTGTATTGGTTTTTTAGGTACCCATGTCAGAATGCACAGCATACATCATTAATGCGTAGGATCAGAATTCTCTCTTTTATCCCCAGGATATTTGTTGTTAGCTGTTCGTCCCACCTGACTTAAATTTTCTGGCTTAGTGGTGGTTGTTTTTTTAATAAATAAGGCATCGGCTCTTAACTGGAAATGAAAGATTCTGCCCCTCCCGAGAACGACTTAACTGAGTTTAGTTGAGTTGTGATAAGTGAGTTTTCAGTCTCTGTAGGTCAGCATGCCTTTTTATTAACTATCTTCTTTGTGTAATGTAATCGTCTTAATAGATGCAGAGTAGCGAGCAAATAGGTTTTATCTGTTTAAAATAACTTAATTCTGAGAAGTTTATTCTTAAAGACCCACACAGCGGAGTTCAGCACTTTCCCAGAGTTAGTACTGTTCTGGTAGCGTGCCAGTCTTGGTTATTCCTAATCTAAGGAAGCTTGTTGCCAGAAAGGAGGCTGATACCCCTGGTTCATGGGAGAGCAGGTGTTACTGGCGGACTGGGAAGGAGCACAGAAGAGGGTTGGGAGTGTGCCATACCTGCTGGCTTGCTTGCAGGGAGCCGAGCCAGGCTGAGGGGAGACACCAGACAAAGGACCAAGACACAGCTGTGCCAGGCACTCACATCCAGTGGGGGACCCACTCAGTGTGGGAATAGGAGGATGTCTTGGAAGAAGAGCCTAGTCCAAAAAAAAAAACAAGGGTACGAACAGAGTGCTTCGACGTCTTTCTTTTCTTAAAGAATCGAAATGGCAAAGCTTATGTGTGCAAACAGAGTGGGGACGGAAAAAATGGTTTAACCTGTAATAGCCCTTTTTTACCCCACCAAAAATAAATCAATACAAAATAATGGATAGCTATCAAGGAACCAGACTCACTTAGTTATCTTTTCTCTCAAGGGTTTAATAACAAATAAATCTGGAGACAGAGGCAGGGTATTGAGCAGCCTGTCTGCAGTCCTGTTCAGAGAGTGCTGGTCCCGGTAGGGAGTCTGAGGGACAGCAAGTTCTGTGAAAAACACAAAGAAAATGGGAAAACATGCCAATGACACTTTGTCCAAACTGGAAAAATCCCTTCATTGTGGGAAGGGTTCTGGGTGGACCCGAAAATAAAATGTAACCCTAATATGAGTCTCACCACATAGAATCTTTATAAAAATGACAGATTTTAAATTATTTTGAATTGTTTTCCTTGCTGTTTATGGTAAAAAAAAACTTTGGGCGCTTCACAGATCTGCAATATCCCTGTAAAGACAAGAGTGGGGCCAAGCCATTTTTAGGAAGGGAATGAAGTATAATACGGGTGGACCTGTGCACCTTTCACTGCCTCGGTGGAGTCAGTGCAGTGAGGGCGTGTGGATTGTGAGGATAAATGAATACAGGCTATGGAGTAAATCCCTGGCAAGACACTGGCCAGGCTAGGGTATGGATTTTATAATGAAATCAAATCTACAGAAATAAGATTATAAAATATCATAATGGAATTCTCTAATTGTTCCTCATCTGCTGTTCTAGAAAAATAATGTAAAATCCATCTATTGAGAAAACTGATATAAAAAGGTACTTCAGCCTGAAAATGTTTGTTTATTTATTTAAGGGTTATTGGCTAGTTTTCACTGAGGCTGCTATTACTTTAAGTCTGTGTGCGCATCAGTGGACGCACCAGTCTGTTTGGCTCCCTATTGAACTGACTGGTGCAGCAGAAGAAAAAAACAGTAATCCTGTTGTTCCTCCTGCTATCCCAGGGGAGGGGGTGCCGAGAAATCGCTGGGCCTGTTTGTCCTCCCACTCTCTAACCTGTCACATGAGAAGTAAATTTAGTCTCTGAGTAAATAATAGTTCCCAGCCCCTTTAAACATGTTTCCTAACAAGAAGTGGTGATTTAGTGAGGTGATAAGCTGTTACTAATGGTAGGGTATAATAATTTCCATTTAAGTAGTTTGGTGATCCTGTCCTCCCTCTTTAGACCTGCTCTATTGCTGTTAGCACTTGGCACAGTGCTGCCAGAGGGGCTTTGTTGGCAGGCTTGTATTTAGCAATTTGGGAATATTTCTGTTTTATCGAGCGAGAGGCTTGGTGTGTTTTCGGCAGCGAGAGTGGAAATGAGGGATACTCTGTGTGTGACAAAGGGGGTGGAGCTGGGGGCTGGTTTCCCCTCAGTTAGGAACACAATCAGTTATCCAGAGTTTAATAAGAATAAGAAGTCAGTGGCTTGAAATTTTAAAGCCGCACGTGTTTGGTCAATATGTCATGCAGTGGGCATTAAAAAGCTTCAGAAATCCTTCCTCTGTGCCAGACCTTGTGTCTGTCTCAGTTTATGTTCTGCCGACATTCTCAACGTACTGTGTTACTGTGTAGTACATTACTTAACTGCTGTTTCAGCATCATATGGGTTTGCTGTACAACATATGAAGCTGTAGACATGACCAGTTCAGAGTTGCAAGGGGTTTTGATGATGTAGTGGGTGGCAGTGGTCAGGATGAGTGTCAGAACAGCCTCAGCTGTTATGGAAGTGTGATTCAGTAAAAATGCTGTGGGGTGATGTGTTCAGATATATTTTACCTGTAACCAACTTTTATGATGGTCACAAATGGAGAGGTAACAGAATGCCTCACACAACAAAGGCATATGTTTAATCTTGCTGTTATGCCACTCAGCACAAACAAGCAAGCTGGGTACCAAGTTGTATTAATATTTTAAGTTTTCCAATATTCTGACAAATGTCCGAAATCAACACACCATAAAGTCAGGTGGTGTTATTGAAATGCAGATTTAAATTATCGAAACTCACTGGTCGACAATGATAAGTTTAGTTTAGCTCCTTCCCAAAGAAGTCCCACTTGTTGTAGCCATAAATTGTGGCGTCTGGTCTCTCCTGGCTCTGTTGGGGAAACCAGACTAGAGCAGCTGTAGGAAAACAGTGCTGCAGTAGAATTCTTATCTATTCCCCTTTGGCCAGGCACTTTGCAATGAAGACTTCATTAGGGAAGCTACAGTATCGCTCCGTCCCTGGGCTTTTTTACTTTATGTGCTGTAGATGATTAGTGTTTTTTTTTTTCAGTCTGACATTCTGAAGACCCTCACTTCTTCTTTTTACACTCGTACTGCATTAAGGACAGAAAAGAGCTGATCAGTCGGGCTGTGCTGTGCAGAGTGTGGCTCGTGGCTGCCTGATCGATATCCTGGTGTAACAGTAGAGTCAGACACGTCTGGCTCCAATTTCTGGACACCTGCCTCAGAAGGAACAAGCAGCTGCTTACTGTATGCAGCTCTTCAGCACTTGTTTTAAAAGAGAGAGAAAGAGACTGCTGGCACCATCTGTACACGTCCTTTGTATTCTCCTCTTCATCTTTACACATAGACCGAAGTTCACGTGCTCTGTTTTTGAATGAGTAGGGAACTGCAGATTGGGCTCCTACAGTACTCACACTCTCTTTAGAGCGGAAGAGGTGGTTTATTAAATGTTTTCTTCAGTTAGTCTTACTGCTTGGACTGGCTTTGTTGCTCATTTTGAAGCCTGTCATGTTGGGAGCAGAGTTTCCTCGTTCAGAAAGGGGGGGTGCTACAGGTTTCCCCCGGTAAACTCTGATGGTGGGTTTCTTGTACATGCCAGTGAAAGTGCCAGCACTTTTGTTTAGCAGTTGCAGTCTCTTAGCGCCTACAGAGCTGAAGTGACATTCATTATTGATGGTGGGGTTTAAAGTGTTGCAGTAAGGGGTCGTGGTTACTTGACACTGGGCATTAGGCATTCAATTAAAGCACTTCGCTTTGTAAATGCACTAGACAGTGAGGAAAGTGAAATTCATTCAGCTAAATATAACTGGAAACTAAAGGTAACTAAAACATTATTAAGCTGCATTCGCCGCCTTTGAAAAGAGGCATTAAGCTTTGGAGTTGATGCTAGGGTTTTTTAGGCACTACAGAAACACCTAATTGCAGCAATATCACTGCGTATTGCTTTTGTCTCTCCTTGTGTGTTGTGAAAGAACTCCGGGTGCCGCGTTTCTGAAAAGGAGGCAGAGAGAGACAGCTGCTTGTCTGCTCATTCAGTGCCTCAGTTCCATTAGCCTGCTGTGTTTTTTTTTTATTATTATTATCCTCATCATTGTCACGATCTTCATTTGTCAAATGTTTTATGTGCGCATGCATGTGTGCACGCAGGAGACCCTGGTGGCCACCGGATGCCGGTGTGGAACGCCACTTAAGATGACCGATTCCGGTAATTCCGCTGAGTCGGACAGCCGGTGCTGTTCTGACATGGCTGCGAGCGAGTCAGCTACAGCCGCCACCGTCTGGATGAACACGCTGTTTCTCCCGCTCGCAGAACTCGAGTGCCGGTACTGCGCATCTCGGGACCCCAGGGTCGTTGCCCTCGGCGGCAAATTAAATCTGCACAGACCTTTTCTTCCTCTCTTCCCGTCCCCCCCTCCCAAAATAAATAGGGGAAGGTGTCTTTTGTAGCTGGCGCAGTACACATAAAATGTACCGCGGATGAGAAGCCTGAGATTTGATCGAACACTTGCTAGTAGTGTGGTTACCTAATGGAGCAGCATGTTCAAGCCTGCTCCAGGGTTGGAGCGAACCCTAGTGGTGGAAAAGCGGAAGTGACAACTGTGCGATCACGATGTGCTGCTAATTGTGTGGTCCTCCAAACACACTTCAGTGAACCTTTGCTATGGCCCTTTAGGTATGTTGGTTGAATTCGTTGAGAGCTCCGAAATGCTTTGTTACACAGTAAAAGTTGTGAATATTTGACTTGTCACCGTGAAGAGTGGTGTGGTTATAAAATAATGCTAGTTACTTGAAGAGTTCAACCAGACCTCCTGTAATGACAAATATGAAGAGATAGACGGACAGTTAACTGAAAAATAAATCCAAGAAAAATAAGGTTCCATCAGTTAATTTTTGAACTTGCAGGTCTGACACCAAATGTGTTCGTACTGTCTTTTTCAACATGGAAAGAAATTGCTTGGTTCTCCATGCCCAGCTATGTCCTGTATAAATAACAGTTGTTAAAGGGAACGTATGTAGCCCTCATCACCTCATGGTCATTTTCAGCTAAGTGTCATCTAACTCAGTTGTTGCCCCCTGAATTATTGTCGTCTGCTGAAATTTCTTTGGAGGTGATTAAATTAAAAGGAAAAAATATAGTGTTTCAATTTTCATACAGCAGATATTTCTGTTGAACGGCCATATTCTCAATTAATGGGATGTGTTCTCATGAGCCAGAAAAAACGCCCGTTGAGTCCCGAACGCGTTAACAGAGCAGCAGGAAATAGCCTGCGATGATTCCTCTGGTTTGAGGAGAAGGCTCCGCTGAAGAGAGCAGAGAGCTGTGTTTGTTCGGCTCGCCCCTCCTGGAAGAGCTTCTGAGCGAGTCTGTGTCCGTTGCAGCCCTCCTGTCATCGTGGTGCGAGGAACTGGGGCGTCTCCTGCTCCTCCGTCACCAGAAGAACCGCCAGAACGAGCCTTCAGGGAAACTACCCATGCAGCCCCCCATGAGCTCCATGAAGCCCCCACTTCCACATGGGTGAGTGCCCAGACCAACCTCCTGCTCAGAACCTTCCGCTCTGTCATATCTCTACAGTCTTGTGCGGCAGGAACGAAAGAACGGTCTCGCTGTGGGTCTTGGACATTACTGTGCTCACGCCTCAGATGGGGTTCTGCCGAGCTGCGTGCATACATTTACGTTTTCATGTTAATTAGAAGACCAAGCTGGGTATTTGTTTGCAGCCACTTTTGTAGTGCATTTTTGTACTTCCAAGCTGTAAATCTGTCCTCCCTTTGAGCGCAAATAATTGCCTTCTGCTCACAAAGGGCAAATGCACTGCAATGAAAAACCCAACCCTATAAAGGACAGCAAGCCTGGAAAAAGAAACCCAAGAACCGTTTCTGCTGTTTGGACCAGACAATGCTTTCCTGTGTTGTAAAAGGCACTTGAGGGGAAATTCACACAGGAGTTGTTTTGCAGAACACTCTGTGCTAGGCAAAACACACTCTTCCCAGAATTAAACCCTGATAAGTAGCCAGAGGCTGGTTTGTGAAGGAAGGCTCGAACATCACAAGAGCTCAGGCAGTCAACAAAAAGTTTGTTCTGAGAATGACAGAACCAGCCTCCATCATTAAAAGTTCTGTATTAGGATGTCTGACCAGCTCTTTTATTTATCATCACTGCGCCTTTATTAGCGTGCGCATGTCAGTGAGGGGGTCACAATTTCAGAACTGCAACATTTTGTGCTGTTAATATGATCGCTCCCTGTTTGCTAATGCATTTAGGTCATGCAATATTTTAATTGCTGTCACTGCCTCTGTTAATTGTAGTTTTGTGCATAAAAAAAGATCTACAGGAAAAGTACTTGATCTCTGTAACATCGATTTGATGGTAATTTAGGTCTTGCAGTTATTCATGTTGCTCTGTGCCTGTTCCCTTTTAAAGACTAGTCCTTCTTTGCCATTACGGTTTCTGCACTTCTCTGTTCTTACAAATAAAACTCCGTCAAAATCTTTTTTTTTAATTACGCAGCGATGGGTCCTTTCCTTACGACTCAGTTCCCTGGCAACAAAATACCAACCAGCCCCCTGGGTCTTTGTCTGTGGTAACTACAGTTTGGGGTGTTACAAACACGTCACAGAGCCAGGTGAGACTGGAAAACACATATACAATCCTGTGTGTTTGACTCTTGATTGAAATCTTCCCTTATGAGTTATTGTATCCTGTCCCACCCCCTGTTACACACTACACAATGAAATCTTGATTCCTTAATGTCCCCTTTTAGGAACTTTGTTTTTGTGGGAGCATATAAGGAGAGAAAAAGTGTAACATTGTGGAGATCGTTTCATCCTCTGTTTCTGCTTGAAAGGCTCAAGTGTTCTCGCTTAACTGTGTCAAATTAACCAATCTAAACTCTTTTGGATTTGAAATAGGTGCTGGGCAACCCCATGGCGAACGCCAACAATCCCATGAATCCTGGTGGAAACCCCATGGCTTCTGGCATGACTGGAAATAGCCCTGGTATCAGCTCTCCTCAGTTCCCTGGCCAGCAGCAGCAGTTCCCTGCCAAAGGGAGCTCCAGTCAGCCCTACATGCAGCAGGGCATGTATGGACGACCCAGCTATCCCGGAGGGGGAGGGTTTGGGGGCAGGTAAGTGTCTGATTGATCACCCTGAAATAGGGTGTCCCCAGAATACCACACGTACAGAGCACGCTAAACTCAGGGCAAGGAACACAGTCAAAAGCACGTTGTTTTCCAGTCGCAGTGGGTGGTTAATTGAGCATGACATTTGTTAATACCAAGCTTAGAATAAAAGTTATCATATCTGAAGGAAGAGCGTCCTTTGAAGTGCTCTGTAAACCGACGCCACCAAATTCCTCTTTCTTCATGGAAATATTCAGAAAGAAACAAATTGCACCAAGTGAAAGGGGTTAAGACTCCAAGCAAACCCCTAATTAGTTCTTTAATACAACGGCCCACGTTCTTTGACCAGTCAGAGAGCCATCATATTGTCAGGTTGCCTTTGCTCACGTTGATACGGGTTTGCTTCACGAATGGCCGCAGAGCCTCTTTCCCACATGTCAGTCTTGTTGCTTTTGTCTTTCCTCGCAGCTACCCAGGAGGTCCCAATGCCCCCGCTGGTATGGGCATCCCCCCTCACACCCGGCCTCCCGCGGACTTCACTCAGCCCGCCGCTGCAGCCGCCGCCGCCGCCGTCGCGGCCGCCGCTGCCACGGCAACCGCTACCGCCACTGCCACTGTGGCAGCGCTGCAGGAAACCCAAAACAAGGACATGAACCAGTACGGGCCGGTAAGGCAACGGCTTCGCACGCTAAAGCCACATACAGGGCTCCGTTAAAACTCTGGTAGCACATCCGAATGGCAGTTATCCATTCAACGGCAGAAGAATGGCTGATGCCTTTTTGGGTTCGTTTTACAGCAGCTGTTTGCCCCCCTTCCTGATTGGCATGCTGGCTTGCTGTGTTATGACCACAAGCTGGCCGCTTTATATGAGCTCGGCTGGTTTGAAGTGGTACATCACAATTACAAGAGCAGTACATACACTTGGACTATAAAACCCTGACTGGGGATGAGTGTAACTCCTCAGACATGCAGAAACCCCAGAAGAATGTATACTTTCTAGATTAAGTAGATAAGGTCTGAATTGCATTCTTTGTCTTAATTGAGTAAATCGGCTGTAGTGCCAGAGTTGCTGAGCAACACTTAAAACTAAACTCCAAACATAAGAGCCGTAAACACCGCTACAAGATCAATGCTATAAGATCAAATAGTTGGATATCAATCCAACTACTGCCTATTTCAGAGTTCTGACAAAGTATGTCTTGATGTTTTGCCAATCACTTCATTCAAACGTCATAATGTTGGCAATTTTAGAGAGAATCTATAATAAACATTTGACTTTATCTTTCCTTAGTGAAAATACATTAACACCTCTTGTACACATACAAAAGCCTATGAAAATGCATCATCACATCTGACAGCTGTTTTCATCACAGCTCATTCCTCCTGTAGGATTCTGCTACATGGCCATTAGAGTATTCAAAAAGGTGATCTATTTAATAAACAGCTTTTTGTCTGGAATCAAAACTCATTGAACAGAGAAAACAAGGTTCCAGTTGTGACACTCCATGTTCTCAGCTCTAATTCAGCCTCCTTTTCTCTTCCAGATGTGTTCCTCTTTCCAGATGGGACCAACCCAGGCCTATAATAACCAGTTCATGAACCAGCCTGGGCCCCGGGGTCCCCCTTCCATGCCAGGCAACATGAACCCTGCCAACATGGCCACAGGCATGAACGCTTCCAACATGAGTGGGCCTCCCATGGGCATGAACCAGCCCCGACCCCCGGGGATGAGCCCCTTTGGGGGTCATAACCAGAGGATGCCCCAGCAGGCCTACCCAGGCCCCAGGCCTCAGTCCATGCCTATGCCAGGGATGAAAAGGCCTTATCCTGGAGAGGTGAGAAGACGTGGCGCGCACACAGCTAAATTCTCTTTCTCAGAGTCTGTATGCAGTCCCGTGAAATGTCAGCTGATCAATTCTTCTTTTTCCATTTGTTTGTGTAGCCAACATATGGAAGCCAGCAGTATGGACCAAACAACCAGTTTCCTAACCAGCAAGGACAATACCCCACCCCCAACCCTCCCAGGCCACTGCCATCCCCCAACTACCCTGGCCAGCGAATGCAGGGTCAGCAGAGCGCAGGGCAGTACCCCCCACCCAATGTGGGCATGGGCCAGTATTACAAGGTGAGCTCCGGTGCCCAAGACGCTCTTCACAGACACGGGCCGCACTTCCTGTTAAAACAGATTCATTGAAGTTTTCGATTCTAAAGGATTTAGTGAGTTGCTCCTCTTGGATTGGCACAACCATGGTTTATATAATCACTTACATTTAACAATGTGCAAACATTTGGTCCTTTTTCACCAGATTAAGTCATACAACTGCCTTGTGTAAACCAGCTATCAGGTTCCAATTTGTAATAGACCCAGCAAATACAAAGAACTTACTTCAGATAAAATACCAGTAAATACAATATTAAGCCAAGAAGCTGTTGAGGGCAGTTTCCATGCAGAAATTGTATTTATTGTTTTTTTATCTCCATTGTTTCAGCAAGAGCCATTCAATGGTCAGAATAACAACTTCTCTGGAAGTGGATATACATACAGTCAAGGCAGTCTGAATGGGGTACGTCTGATGTCTAGTTTTTTGCTATGGTAAAATTTGTTCTGGAAGTGGGGTTATAGAAGGCTAAAATGCAGTTTGCATGCTTACGTAATCATCTAATAATACTTTATACAGCAACAGCTACTTGGCATAATGCAATATTACTTAAGGATAGAAAATCACAGCTTAATGCTCTGATATTCTTAGAAGACTTTTTTTTTCTTCTTGAAGAACTGAGAATTTAATTTGTTTTGTAGCCTCCGAGGCCTGTAGGAAACTACCCCCACTCACCTGTACCAGGAAACCCGACCCCTCCCATGACTCCAGGAAGCAGTATGCCGCCATATTTGTCGCCGAATCAGGACGTCAAGCCACCCTTCCCACCAGAAATTAAACCAAATATCACCGCTCTCCCTCCTCCTCCAAGTGAGTCCCATTGTGTTCAGATGCAGATGAGCCATGACATGATGCTGTTTTATAACCCTGGAAAAAGTTGTCATTTTGTTGAAAGAAATTGTCTGCGTAACACAAATAACAAATTGTGTTTGAAAACCTGAAGAGAAAGATGTCCAAAACAGTTTCCACAATTGAGCTGTGCCTATACAGAAAACGTTTAGTTCACCTTGAGAGCTGGCACTTTCAAGTTACAGTTTTTAAAACTTTAGTCTTGGAACATACAGCTTCAAAGCTGCAGATATGTAGTGTAGACAAGGTTAGTAGGCCCGGTGTGATGTCCTCCTTTCTTTTGTTGATGGTCTCTTTAAACTTGATGAAAAAAGAAAAGTAAATGACTCAAGCAGGTACCAGTAGGAAAGGCACAGGCAGTGTTATTCCCTGAACTCCAGTTGCAGCCCATACCATGTGTAAGTTTTTTTTTTGTTGAGTTGTGTAAGAGCGCAAATTAAAATCCGCACTGTTATCGCACTGCAGATGCAAAAGGGAAAGTTCACACTTTCTCTCCCTCTTCGATCCCAGCCAACCCCAACGACGAGCTCCGGCTGACTTTCCCTGTGAGGGACGGTGTGGTATTGGAGCCCTTCCGGCTGGAGCACAACCTGGCAGTCAGCAACCACGTCTTCCACCTGCGGCCGTCTGTCCACCAGACTCTGATGTGGAGGTGGGCAGGCTCACAGCATAAAATGCAGCAAGTGCTTCTCAGAAGTACAAAAAGACTTTTACACGTGCGGAGCAAAAACCAGCACTGAAATTGAAAATGTCAGGCGTTATACTTATTAGCTGAAGAAATGTGGAACTGATCAGAAGATGAATGTCCTCTCCCTATTGTTATTAATCTTTTTTTTTTTTGCTGGTGCTTCTATCTGAAGCAGCTTAAATTTATACGTATTTATACAGCCAGGTTATTTACTGAGCCTCAGTTTTTGATCTAGGGAAGCACCCTGCTCAAGTGCACAAGAGTGGAGCCTCACGCAGCATTTCAACCAGCGATGCTCCAGTTACGAGTCCAGGGCCCCGACCACTGTTCCACTCAATAGATATGAATTGGGTTGATCAAAATCAGAATCCCTTTCCCCGCATCTCCTCATGTAGCTAAGATTGTATTTCTGATAGTTTTTAAATTCTCTGTGCTGTGTGAGTTCAATATCTCTGTTTTGTCATTTGTGTCACAGGTCAGACCTGGAGCTCCAGTTTAAGTGTTATCATCACGAAGACCGGCAGATGAACACGAACTGGCCAGCATCAGTGCAAGTCAGCGTAAACGCCACGCCACTCACTATTGAGCGGGGTGACAACAAGACTTCCCATAAACCCCTTCACCTCAAGCACGTGTGTCAGCCGGGAAGAAACACGATTCAGATCACTGTCACGGCCTGCTGCTGTGTAAGTACAAGAGTTGGAATGTTATACCAGGAGGATTCTTAGTTTATTAAAACAGGAGGCATTTTCACTATGTAATAATCCAAAGTCATATCTGTTTAACTTTTTTCAGTGCAGAACTGACATTGATATATCTTAGGTGCTCAACAGCAGCTGGCAAAGGCCTGCATTACATACATGGAGCATAACATTCAGATAACAGTTTTGAGATATTTAAGATTAAAGGTAGATCTGAATCGTAAGCAACGCAGGGAAACTTTTTGGGTCAGCGGTCTCCTGTGTGCTGGTTGACAGCCTTGGCACTAATCGAATGTTTGTCTCCATTTTCCGTCTCGCCCGCAGTCGCACCTGTTTGTGCTGCAGCTGGTTCACCGGCCCTCCGTCCGCTCTGTCCTCCAAGGCCTGCTGAAGAAGCGCCTGCTGCCCGCCGAGCACTGCATCACGAAAAGTAAGCTGCCTCTCTCCCGCCTGGGCCGTGCAGCGCCAGAACCGCCGCTTTCCGCGTTCTGCAACTGCCCGTGTTTCAAAATCCAGAGCCCTGACCACTGTTCCACTCGGCTGATATGAATTAGGTTAATCAAAATCAGGATCCTTTCCATGCATCTCCTCATGTATTGTATTTCTGATATTTGTAATACTCTTTGTGCCGTTCACTTCAGTGTCTTTTTGGTTGGTAATTTGTGTCGCAGGTCAGAGCTCCAGTTTAAGTGTTGCCATCATGAGGACAGGCAGCTGAACATGGGCACCCTGCCCATGCACTCTGCGAAATCACTAACATGGCCTCTTCCGCCTCTTTTCCCTCCCTCTTGCAGTAAAGAGGAACTTCAGCAGCGTAGCGGCATCCTCGGGCAACGCCACACTAAACGGGGAAGACGGAGTGGAGCAGACGGCCATCAAAGTGTCTCTAAAGTGTCCCATCACCTTCCGGCGGATTCAGCTTCCAGCAAGAGGCCACGACTGTAAACACGTACAGGCAAGTGATTTTGTTAAGAAGAACTTTGGACAGATGTATGATGAAGCTGGAGTTACTATCAACAGAATGATAACTTGAGACAGTTGAGCGTTTTCTTTTTGCTTGCTAATTCATGTATTGTAAAACTCCAAACTTTTTCTCAACAGTGTTTTGATTTGGAGTCCTACTTGCAGTTGAATTGTGAACGAGGAACATGGAGGTGTCCTGTATGCAAGTAAGAAAAAAATACTTTACTAAATTACAGTAGATCATAAAGTGTCAACAATTAATTCTTACACAGAAAACAGAGGTCTTTATTATTTTGTTTGAATGAGTAAATGTGTTGGAACTGTAGGCCTTTATTTTAATCCATGAGTCACAAACCACAAGCAAGATTTTATGAAATATCATAGAGGAAGAGATAAATGAAATCCCCAATTTAGCACATTTTCACAGAAATAAGTCTTGTTTAGCAGCACTTGGAGTTTAAAACTGGAAATTTCATTGCGTTGTGTGATAAGAGACTCACTGAATGCCTGAGGGATTTTGGCTGGGAGAAACAGGCAGAAGAACAAATCATGATTGTTTGTTTTCTCCCCAGTAAAACTGCACTACTAGAGGGCCTGGAGGTCGACCAGTATATGTGGGGCATCCTGAATGCCATACAGAAGTAAGTTTTCATGTTTTCACAAACGTGTACTTTTCACAAGTGCTTAGCTTTTTTTCTCTTCATACTCTGTTGTCTTCTCTCCTGACTGTACCTAAAGTATTAGTATAGTGTGTTTTCACTTACAAGGAAGGCAGAGAAGTAGTGTGTATAGAAATATTCTTGCATTTTTTCTTAGCATCCTAACCAGGCACTTTGCAAAAATGCTAGATTGATCATGATAAATGATTAAAACTAGTCTTAAAGCCTGTCTTTCATCATCCTCACAAAGGTGGTGTTCTTAGTGACAGTCTTTTCCCTTTATTCTACCTTTTGTTAATGCACTATCGGCTCTAAGTTCATAGTTTGCATTTTAAAACATACCAGAGCCTGCAGAGAATGTCACTATGCGCTCTGGGTCAATCGCTCCCTACTCTCTCTCTCAGTTCAGAGTTTGAGGAGGTCACCATCGATCCCACGTGTAGTTGGAGGCCGGTGCCAATCAAATCCGACATGCACATCAAAGAAGACCCGGATGGACCTTTGGCCAAGAGGTTCAAGACCATGAGCCCCAGCCAGATGATCATGCCCAATGTGATGGAGATGATTGCTGCCCTGGGGCCAGGTCCCTCTCCATACCCATCGCTACCTCCTCCACCTGGGGGCAACAGCAGTGAATACGGCAGCCAGGGTAGGAGTCAGGAGCACACCTATCCTCGAGCTTCCTGTTTCTATATCTATTGTTGGTGAAATTTTCAGAATGTGTTTATTTATTTCTTGTTCTCAGTACCTCCTGTCTACTTCGTGATGAATGAAACTGTATCACATTTCAAAAGCCCTTCAATAGGCCGTGCTGACTGTGCTGAGTTCTTTATTGATAACAACCCATCTGAAGATCCACCCGGCTAATAGCTTAGATTGCACAGCAGTACAGCAGTAGAAACAAATGTGCTTGAAGTGTTGGAAAAAACATGAAGGAGGATTTTTGCAATTTGATTAACAAAACAAGAGGTATGTCCATCACACATCCCTCCTGTAGCAATTCCTGTACTGTATTGGGTGAGTGAAGCCCCATGCACTCTCGTTCCTGACACAATGAGGTATTGCTCTGAAATGTATTCATTGAGGACACGTGTTTGTTAAATGGACTCTGTTGCAGTGCAATAAGAGATAAGAGAGAAGATAAGATCACTTTATTGGCCATATACAATTTCTTGTATTAGGAATTTGTCTTTTCGCATACCCCAATTTGCTCTCCAAGAGACATACCAACAGGGAGAGAAGCTTGGGGTCAGAGGTCAGCCATTTATAGGGTGCCCCTGGAACAGTTGGGTTAAGGGCCTTGTTCAGGGGCCCAACAGTAGGATTCATCTGCCGGCCACGGGATACGAACTGGCAACTTTCCAGCCACAGGCCCAGATCCTTAGCCACAAAGCCACCGCACCGCGCACAATGAGGTTGAGGTTGTTGTAGGGGTTTATCTACTGGTTTAATTGCAGCCTTTGTTTTCGGTTCCAGGCAACAGTTACCAAGGGCATGGAAATTTTGACTTCCCCCATGGAAACCCTGGTGGAACATCGATGAACGACTTCATGCATGGACCACAGCTGTCTCACCCGCCTGACATACCTAGCAGCCTTATGAATCCAGACAAGCCACTCAGCCACAACATGCCTGACACCGTAAGTGATATTCCCCCTCAATGCTGACCTCAGCCTAGACAAGAGGACAGAAAGTGGACAACATTTTGGCAAGGAAACCATTTTCACTCTGGAAGTTCAACTTTTCTCCATCTTCTTCTGCAATCAGGTTGAAAGGCATGCAGACATGCTGGAAAGGCTGGAAATTAATTCAGACACACATCCATCCTGCACTTGCATCGTGCAAGCTTTAGCATCTATATATATGTCAAATATTCCAGGTTACTGCACCCTTACAAAACAGCGACCATTCACAGGAAGTAAGGCTTCATTAATGTAAAGCTCAAGTTCTCATATGGACAACACAATAAGAAATAAATGGGTTTGATTGAACTGATCACTGAAGAGGATAATAAGATTCAACTAATAAGGAAATAAACCCCAGCTCTCATTTTGCTTTTTCTCCAATGTGCTTGTATTCAGAATAAAAACCATTAAAAACTTCTCATGGCAGCTGTCTGGTATATACTGGGCAATTCCCTTTCCTCATTGGTTGGCCATGATTTCAGGTGATCCTGATGGCATGATGGTTAGTGATCTCCCTAGTTTTCCTTGGCTCTTCCTGCGCGGGGGCCTCACTCTTCTCCTGCTCTTCCTCTCCCGCAGATTGCTCACCCCGGCAGCGCTGATCAGTCCCATAGCTCCATGCAGCAGGGTTTGCACGCCCCTCCTCACCCCAGCAGCCAATCAGGGCAGCCATTGCATCACAGCGGTCCTCCTCAGCCATCACGGCCGCCACCGCCACCCCAGCCCGGGCCAAACAGCCATCCTCACAGTGACCTGACCTTTAACCCCTCGTCTGCCTTAGAAGGTCAGGCTGGGGGGCAGGGAGCCCCTGACATGCCGGAGCCCTCTCTGGATGTAAGTGTTACTGCGCCCTCCTCACGCCTGGCCTCCATGCGATCTGCGCAGACCTTCAGCAAACAAACCCTGATGCAGCTCATCTCATTGCTTCATGTGCGGCTGCATGCAACCCTTTCAGCTTTTGAGCTCATTGTGCACCTTAACAAAATCTCTGGACCTCTGCTGCTTAGTGATGCTTTATTAATCATCTGCTGTTCTGCTCTCTTTCTGGTGTTCACAACATGGGAGAAATATAAACCAATAGTCCACCGAAAATAATAAGCAATGACCGCTGAAATCTTGAGCACTCAGTTATGTGTTTTAGATTAAGATTGGGAGGCAAAGCAAAGCTTTTTTAATATGTCGGTTCTCTTTGCCGTTTGTGATGCAGAATAGAGGCTGGAGAATCTAGTTTCATATTCACATAGCAAAGTTAGATTTTCTTTTAAAAAAACTCATTGGTAAAAGAAATTTGGCAAGACAGTGTGTCTTAAAGCCATTACAGCCATGCTTTTTTGCACATTCAGTCTGTCAGTTTGGGTAGAGAAGAGGATACAGCACAATGATACGTGACCAGGAGGGTGCCCCTGTTTATGGACAGATCTTTCTGGGGATTGACAGTGGTGCCGTTTGATCCGTCAGTGTCATCTCCCCTGCAATTAGAACACTTAAACCAGAGTTACACACAAGTTGTAAACCAAGCAACATGTCTGCCCTTGAGCTTTGTCCTGAAATATTTAACTGAATGGTTGAATCGTTCCTGTCTAAGTGAATCAAAGAGGTTCAGTGAGGTTCGGTTCCCTGATTTGAAAAGGGTAGTTTTTTGTGTGATACTGTATTAAATTTGCATTCTGAGGATGATCCTATAATTTAAGTACTCAAAAGCCTTTCCCTATTCTTTGGTTCATTTGTTTGTGTGTTTGAGCCTGTTTATAATTTACAGGCTATTGTTTAAAAATGGGCATTAAAAATATTCATCACAAACGTATTAAAAAAATCAGAATTGTGGAAGGAAATTATACAAAGAGACACCCAGAGCAGCAGTGTAAGTAGGCTTCAGCAAGTTACTTCACTCCAATAAAATACCCAGCCCTATAAAAAGGATAAGTGCCAATGTAAGCCACTTTGGATAGAGGAATCATCTGTGTAAATGAATGGTAACATCCATGTGAAAGTTGTTCACCGCCGTTAAAGCGAGGTGTGTTTCTTTCCTTGCAGCTGCTTCCAGAGCTGACCAACCCAGACGAGCTGTTGTCCTACCTGGATCCCCCTGACCTCCCGAGCAATAGCAACGATGACTTGCTCTCCCTCTTTGAAAACAACTGAAGCTTCTGCCCCCGAAGGCCCGTTCAAGCTGGCTGGTGTCAGCCCCCAGTCCGAACAGGAGCTCAGTACCCGACGAAAACAGAGATGCACTCCCTTACTCTTCTTCCTCTATGAATGATCTGGTCAGCCAGCTCCACGTGACTCAGAGTTGTGGTCAACACACACACAAACACAGAGGTGACAGTCCTGTCAGCTGCCTATTTGTCATCTGTGAACATTAAGAAAAACTGTGCAGCTATATTCAGCTCATTTTATGTCGCATAGAGAGATTTCTTTGTGTACTTTAGGAAAGTGTTGTAGCATTTTTTGTTTTGTTATTTTTAAATCATTTTAACTAAAAACAAGATATGCCCATCCTGGCCAGTGTCTTGAGATCCCTTTGAACTTTGTTCTTCCATTCTTTGAAACTGTGGCTTCCCAAGACATTCGTGTAATATTTTCCAACTAAATAATAGTATCACTGGTCCCTGCTGTGAGCACCATTTAAAAGCACAAGCGGTTATACACAATTCAAAACTGATTCTCAAAGGGAAGAACACTTTTTAACACAGTCAACAAGAATTGCCCATTTATTGTCTATATGTGGGCCACACAAGGTACATTTGAAGATTTTTTTTATAATGTTCCCCATGCAAAGAATTCACAAAGAAGTTCTTGGACACACTTCAAATGTTAAAATCCTCTCATAAGCATTGGAATCTCATTCTCATTTTGATGCAGATAAGGGAAAAGCAATCGTTTTGAAAGAGTAAGTGTTTTGCTTTTTTGTTATGTTTTTTTTTGTGTGTGTGTGTTTTCAAAGAGACAAAACACCCCATCTTCACTGCGCAAAAGATGACAGTCGGGAACCCAGGGTGGGGCAGTAGTTCCTTGTCTCGGAGGGCAAGTGAACTTTTACCTCCGATCAGGTTCTGTGATTAGCTGGAATAGGCATTTAAACCCCAAACAGAAATGAAAATGCAGCTTTTTTTGTACAAGACTGTTACATAGTAGCCTAGCTGCTATCTCATCTGCCCAGGAGAGTTGAAGTGAAATAAACAGCGAGAAGATGAAATAGACATAATAGGGATATTATTCCTGCCCTGTTAGCCCTCTATGCCAGAGTCTCTGTACTGCAACCTTAGTTAGTGCTTCTCTTATGTGGTCTCCTCTCCTGCATGAGCCTCAAGTTGCTCCCGTGCCCATTGTGTGACCTTTGTCTCTCTCCTTGATGAATTATGTACAGTAAGTCGTATAAAAAGTGCATGTGTGCCAATTTTGCCCTTGTTAAGTGATATTCTGAACTAAGACAGTGTGCTTTTTCATCAATGACTTTAACTGTAGAACACGTTTTAAAAGAAAAAAAAACACTAACTTTTCTCAGAAGGGATTAATTTCTGGTATTTGCGACGTATTGTTCATTTTTGTAATTATGATTATTGTTGCTGTTGTTATAATTTTATTTTGTCTGTTCTTTTGTTCTGTTCTTTCTGTGCTGCAAAGGTTCATCATTGAGATCACCCTTGGGAAATTGCTTTATATCACCAAAGTTATCTTTGTAACATTTTGGGGTTTTACTCTTTTATTACAAAGATGTTTTTTAAGAAAAATGAACACAATCCACCACTGCTGTAGATGCATTAATACTGGGTGGTCCCCAATATTTCTGTAGATATTTTTCAAACAGTTGATTGTCTTTTTATTTCTGGTAGCAGTATTGGAACTGTAAAAGTCATGTAGAGACATTGCCATTTTGATTTTCTATTTCAAGGTTTAACAGAAAAGCGCTGTTCAGTATGCAAATTTATTATTTTAAACAAAAAGGCTATTGTAAATACCTTTGTGAATATTTTAGTATTGTCTTTGATAATATTAATCATCTTCATGATTGTTCATTGTTGTTATTCACTACTTGTCTGGTAAACTGTTTCCCCTTGACAGAAGTCCTAAAGTATAATCCATCTGAAAAAAATGTTTCCATAAGCTATTTGGTAAAAGTTTCTTTTCTTATTTCATGTTTTTTTCATACCGAACTACAACAGTAGAGCTCATGGAAATTGGCAGGCAGGTGTATTTATGATCTTCAACTATTGCTCAAAAGAAAGAAGAAAACCATAAGAGTTTGGTATAGTTTTATAGAATAAAAGCCTTACATGTTCAGAATAATTAGTGATATTCACGAGACAGAGGTGTTGGACGTTACACAATTGTAATCTTACTGTCACCCTCTTGTCTAATTATAAGACTTTTCATTTTTCATAAAGAGCTATTGGTTTCGGAAACTGTGGTATCCTTTTGCTAAATATATTAATTACAGAATTGGAAATATGATAGCAGCAGAATTGACCTTACAATTCATTGACTAATGTGATATTTTAAAAGAATGTTACAGCCTTTCATTTGAAAAAAGATCTATGTAATGTTATTTTATTAGTGTTCTAGAAAATAGAGCTTTTTAAAAGCTGAAAACCATTTAAATTTTATATCTCATATGACAGATTGCATATGATTTTCTGTTTTTTTACATAATATTTTGTAATGAAATGCAAGGCTTGTAATATTCATTTGTGGCCAAAAGCATACAGTACGTATTTAAAAAAAAGAATCTGGAAAAGGATCACATTAACCATTTGAAATCCTACAACGTGAACGTACTGGTCATTTACGTTTTGAAGAACAGCATGGTAAAGATATCTTATTGGTGCTCACTTTATTAAGTGTAAGAAACCTACTCTGTAACCATCTTTAAGGCAAATGAATGGTCTGATTTTTTGAAGAAATGCACTGCCACATTGCTTTATGTATATGTATAATTTTACATATGCTCACATTGAAGTATGAGCCTTTTCCATGTGATCAGCCCCTGCGCACTGTAGTTGCACAGTCGTGTGTCTACAGGAAGGTCTGAGAAGAGAACCCTGGAGAGTTGGCCCCCCCCCGCGGAGACAGTGGACTGAGCTGCAAGACCCTACCATGCTGCAGTGGGGGAGGGGGGGTGGAGGGATGTCTGTACATATGTAAATGATGAATAGAGACTTGTTAACAGAAATGTATTCATTTTCCTTGGGAATGTGCATTGTTTCTTTAGAATTAAAAAAAAAGCTTGCAAACCCCTATCAGAAGTGACTCGATGTGGAAAATGAATCTTGTTTGTTAGCATCTGTGGAATCTCTCAGCATTTGTTCACCTATGTAATATACTTTAACCTCTCTTTTGAGGGGGACTGAAAAAAAACAACCTTTGTTTTACCTACATGTAATATTTAGCCTACGTGTATTAGTCTATCACCTGTGTATTTTTAAGGTGCTACAGAAAAATAATAATGAAGAAAATACTGGGAGACAGAGGGAGGGGTGGGGAAGGGAGGGGGTCCCACAAGATTGTAACCAAATCCATAGTTTGTACAATTTTTGATATCATGATCAGACAAAAACGAAAAAAAAAAATTAAAAAGGTACAATCTGAGGCGATACATGCAAAAGTGACCATTGTCTTTTTGTTTGTACATTATGTACAATCATTTCATATTCTAAACTGGTCAGAAAAAAACTAATTGTGATTTTTAGTCTTGCAAAACTGTATGTAGTTAGATGATGTGACAACCTAATATTTATCTAATAAATATGTATTCAGATGAAACCTGTACATCGCAGTGCACATGTGGTTCTTTGTGTTCGTACAACTTAATACTGCTCTCACGTTCCAAGTGCAGTAACGTGAACTTTTGCAAAACTATCTGGTAAGTCAGTTCAGTGCGGTGCAGATTTTAGTTTTGTGGTGCCTAATACCTACCAGATACATAATGACAAAAAAATAGACCTGGTATGGTTTTATTATGGTTGGGATAATTATTAAATCGTTAAACTTTTCAGATGTTGTTAGCGATACGAGGTAATCTGATACTTTTGATAAATTGTCAGTTCTGCTGTAAGCAAAAAGAGCAGGTTATGTATCTGAGCTGTGGGCCATCTACCTTTTCACAGTCCTGCTCCATCAAGATTGTTTCTGCTACTGTCATGACTCTTGAAAACCTGTCTGTGAGACACCTGATATGGTTGAAGGCTGTGAAAGTATTATAAGAAGTAGTAGTTAGGACAAAAATACCATCAGAACAATAATAAGCATTAGGACTAGCCATTAAGGATTTTCTGTGCTCTTGTATGCTAAAACTGATCGACATTTGTTTCCGTTTTATCATTATTGTTAAATCATTATTGAAATTAAGGGGGAAAAAAAAGATAATTGAGAAGTTATCTGAAAACACTTTACTGTCATGAATGGCACATTCCATAATAAAGTCACAAAGGTAAAAAAAAAACATTTAGAAAGAGTATAACACTGATAAAAAGGCCTTTCTAAAAAGATTGTATTTCGGACACTGTAGAATCAATGAAAGTACAAATACTGAGCACAATTAAATATAGAAAAAGTATAAACCATCTTAATTCTTCAGTCCATTAATTCATTTAAATCATCAGCTGTTGGGGACGATATGAAGAAATGTTTCCGGTCACAATGAACACAACGGACTCCCCTCTCTGCTGCTTCCTCCTTCCTGGTGTGTCAACTCAAGTTTCTTGTTCTTATTGGGAAAATAAAAATGATATCCGCTCTCTATTTTTATAACAAAATATAACTGCAGTAATTTTTTATAATAAATGCAATAGAAAACAGATTATGAAGCCACATAAGGAATGTTCCTGGCTCCTGCTGAGAAAGTTGACCGGTGACGCCCTCTGACCCCTAGGCTGTGATAGGCGGTTACACACTGTCTCGCCTCCATCCAACAGCGCCATCTGGAATATAGATTTCCGATTAAGGACACACACCTTCCCGGGTGCCTCAATATTTGGCGCAGGGTAGAAGAAAGTGCAGCTCTGTCTCTACTTTTCTTGCTGTGAGCGGGTACACAACCTGTTGCTATACCCAGGCTACAGTAAAGCTAGCAGCCATATCACCCTGCAACTCACAACTAGCGGCCCACTGAAGCTCAGCGGGTGTGAGCCTGGTCAGTACCTGTAATAGAGACCTCCTGGGAAACATTAAGGTTGCTGCTGGAAGAGATGTTAGTGGAGCCAGCAGGGGGGGCTCACTCTGCAGTCTGTGTGGGTCCTAATGCCTCAGTATAATGATGGGGGCACTATACTGCAAAAAGGCACTGTCCTTTGGGTGAGATGTAAAACAGAGGTCCTGACTGTCTGTGGTCATTAAAAAAATTCCATGGTGTTTCTTGAAAAGAGTAGTGATGTAACCCTGGCATCCTGGCCAAATTTCCCCATTGGCCCTTACCAATTTTGGCCTCCTAATAATCCCCATCTATGAACTGGCTTCATTACTCTGTTCTCCTCCCCACTAATTGCTGGTGTGTGGTGAGTGTACTGGCACACTGTGGCTGCCGTAGCATCATCCAGGGGCTGAACATTGGTGATGTTGGATGGGATCCCCATTACCTGTGAAGCACTTGGAGTGTCCAGAAAAGTGCTGTATAAATGTAAGAAATTATTATTTATTAATTATTAAATGAATCTCTCTTCTCTGAACAGATAGGCCGCCTGTTTTGCCCAGTTTCAATGGCCAGGCTGTGGTCCCTAAGCCTGTAATTAATCACAATCTGCTTATGGTATCTCACCCTGGTCAGATACTCTCACAAATCCTACTCTGTTCCACAAGTTCAAGAACAACTAGGACAAGGCCAGCCAGCTCAATGCACTTCAGAAGTGAAACGCTCGTGAGAAAGCAGAGGAGTGTGGGTATGCTGGTGTGAGTCTTGCTATTAAATGTGTTATTTAATCGCCTGAAGTGCTTTTTTGTACTAAACCTGACGTGAACAGCTATTATTGCACTGGGTACGGATAAAAAGTACACAGGAGCTCTCCATATCCCACAACTCCCCGCGAGAAGGGGAACGGAAGAATAACTTTGACAGCGGAGACCTGAACTTGAGACTTCCTGTAGCGGCACTTTGTACTCAGACACCCGGAACGTTGCAGTTGCTGCTACGATGTCGGTTTTAATGAGTCGCCTGATAGTTCACTATAATTCCAGTATTAAATTAGGTGCTTTAGCGTTCGCAGCAACTAGGATGTACACCGCTCAACCAAAAAAGAACCCGGTGGTGTACTTTGATATTGCCGCAGACAACGAGCCCCTCGGAAGAGTCACCTTCGAGGTAAGAAGTCCTCTGCTGCACCTGTGGCAGAATTTGGTATCGGCGTGTCTCGTGATTTAGTGATTAAAAGTGAAAAGGGCAGACTAAATTTTAAATGTCAATTTATGAAAGCTACCTTAAAAATGTCGGCTTTTTTTATTCCCGTTGCATACCCTCGCATATAATATTTCAACTTGAGCAGCGGCGAATTGTCTGGACGTTTGTCTGCGAACAAGAGAGGAATCTTCGCTTTGCGGAAAGGAGAACCGTAACTGATCTGGAGCTATACGTTTGTGTTCTTGAAATGAATGAGAATAAAATGTCCTTTCCGCCGTTCTCACCTGTGCACCTAGCGCGTCCTGTTATGAGATGATAATCATCTGTCTCCTATCAGTCGTGATGTCTGATTCTATGCTCTTTAGATCAGCAGTTCCGAGCCCTGGTCCTGCAGGAACACTGTATTTGTTGGTTTTCATTCTAACTGAGCTTTACAGCCCCAGTGCTAATTGATGACTTAAATCACCTTTTACTTATTTAGATATTTATTTAATAAATTATAATTGGTTTCTTCTATGAGTCCTCAGTGTAAAAACATTCCTCACTTCAAGGGTAGTGATTCTAATAAGTTCAGCATACAAAACTTCCCTCGGTATGTGCTCAGCTTTCTGGCCGTTACTTCCGTTTAAAACGATCTAAAACATCGATGTTGAACAGATACAGAAATGACACTGTATCAGAAGTGTCTGAATACATACCTGAATGAGCGTAGTCCTGAAACTCTGACACTGGCGCGGGGTTGAAACCAGTTACAGACTTCACCCTTAAATTCCATTTAACCTTATAAAACCTGAAAGCAATTTTGTGAACACCCCAAACAGGAAACAATGAACATCTTGGTTAAGAATTCAGCTGGAGCATAAACCAGAAGACACTGTTCCTCCAGGACTAGGGCTGGGAGCCACTGACTTCAGGAACTGGAGTGTGGTCATTCTCCACATGTTTGACTTTAATATGTATGCTACTATGTCAAATTAAATACAAGCATGTATTCCTTTATCCAGTATGTTAGATACTTTTTATGTTGTCATTATCATTAGCTGCGTGCACTGTGTGTGTAATTTAGCAACAGGGTGGTGTAATGCCTCTGGCAATTTACATCTATTTCACAGAACACGATGTGAAGTATATTTTATACTTTTTTAAAGTTGTATAGATTTTATTCTACAAACATCCTGTATGCCTATATATTGGGCTATATACAGTAGGTAATGTGGCTTCTAATACAATCCCCAGACACATGCCATTATATAAACATTTCTGATTTTAAAAAAATATCACATTCTAGCTCAGATGTGAATGAAAAGTGTGGATGCTTATGGAACTGAAAACTGTATTTTAACAACGGTCTGACAAAACTAAACGGAGAACACGCACAGGCCTTTAGTTGTTAAAACTGTTCCTAATGAAATGTATCTGGATCTTCTTTTGCAGCTCAATGCTGATGTGGTCCCTAAAACAGCAGGTGGGATTTCTCCTAGAGGATGAAACTTTTTAAGGTGTTGTCATGGATTTTCCGCATAGTCAGTTTTGTCTCCTTCATTTGTCATAGAGAACTTCCGAGCCCTGTGCACAGGGGAGAAAGGATTTGGGTACAAGGGATCCACATTTCATCGGGTGATTCCTCAGTTTATGTGCCAGGTACAGATGTTTTGTTCTTTTGCCTTTTCTGCTGGGCACAGTTCCTGAAGTGTAGACGTCGGATGAGGGCAGACCTGTTCGGGGCTGGCATCTCTAGTTTCTTCTGTAATCCTGCTGCCACAAAGATTGAAGTCAGGAACTATGAGCGAAGTCTTATGCTTTAGCCTCCAACTCTGTTACATTTGTTTTCAATGCAGTTGGAAGGTCCTGTTTATAATGTGCTCTGTTGTGTTACATTTGTTTTCAATGCAGTTGAAAGGTCCTGTTTATAATGTGCTCTGTTGTTTCTTTTCGGGTGTAGGGTGGTGATTTTACCAACCACAATGGCACTGGAGGGAAGTCTATCTATGGGCCCAGATTCCCAGATGAGAACTTCATATTGCAACACACAGGACCTGGTATTGTGCCGATTACTTCAGTCCCGTGGATTGTACTGACGCATGGTAGACAGCACATCAGGAGATTAGGCAGTGATCTGAAATTAGTTTCAAATCCTTCTGAATTCCAAGTCCAGTTTGATAATAAGTGTCAGATTTCAGAAGGCACGCCTAGATTGTTGGACTTTAGTTTAATGGAAAAATAATGTGAATGTGGATTATGTGTGACTGGATGTTTGTCAGGGGTATTGCGGGTTACATCTTAGCTGGATGTCAGACACAGTCCTGGCATGTTTTGTTAACGAGTGCAATGTCACTTCGTACCACTAGATGGAGACATTGTCTTCTTAACATAGCAATGAAATTCCCCACTTCATAAAACACCACTGCTTCACGTGGCATGTTCACGGCTGTTCCTTGTCACTTCTGCTTTCATTCTTGTCCAGGTTATTTATATGTAAGGTCCACTCTTAGAATACATATTCCTAAAAATGTTGTTCCTTATTTTATTCAATCCAAATGCCTCACAATCTAAATCTAAATTATCCAAGCTGACTGCATCGTCCCCATTGCACTGCAATGGAGGAGGAGGAGGAGTGAGGAATTGCTACAGAGGTTGGATTTAGGGCAACTTCTGGAAGTCCAGACTATAAAAGCCCAGGGTGGAAGTTAGCAGTGTCTCTGGTCACTGTGAATCTTGACTCATTAAGCGGTGAATCATCGCTGACCAAGTGGTCAGGATCAAAGTTTTAAAGAATTCTAGCATGTCTTCTATAACAATCAGCAACATTTTGTGCCTTGGTTCATGATCCTGTGATGGCCAAACCAGATATTTTCAATCTAATGACTAAATCTGATGTTTGATGTGATTCTGGGTGCAGCTATGAAGGTTGTCATGAATCATCTGCTTAGCAAAGTGAAATATAAGGAGATGAGGGTCCCATCTCTGACATGTACAGCACTGAGAAATTGCATGTCTGTTCCGGGTGTGGTAGATATATGGCATATATTTAACCCCTCCGCCAAAGAATGTAATTTTTTTCTTGGCTACTCCTAAAATTTACTCCAGAATTGACTTTTTTTTTCTTTGGGGCCAATGCAAAAATCTACTTCACATTCTATGGAACACAATTAAAGACTTTAGTAAAGATATGCAACACAATTTTCTCAGTACCTGCATAAATTGTATCAAAATCCTGCGATTTTAGAGTTCTACAGCATGCTCAGCTGCACAGTTTCTTTGTGGCAACTGCATTGAAAAACCACTTAGAAAAGATTAAAATATAGTTCAGGTGGGTATCTGCTTCAACAAGTAATAGGTTTATTCCATGCTGAAAAGAGGAAAAAATAAAATGCAACGTTTTGGCTGTGGAGCCTTCTTCAGGTGTGAGAGAGACAAGGCAGTAATGGTAATGTAGCGGGAGAACAAAAGCTGGGAGAGAGGAGGAGTGAGAGGCGGGAGCAGGGGACAGAGAGACCAATCAGGAGGTGTGAAGTCAGAATAGGTGTAGAGAGGTATGAAATGAAACTCCCAATGAATGGAGAAACTTTAGAAGAAAAGTAGTCTGTCGTTAAGAGAAGGGGGAAGGGATCTTCAAGAAGATTTAAATATGTTTTGACAGTGTACTGAATTTGTTCTGCATGGATCCAGGCAGAATTATTGTTTTAAATGTAGTCCATCCAGACATTATCTAGATTTGAGGTCTCATTGAACAGTTTGCAGATACTATTGCACTGGCTGAGTGCCTTCTACTTCTTAATAATTGACTTCACCATGCTCAAAGATATATTAAATTCAAATTGTTTGTATGCCCTTCTGATCTGTGCCATTCTGCAGCTTTGTCCCTGAGCTGTTTTGAAGGCTTTTTGATCTTAATGTTTGAATGCTGTTACTGCAGAGACTACTAAACTGTGTGGCTCATTTACTGTAGGTGATTATTTGCACATGAATAATTTAGGTATGCCAAAGGATTTGAGTACTTAAGCAATCATGACTTCTTTCTTTCATATTGTCTTGTCTTTTTATACTTATTTTTATATTTATTTATACTGTTGCATTCCTTTTGGGGGAACAAAAATCTTAACTCTGAAAGCAGCTCCCAAGAAGCCACATTCATTATGCCGACCTTTGTTGAGGTTGTGTTTTTCAGCGTAGCGCCGATTTTTCTTCTGTAGGTGTGTTGTCAATGGCCAACGCAGGACCAAACACAAACGGATCTCAGTTCTTCATTTGCACCGCGAAAACGGACTGGTACGTAGGAAAAGCCTGTCGTTTATCCCGCGCGCAGGCAGGATTCCGAAAGGTGCCCTCACTCCTCCTCCTCCTCGGGTCTTTCCTAGGTTAAATGGAAAGCACGTGGTGTTCGGCCATGTCGCGGAAGGGATGGACGTGGTGTCGAAGATGGAGAAGCTCGGCTCTCGAAGCGGGAGCCCCTCGAAGAAGATCGTCATCACCGCCTGCGGGGAGCTTGCGTAGCTGCCTCCCCCGGCTGTAAGACTGCGACGCTGACTGTGAATTAAAAAATACTCCTTTACAACTGGCGTCAGGTTGCATCTTGTCCAGAGTACTGTATTTCAGGGGCCCGGAGGGGATCGGGAGAGACATTTGTTCTACTTTTGAAACAAATTCTGAATGTAAGGGATTTCATCTTTAAAAAATCAGCTTCGCTATAAAAAGTGCACTCCTTCAGTACCAGTACTATCCGAATGGTTTAGTCCGTGCTACAGATTTCAGCAAGTATGATGAACTCTGAATTAAAAACAAACTGGACCAGAGTCCTCTTAAAGTGTTTCAAAGTTCATGGTGAAATACAATATCTGAAATTTAAGAGGAGAAAGCTTTTGAGGTCTTTCACAAGAGCTTGGCACGACCCTCTATTTTGAGACCTAATGGAAATAATCTGCACTCAGAAATGTCCTGACATCTATAATGTGTTAAAAATATATTTAAATTAAGATTTGTTTTAATTTTTACATACTACAATTACATTTCTTGTTTTTTATTTCTCCTATCGGTACACGTTATGCACATTTAGTTACTCTTAATAGTTTTCAGGTGAAGGAAAGTATTCTAATCCTATAGTGTTATGCTGCAATAGGTGAAAATAAGAAAAGAGTTCTGCCGATTCAGTGCCCCTCAAAGTTCTTTCTTGGTTTTAGAACTAAAATATTGTTTTTGTTACCGGACATGAGAGTGCCCTAATGATGATACCAACTACCCCATATGTGCATGTGAACATGAACAGTTAACATAAACCATGTGAAATACCAAATTGTGTCTGTGAAACAACCTACCAGGCTGTATTGTGAAAGCAAAATCTCAGGGATCCTTCAAGAAGTTGGTTTGCAATGATATAGTATTCAAATAAAGTGCAAACAAAATGGCTGGCACGATGGGTTAGGTGATCTTGTGTTCTCATCTTGGATGCTCCAGGTCTGTCTAGTTACTGTCGATACCTATTAGTCCAGAACATCTAGCATGGCCTAGAATCTAGAACCACAGAAAAATCCCATTTTTAGTATGCCTAATGTCCCACTAAGGTTTGAACTTGGATATAACTGTTTAATAATCTAGTTGATAGCTTTGTAAATTGTACCTTGAAGGCATTTGATTTAATTTTTTTTCCCCCGCACTTTCTCTTTTCCACAGAGCGATAGCTTACTGAATGGACTTAACCAGGTCCTCTGACACCAGCCCGCCTTTTGTTTCCTGGTTGTGATCCAAAGGCTTTTTTTAGCTCGTAGTTCCAGCATGGCTTCCTTTACTTGGGTACAGGATATGACATCATGCTTCTGGTTTCCTTTTATTCATGAAACCGTGTGCAGATAACTGTGACAACTCTGTAACCCTGTGGCTATGAATACAGGACAAACAGGCTCTTCAGGAGTTGTTTACAACAAAAGCATTAACAGTGTAGCTAGACACAATGTTCTGTGTTTTTTGCGCCTTGAACATGTTCCCCAAACTACAGTACACACAAAATCTCAAGTGAGAAGGGAATAAGTAGGTCACTTTTACCTGCAAACAGAATGTGTGAGATAATCATTCTCTTTTATACAGGTACTGTAAGTGGTGCCTGAGTGTATAGGTGTGAGAGTGGTATTTTGATTTTTTTAAGTCAAGTCTCAAGCAAGTGATAGTAAATTTTACATTATTTTTGTTGTTTTCAAAAGTTTATATGCCTGCAGTAGGCTTAATTTCATTTTATTGTGCTGCAGAATTTTAGCAATTTCAGTTTGTTATATGTGACCCACATTTGGCTGAAAAACTCTTAAAAGCTCTAGGCCAATAAACATTTTCTAAGAAAAGTTTTTCATGGATATGGACTGTTTTCCAAGATGTGCAGTTTTAATCAAAGCATTTTGGAAAAATGAACAGCTGAGTTGCTCTCATCGTTTTTGGCTCGCTCTTTTGAAACACAGCTCTTAGTACATCAGTCATGGTTATGTCGTGGATGACATGGATTCGAAGGGTGAGCAGAACCCTTCGGCAATTTTCTTATTTTTCTGTCAAAAAGTTTTTTTTCATTCAACCAGGAAAGAGACAGTAAAGCTAGTAGCAGAACTACTTTGCTTTCCTACTGTTCAGTGCAACAAACACAAGCTGATTTGTAGTGTATAAAAAGACCACCTAATCACTGCTGCTACAGCCTAGATTCTGGCTCAACTACGTTCCAAACAGTGTCTGATCATGTTCATTTTCACCTATTGGAAAGCCTGTACACGTGGCAATTCAATGAAATGCCACAAGAAGAAAAAAAGCCGAATGTGAAGCCATCTTTACCAAGATGATCTAACTGGGGACAGTGGCAGCATGTTTGGGGACAACACTGAGGTGTTTACTGTGCTTTAAAAACAGAACAGAAAGCAATGTGGAGATCGAGAGAGGGCAGAGAGCTTCTAGCATTTGGTTCGAGCTAAGATCCAGTTTGTTAAAGAGCAGTTCTAACTGTATCTCTTATCTGTCAACTGCAGCTAAGGAGAACAGGTAGAAGTAGGTCCAACTCAGGCCCAGTTATCTATCCTTTACCCTATGAAACTCTGTTTACAGTCAGCTTGCTGTTTCTAACGATTTCACAAGTCCATGATGTACCGTATGAGGCAGACATTTGTAAATCATTCCAGAATAGGTTCCAGTGACAATGTGATAGCAAACAAATGGTCAGAAAACAGGATTTTACATGTTTTTTTTTGTGGCTTGGGGGAGGAGAGATCTTTTAAGAGATCTCTTGTGAACATGAATAAGATTTTACAAAACACAAATAGGCAGCTTTTTTCAATAATGCCAGATAAGTACCTAGAGATGCACAATCCAATTTGTGTGATGACCTTTTAATCAAACACTTTCATGTAGAAGAATTCATTCAGGACACACGGTGACAAAAATCTGGTCACGTGATTTCTGTGCTGATATAGGTTCAGAGTGCAAAATGTCTGAACTTTTAGATAGTTCAGTGCCTTATAGTCTGAGGCAGCTTAAATAAATCCATATGTAGTGTGAATGTATATTCCAGCCATATCTGGTTGGGCTCAGGTCTCAGATTTCCTAGTTACTGTTGAAACATTTTTTTTCTTGTGCTAGTTCATCTTCTGAAGTTAAAATATACTTGATGGAATTTTTTATTTCCCATTTCTCATAAAGCTTACAAGACTATAAGCTAGCTCGGCTACAATTTGGACTTCTGTATTCTACCTTTGCCCAGATATTCTCAGCTTCGAGGTACTCAGAAAATGCACTGAAAAAAACCTCCTTTTCACGAAAGCCCCCTCAAATCTTGAGAAGGATAGAAAAACAAAATGCTGATTCCTGTCATTTCTGTTAATAATCAGTCATGTTGATTGTCTCTGTTGTTCTACTCGTACTGGTATTATTTTTGCACTTCAGGGTCCCATGCATAGGTGGTCACAACTACACCAAAAGACCCAGAAATGTTACATACATGCACCTTTAGTCCTGGAGGGCCCGAGCTAGGCTTTTCTGGGTCTCTTAATTCAACAACTTAAGCTCTTTGAACCTTGTTAATTGATCTGGGAGAGCTAATAATCATCTCTGTCAAGTAAAGACTGAAAGAGGAACGAGAGCCTGCAGACACCTTTTAGCGTCAACCTAAAAAGAAAGCATAAGAAGAAAAGTTAATAAAAATAGGAAAATTGGCGTACCTGATACTCTAAACATTTCATCTATTTAAATGAAAGGGTTGTGGGAGTAGGGAACTCTGCAAGATTTTCTGCTCAATGAGTTACTAACTACCAAATGGATGAGATGGGGCCTCCTTTTGTCTGCAACCTTTATGTTCTTAAATTTATATTTGTGTTTTGAGGGGAAAAAAAAGAAGGAGGTGTCTGAGATGAGTATACCTTCTCACTTTAGCCGGATATATGGTTTGCCCTGGCTCATCACCACACAACTGTCTGAAACCTAGAGTGTCCTGTCATTATTCCTCATGTGCTGACTTTATGTGGTCTGTAGAAGCAGATTTCAGATGTTCACAGTAGTATGTCTGGAATGAAGACAGTGCTTTGCGGTTTTGTACCTAGGTTTCAAGAATGGACGAAACGTTATGCAATATTTACGTTTTCTTGATGACAAGATAACTTTTTTTCCATTAAAAAAAAACACGAGACCAAAGACAAGAACAAACTGTTTCATTATTTTAATGAAGCAATAAAACTCTTAAAAGTACTAAAGCAAATGTTTTTCCTAATCGACAATAAGGCACATTTCGGAATGCCATTTAATGGACAGTGAACAGAGTTTACATTCTTTCCTCGTTCCCAGTTAAACTTTTTTCCAGCCTCCCTCTGTGTTTTGTCCATTTCCAATTTAGCATTAGTTTGTTTAAAAACTTAAGTTAGAAAAACCAAGTAAACACTGATAGCTAATATACCATGAAGCAGTGTACATTAATATACTGTACCTTACTTTCGGTACACACTGAAAGTCAGTATGATAGAATATGAGCTGGTGTAAACTAGTATACAATGTAGTTCAATGAAGCATACTATAAGTAGTTTGGTGTACCCTAAGGTAACATACAAAATTTTGCAGACCATCTTATACACTCTAAATGCATTAAATATGTAGACAAGAAAAATATTTCCCCAAACAATTTTAAAACATCATGCACATGCAAATTTTAACAGAATTGTATGTCTCACATGTTTGCTCTACAGAAAAGCAATTCTACACTATGCACAAAAATTCAATATTAGTTCTTTAACAATACTGCTTTAGTAGACTTTGTATACTAGAACTCACAGTTTCTTGTGCTTGAATACAGTGGTGAGTGTCTGTAACATAAAATATTGTTTCATAACTGAAAGCACACATAATTATTGCCTTTTCTTCAGCGGTCTCTGTAACATATTTTCATTACATAAACATCAGTACTTCTCTTAACTAATAAACTTTTATAACATTTTAATACTGCTCTTTAAAATGATAAGGTAATTTCCAAAATACACATATATCAGCTCCAATAAGTATTTTAATATTAGTTTAAGCACTTGAATAATATGATTGGTTAATTAATACTGATAATACTTTCATCCACAAAAAAAATGGCTTTTAAGAGAGCAAGGGTATTTAAGAATTATGTACCAACCTTGATATAATAATCTATGTAGACATCAATATTTCCTTCTAGTGTAGTTTTCTTGCATACTTTATACAGAAAAAAAAGCATTGTAATAAAAAAATCCTTCCATAAATATTTTCTGCAGGATATACCCTCAGATTGTAAAACATTTAAGAAAAACTCCCAGCTTTGTCTTCCAATAAACGGCCCTTTTTAAACAAAAAAAGCTCGGACATTGCAAATAACAATTCAAAACAATGAACAGTCTTTTAAAAAAGATGGCCTTCGAATATATACAGAAAAAAGTCATTGCAAAGATCTCGGTTAGGGAAAGAGCTTTTTATCATTTGCAATTGTTCTAAAATTTTAACATCTAGAAAGGTTTCCAAAATACACACATTGTACATATAAAAAAATCTCCATTCTCAAAAGGAACTGTAAAAGTCAAGTATATGTATCTCAAGACGAATACGTCTACAAGCATTTAACTATTTCATGAATGGGTGTGCATTCCAATACATCTATCTAGTCAGCTCTGTAGTACTGACCCTCTTTGAAACTTGTACAGATCACAGTAGATTTATGTAGGCACTTCTCTCCCAAACAAAATGGTTTACGCTTGCGACTTGAAACCATCACATTTAACAGTTGCTTCAGACGGTCATACATTTTCGCATTTCAGATCAGTCAGAGCGATCCTGAGTCCTGTTGTTTTATGTGAGTGTTTGGTGTAGCCAACTTTCAGCCAAAGCCAGTGAATACAGTGGAATGATACTAGCTTTACTCTTCCTCAAATGTAAAACATAAGAGCAGGAACCACCTTTGAAGATTTCTGCTATGCCTTTAAGTTTTATGTATTTTGAATTCCAAAATCTCAGGCCCCTAAAACCTTTCAGTTGAGGGTATTAAACCTGCCAAAGGTACAGCCACTGTATATACGTGTGGACAGAAACCTAGAATTGATAATAAAATGCCAAAGACCAATCAAAACAACAATGAATAACTGGCAAGAATAAGTCCTGCAATTAAATACAAAAAGTAAAGGCTTTATTTTTGGGATTAAATATGATTCAGCACTTTGCATTGAAATAGTTTTCTGCTGATCCCAAGTGCACTGAGAAAGAAGCTGGGAGTCAGATGTAAAACTGTATACCTACGCTAAAATCAACTAATTTCATATTGAAGTATGTAATATACTCTAGAATTTTAACTTGCTGTCAGTTATTGTTATTGGTTCCTGAACTGTTGACATGTTCCTCTTCATTAAGAGCGATTTAATCATATGATACTCAGCATGCATGCTCATTCCGTATCTGGAGTTTTCGAGGTGTCCAAGAAATTGTTCGAAAGAGTAGATAATCGTTTTTTTCCCCAGCTGCAAAAACTCTCCATAGCAGCCAAATAAACTTTATAGAAAATGAGCCTCTCACATCTCAGTATTTTACCAGTCCTGCCCTATCCCTTGGTAGCAATAGCATTTATGTTCAATGCTGTCATAGGTTTTAGCCTCTCCTGCCATCTTGAATCCATTATCTCATCAGCTCTGAATCGCCAAGTGTTCACACTGGCGACATGCAAATAAAGCTTAACACTACGCATGCACAGTATTATTTCACACTGCCCTGGTGTCCAGAGAATTACTGAAGGCACACAGACAACAAACTGCCATGAACTTTATGAAATCTACCTGGAAACAATGATCCTCGAAGTCTGTGACAGAGCTGAGCAGAAACATGCCAACTGAACACCCTTGAATCATACAGTAGGGTAAAGGCAATCAAATTAAAGCTTTTAACTCTGTATTTATTGTTCTAATATCAAATACACTATATATACCACAGGGTAAAGCAAAGCTTCTAAACACAGAGAGCAGGTTTCTGGAGCACTGACTACAAGCCTGAGCCGACCTTTGACCTGTTGGCTTGGTTCTCAAACAAACCGGTTTCCAAAACCAAAATGAACAGGCACATTAACCTGGCGTTGCCCACCATTTTCAGAGTCTCTCTTTCAAATAACATTTCATAGTCGTCTCCGTGGCAACAGGTATGATTGTTTTTGCCAGTCGGAAATTTTTGTTCATGCTTTCAAACCAACTGACAGAACAGAGGAAAACACTTTCCAGTTTACCACTAAAGCGCCTGAGTGGCAAATCTAGTCCCATCCTCACACATAATTTCACATATATAAGCTTCACAGCTCCAAGGGGTTATACTGTATTACTTCCCACTTTCTATAGCAAGTCCTGATTAGTAGCACTGAAGATCGGTTGCATAAGAATTCCAGGCTGAGTAGTCCTTCATTTTCATTTGCATTTAACAAAGGATTTCTGCTTAACATGTTCCAGAAATGAAAGTGTCTTCAATGTGCTATATTAAAAAGACATAACATCTTTTAAGCAATTTGCTCAAGAAATTACACTAAGTTTTAAGCATTTCAAGTTTAGTCTCCAAAGGTACACATTCTAAAACAGAATACAAAGTACAGTTAGAGTACAATGCCCTACCAAAATACTTTGGGATTAAAAAGAACAATTTTCTTCTACAACAGTAGGACTGAATCCCTGCATCAGTTTTGAGCTAGATGTACCAAATAGCTTCCCCTCATTTGTAACCTTACATTCTTATGTAACAGAATAACATTCACTGATATTATTTTTCCTGTAATTAGTCTAAATTTGGGTTCTGTGAACCCATTCCACACCTAACATAATTTACTTTAAAAATAAACTTCAAGCTTAAGCAGCTTCAACCTCATCTTCAATGAGTTAGGACCACCTTGTTAATTCCTACATTTCAAAACCCTCAAACACTACCTAAGGGGCTTGTGTCTGGTGCTGTAATTTCCTGAAATGAAAAGACAATGGCCTTAAAAAGTCTTCTACTAAACCGCTTTGTCATGTCATGTTATATTCTTCTGTAAATGTGAATGGTGAAACAGCTACAAAATGACAACTCTGCTGTGCTCCACTGTGAGCTATCCCAGACTCTTTCTGAAAGTAACAGACATCTTGGTTCAAAGCATGCTCTATGAAAGGGATCACTTTAAATCAACAGGCACATTCACAGAATATTAATCTCAGCTAAACCCCTGGAAACCCTTACAAAGGTGTTGCGAGCAGAGAGGTCAATGTTGAGGTGTGTGACTTTCCTTCGTACTGTTCGCAAGTCTATAATATAGTAATACTTATTTAGAAATTTGACCCCAGCTCCAGTTCATCCCCATCATCAGCACCCTAAAATTCTTTCCTAATGAAACTTTCTCACATCATTTTAGCACAAACGTTCCAGTCTTTTTCAATTCAGTGTAAAACACCTCATTTCAATGGCACACTTCTCGACAGATACGAGAAGAGTTCACAAGATTTAGAGTTCCCCCACCATTTCGACAGGAATTCTCTTTTCTAAATGAAACATTGGAAATGAGATTACATTCCCCACTAACTCTAACAGCTGTCCTAAATCTAATGTTATTCATGTCAAATTATCCTTAATTGATGGCTGAGTGAAACCGAGCGTGAAAGCTCTGTAACAATAGGCCATTTTCAAGGAAATGACATCTTGGAACTTGTATTCTCAGCCAATCAGTACATGTTTTTTTTCTTTTAAAAACCGTTAGTTACCAAAGCCTCAGGACTGCCAAATGTATTTAACAGCTTTTTACAGTTTATATTTCTTCTCATCATCACTGCTCCCCCTCCTTTAAAAACTTTTAAAAAGCTGACATCATGAAAACAAAATTGTAAAATTCTTGTAACATCTGCAGCTGAACATTTAGCAACAAACCATTAAGGACTGGGTGTAAGAATTGACATGCCTGGTGCTACTACTCCAGCAGCACAGGAAACCTGAGAGTGAACTCCGCAGTGAAAGTGCTGTATTAAAGCACTGTGCACAGTCTCCCCTTCCTCGGTTTAATATCGGCCACTTGAATTACAGGTTAGATGCCACCTTTTGGGAAAAGCAGAACTTGCTTTATGAAAGGAAAGCTTAATTCTCAGTTCTGAATCCGGTCTTCGGATTTACTGAGACATACTTTGAAATAGTTCATCACTGCTCTTAATGAAGCTGGATACAGTTTTAAGAAGCTGCAGCTCACCAATCAAAGCGTAGGTTAAACACCATGAGAAACTCTGATGGTCCTACTGGTCATACAGAATCCAACCGATTTGAGCTAGATTCAATTCGAGATTCATCAAATTTGAATGTATTTATTAATTTAATATAATTATATCAGATGTATTAATTCTTGGAAACATGGTGGTTCTGGTGATTACTGCACAGTGAGCGTTAACACGGGGACATGGCTCATCAGGATAGCCACTTCATCCTAAAACTGCACGTTTTTAAGATGTTCAAAGTTCGAAGAGAACAACCCATTGCATCTTAGAGTGTCAAGTACAAGCTGAATCGTATATATATCGAAAAGATCACTGAAAACAAGTGGCTAACTCAGGTGCTCCTCACATTCCACATGATGCTATAGTCAAGTGGATGAAGTCTCAGGTGGCTGTGAGATGTGAAGCTACCACGCCTGGAAGAAACGCCCCAGTGAAAGCACCTCGCAGGCAGCTGAAAGTTCATTTGCTAAGCCTATTAAGCGGCAGTTGAAGGTAACAAGTTACATCTTTTTGTAAAACCCAGATAACACATTGAGATTTAAAGCCACGCTATAAAACAATCTACAGTAGTTTCTACAGACAGGGAAGCACGGCTGCTACCAGGATCTGTGTGTATATCCCAGCTAAAAACAATACAATTGCACAGTGAACAAAACATTAGATATAATCTACAACAAAAACATGCAACTCTCCAGTAATAAATACCTAGGCAGCATAAAAATCTGGGACACATCCTCCATAATCCCTCACTTAATTCACAGTTGATTGGATTTTGATGTGCTGTTGACCCAATGAACAGTAAAGCCTAATTAAATTAATAAAAAAGTAATAATACTAACCAGCACATCAAAATATTTCACTTGGCAGGGAAAAAAAAAACACATGGAACAAACCATTCTGTAAACAAATTAGCAACAGACACCACTATGAGGTAATCCATTGTGTCTGGCATGGGTAGCAATACTGTCTAGGTCATTGATAATGCTATAAACACTTTCATTTATACAGATACACAGGTAAATGTGTTACTTGAATTGATATTTTTAAGGCCTATTAGCAGTGAAAATATATACATACTTAATTTGGCACGTTTCACTTCATAAAGAGCACTTTGTCAGTGAGCTAGCAGAGGACAGGATCAGACAGCGTGCGGCGGGAGACCATCCTGTCCACAGTTTACTGGACACGGCGGCAGTAGTAGCCCAGGACTTTGCACTTTTCACACAGGTGCTGGGGGTGCTCCTTGCTCTGGTCCGAGACGTCCAAGCCATCGGGTTTCTCCAGGGGACGCTGGATACATGAACAAAGAGCAGGAAGTCAGTACCCTAGAACCCCTGTCATGGCTCCAGCTGGGTCCACACACTCCTCTACAGAGCAAGGTTGGTCCACACACTCCTCTACAGAGCAGTTGGACACTACAGACTCCACAGAACAGGGCACCACTGCTCTAGAGCCCCTGTCATGGCCTGCAGCTGGATACAGGCAGCCCTCTACAGAGGTTAATTGACATCAGTACTACAACAGCACGCACTGATTTTACATTCACTGAGGGTGCAAGGTACTATTCGTTCACTATAGTTGCTTAGGTATTGGCATTCTGAACTTGCAGATCCACAGATATTTCCTATTTTATTAAGTGTAATAAACCACATTTTTCTGACAAGCTACCAAACCTCTCTCACCCTTGTAAGCAGTGGTTAAGATTTTCTAATGAAATAGTTTGTTGGTTAACATTTACAAATGTGCCAATATTTTAGATACACACTTGTAATACTTGATATATTTGATATGTTTGCTTTTCTACATATTTTTACAAAATGCACAGAAAACTGTATTTTTTAACTGCAAAAACTGTTATTGCAAAAGACACTTTGAAAATATTACTAGGATTTATTTTCAACCTCCAAAATGCCTCTGCAGAGCAGCATTTGCTAAAAATCGATCACTTGCTAAAAGCTCATTCTAATGCCACACAGATCTCCAATATTACATTTCCAGCTGCATTTGACATAATTCCTAGACACAGATCGTATCTTTTAGTTCATATTTCTTGTAAATAAACTACTTCAATCGCTAACCAACCCCAAAGACCTTCAGTGAGGGCAGCAACAGGTAACATTTTCTGAAATTTAGATTTTCCTTGCTCTTTCATACTCTGCTATTTGCTAATAAAAAGAGTGTGCACTGGGAGATTTTTACTTTTACGTGCTGTGATTAAAGTGAAAGCATACACTGTCATGTCTCTTGATATAAACCAGCTTGAAAAGTGGGGAAAAAAACTGCACTGGGAATTATTTTCTTGGAATTGATGCAAAGAATACTGGGAATACCTTTCAGTGCCAGCAACTGTTTGGATGAATATCATAAACAATACCTCTGCAACCATTTGTTTCCTGCTCTGCACTGGTGGAGCTCATTTTTTATCCAGCAACTACCAGGCCTGAGAAATGTTTTTATTTCCAGAATGTCTTAAGATGTTCTTCACAAACCAGGTTACTGAGGGACAGCTGTAACAGACAAGGCAGCGCTTGCCTGGACCAAGTTTGCTCAAGGCGGCAGGGTCGAGTCTACGGAGAATAATATAATTTGGAAAACAAACAATTGCTCAAAAATGTTGAAGGTTTTATTTTAACCAGTGGTAAGTATTTTTATTGCAGAAATGTTTATCTGCCTGGTATTATGAAGGATATACTTTCTTTCTAGGATTCCAGCAAAAGCTCTAGTACACCTCCTGACACCAGGAATTGTGACTCCAATACTTTCCACAGGGAATAAGAGAGAAATACATTTGTTTATAGCGACAGGGCCTGTTCCCCACATTAAGCTCCAGCCTCTCATCTTACAGTCTTACAGTTAAATACTTTTTTCCCCCAAGCAAGCTATCAGCTAACAGACCTCGACTGTCTTGGGAGCTTTACCGAGGCCCACTATATCATTTAATGGTACACTAGCCAATCGTACAGCTTGAATGGACTCCTCTCGTTTGTAAGGGAAAGTAGGAAATATCTTCTTACTTTGACTGCTTAAGGCATTACACGCTTTCAGATTTCAGGAGAATCTTGGAATGGCATTCAGTAGGAGGAAATATTTTGGATTTTCTTTTCAAATCCGCAGTACCCACTAAATAGAAACTGCTACCTGCTGAAATTGCCGCTTTTAGAAACAACAGGTATGTAGTGCAAAACCTGAAAAATGAAAATATTAAGTCACCGTCATGGCAATTCCTTTGCCTAATTTAAAGATCTGGAGAACCAGGCGCACAGATCTTGAAGTGTTTCTTCCTCCTCTGGCACTTCACCGTTTGACAAGCAATTACAGTTTAAGAAGAAAAGTCTGCAGCAACAACTGCTTGAAGTACGGTATCTGTCTGCAGCCCTGGCATCACGATCTCCTAAAGTAAAGGACGTCCTCACTCAGGTGTTTCTGCACATGTATTGCAGAGAAAATGAAACCCTAACAACTGGACCACTGATTTGGCTTGTAAAGTCATCCTTTAAAAGTATTTCACCTAGCTGGTTAAGTTACAAAGGCATAACCTCCACACAGCTTTCGCTCCTCAAATTGTTTAAATCAGTTTTGTCTCCATTAAGAAAAGCAAGAGACTATCCACCTGAAGTTTTTTTAAAACCCATGTGAAATGGACGTTCATATAAACCGCACCTCGGTTTATAGGTTTATTACCTCTGTAATGTTGATTAGAAAGAAAAACTTGAAAATGAAACCCATTTGCCCTCAGTCTGGAATGTCAGGATGCCGGGTAATTTCCTTCATTGTCTTTTTACTTTCTTATGGGAAACAGAAAATGATGTGTCACTGTATCTTTGTGTATGGAGAGGTGATAGATACACAGAAAAAAATACATCTTATGAAACAGACACCACTACGTCCACAGCCTAATTGTCTTACAGGATTAAAGTGAAGTGCAAAAAGGCCTTTAAAATATCAAAAAGAAGGTCTCAGACACTAGGTGTGGGGTTTTAGCATTCTTTCAATTACTGAGTAGATGAAATAGGTCACGTGGGTGACTCTGCAAATGAATATTTGCATTTTACCACCTGTTCTCAATCAACATACACCCTGCCAGGCAAAAGGCCAGGACTGACAAGACTGTATACCTCCTACGTAAGGACATATGAAAAGCATGGAATGGGAAAGACTTCAGCTTTTAAATGGGCATAAGGGCCAGAGTGAAAGAGTGCTCTGTTCATCTAAACATTCACATGACTGTAGCTGGCAGGATCTGCCTCCTGAGCTCATTTACGCAGATATTTTTACTTAGTATTTTACCTCTTTCATACCCTCAGATTTTTACTGTGTGCAATAAACTAGGAACAAATAATGCCATGAAGTTATGGAACGATGGTTTAATTCAATTGATGTTTTAGTTTGAAAGTGGTCTATGATGCAAATGCTGTGTTTTAGAAAAAATGCTAAACAAAGCAGATTTCAGCGGATGCTTGTTCTTGCTAGATAAAGGCCTATAAAACATCACTGGTGGCTTGGAATTGTAAAGCTCATCAGTTAATGTGACCTCAATGTCAGATTCATTTCACAGCTCAAATCAGAATGCCCAATGATATATGTGATGTGGCTGACTGGTATTTGGCATGAACAGGGGTGCCAGATCTTATTTTCTGTTCTTGAGGCTGTGAAAGCCAAGAACTATTAGGAATTCGGTATAAGGAATTTTCAGAACCTATACATTGTTTTCAGTCTGTGGGCTTTCAGTCCATTTGGCACTGTCCTTTGAGGAAGGGCCTGTGAGGCAGAGGTTCTAGAACCAAGATCTAGATCACTTTCTTCACTACCATTGGCAGTCATTGATTTTAGTCTCATGGGCTCAAGTTTGTTAGAGTCTATGCTGGAAATGCAAAACCCATTTAACTTTCAACCCAGCTGAGTAAAGGTGAAACGTGGTCCTCTGAGCCTGCGAAACCTTGATAACAGGACTATGGATATGGCTGTTCAAGTTTCCTTTTAAAAAGGTTTTACTTATCCGGCAGAAATGTTAGAAACCCCCAACAGTATGAAATTGTCTCTCCACAAATGTCTCCGGAGTTGAAACCAGTTTGCTCATTAAGAATAGCAAGAGACCCCATCCAGATTGAAATCATTTTGAAAACCAAATCTGCTATGCCACATGTTCTGAAACCTTGAAAATAATTTGAATTCACTCTAATTAGCGATACCTTTGCACTGCAAGATTTCCAAATTAGTTTGCTTAGACTGTTTCAACAGAATAAAAATCCAGGACCAGCTTTCTGCTGAACATAATTGCAAACAGATGAACAACAAATACATTTTTTGTAAACATGGCTATCTGGGAGAGAACTGGGCCTCTATTCAGTAACATCAATAACTTGAAGTGATTAGTGATGTCAAACTAACATTTTGTTTTTTTTAATGACCACCACCCTCTTGCTACAGTGTTGTTCTTTAAAATTCTAAAAATCAATTTTGAAACGCAGCCAGATTATTGTAAAGGAAAGCACTGTTTATTTTGGCCCATTTCTCTGAGTTTGAAGTGTGTAATTTCAGAGTAATTTAAACCATTGTTGTAAGCTAAGCAACACTGAGTAGTTCAGTGCACAAACGACACATAAAAAGTAAGAAAACACCACAAATGGGACCAATCTTTCTCTGGATTTAATTACAACTAGAAAAAAAAGGAGTTACTGCTTTTTCCAAGAATCATTGAACATTACTACTTCTCCAAAATGTTCTCTTTTTTCCAGGCGCCTCACAACTATATGATGCCATTTGGATTTTCAAAGGTTTAAATAAAAACTGACCTTTATGCCTTTTGAAGTACCTCTAACGCTGTAAGCAATTTTACCCAAAAAATATTACTCAGGCAGTCAGCAAAATTGCATATTGGCATTAAGGAAATGGATCCTCAACACCACACACACCATGATGTGACCCCTCCCAATCAGCCCAGCACCCCACTCTAAACACTCAATACTTTATGTTTCATCACTGCCTTATTCTGCGGGAGGTAGCTTCCCTAATTTCCACAGTGGAGTGGACTGACAAGGTAACAATAGCTGAATAGTGTTCTTCTGCAGACAATGCGGTTCATCTGAACAAAAGCTGTGCTCTGGGCAAAATTTACCTGACCAATATTCATCAGGTACGACAGTCGCTGATCACTGCTGTTTTCACTGGTACACAAGTATACTGCACGTGCCAGTGTTCAGCTGTAACCAGCCCCATAAACACATTCCTCGTCAAAGGAACATGCGATGTGGCATGCAGTGGCTATACTAGCGGTGCTGTGCTTCTTATGAAATACAGCAACAGCAGATTCAATTTCACTTTCAATCACAAATTCTTCCTGAAGGAATTTCAACCACAGCACACTCCTTCAGGTGACTATGATCATTGATTTCAGGTTCAACTTTCAGCATCTGACAGCCCCAATAATAGGAATTCGTAATTGGGGAATTTTACAAGAAAGGAATAATGTATTAGCATTAAACTAACAGCATAAACAATCCGTGTTTTACAGTAGATTCTCTTTGATGCTCCAAGAGGTGTGCTCAGCTGGTACCTGTTTGTGTGGGTAAACATTAATATGGCACTTGATGCATTCTTGGCCCATGTTGGCCCAGGAATTTCCACTCATCCACTTCCTCTTGCACTTGGGGCATTTGTACTCTCCAAAGCATCGCTTCTTCCCCTGGTACGGAGTCAGTCCTTCGCCTTTGGGTCGGGCCTGAAAAAGACCACAGAACATCAACACTTCAGTGAGGTACTTCACCAGTTCTTTCACACGGCATCAAGGCAGTTTAGATTTATTGTGCACAAATAGTCTCAAACCTTCTTCTGGCCTTTGGAATGAAACCTTACAGACCCTGCTGCTGAAGTCATGTTGCAGACATGTAGTGTGACTGCTGTATGGCTTTGCCAAAGGAAATTCCTATCACAGAGAGTTTTAATGAGTTGTGTGTGATTCCAATGCAATATCCTTCTCAAAATGAACTGCATTAATCTGACCAAGCATTGCTCAATCTTAAAGGATGCCATCACTAGTTCAAATTCTGAAAGAACATTTCTGTGCAATCATTACAACAATAAAAAAACAAGCTCACAAATATTGATCTAAATAAGTAATGCACACCCCCACAACGTTTCCTAAAAATGGTGTCCATGGGCTCTTTAGCTGTTGTAACAAAGATGAAAATAAGTACCTTACCTAATGTATTAGCAGATACTACATCCGAATATAAAAGCCAACAAGCGTTTTGGTTAACTGGCCAAACACCCATGTATTAAACAACTGGAGACTTCAGCCCTGTCTCTATGACTTCAGTGACCTGGGCAGAGGAAAGAGTCATGGATTGTGGGGAATTTATTACAGGGCTCAAGTCTCCTTTCATAATTGGCTACGTCTTGTTGATGACCACTGACTGGGAGATGCCTCACAGAATAATAAAGTATCTAGTTACTTCAAACTTTTATGCTTCTCTGGGCTGTAGTTTTACATTAGCAATTTTAATGGTTTTAAGCCTGGCCTGTCATAAAAGACATCATATCGATGAGTCCACAGAGCTTTCTAAATAAAAGCTTCATGCCAGAAGAGGTCTAGGAATAGAAAGTTCATATGTAATTCAATCTGTATATTACTGGGACCTAAATAAATTAGCTGCGTGTCCTTTCATCTTTCACAAGATGTGTTTATTACTTTTATTATCTTACATATTGAATTGTTTCTTACTGTTAATACAGCACTAGACAACAGAAGAGTCTCAAGAAGGAACTGTAATTTTTTTCCTGCATGTTCCATTGTTGGGTATAATCTATGATGCTTCAAATGGAAGGCAGCTTTTGTAGATTTAATACTGGACCGGTGGACTTCAAAAAGTGAAAAAAGGCAGTAGACATTTTCTAAGGACATGAACAAACAAAAGTACAAAATTCTTCTAAAAAGTACTGTTCCATGACTAAGTCTGATGTTCAGCCAAAGCAAACAAGACAAAACAGTCTCATGTCGCATTTGATGGCACCGGCCTCAAGTTTGGAAAACAACTGCTATCATGCTCTGTACAAGAAAACAAACTCAGAGGTTTAAACTGAGTTTCAGATGAGTGGAGAGACACTTACTGATGCATCACTGTTTTATACACCCAAAGCTGGAACTACAAAATACAGAGAAGTACAGCATTCTAACAGATTTTCCCAAATCTGGCCCGTCACTAAAATGGCAACGTTAATGTGAACAAACCCGGGGATACCATTCGAGGTTCTTCTGCTGTGACTGATGAGAGCCAATAAAGCCATTCAAATCATTTTATGATTAATGTTAATGATTAAATACATTTGTTGGGAGTATTTCATACACACATCCTCAGCACTTATTTAAGACTGTGGGAGTAAAGCCTCTGTTCTTATAGAATCACAGGCTCATGTGGTTTCCATCGAGCTGCACGTTCCCCTCCTGTCCTATATCGTAAATTACTCCGTGAGAAAAACCTGAGGATTAAGATGCTGGACGGTTTGCTTTGACTGAGCACACCGTCAGGTTTAAGGAAGTAAAAGAGCAGAATTTCGTATTTTTAGCCATAGGAGCCATGTCAAATTAAGTCTTCTGTGTCACAGTGTTCTCTCTGAAGCAGGCCTGTGCTCTTCTATTCAGCAGCAAGAAGGAAGTGGGCCCAAAGCAATGTCCAGATACTGGGGAGCTGCAAATGGGTTCTCAAAGCAAGCTTGACGGGGAGGGTGGATGCAGTTGTCTAAGTTCACAAAGAGCTGCAGATCAGCATCACGAGTTATGACCAGACGTAAGAGGTTCTTGTTTGTTTGCTTTTGAGAGAACAGTCAACGTAAGTTTTAGATGGGAAAAAATGACAAACCTTTGAGGCCTAGGGAGGCCTTTTCTATGTCACTGTTGAAATCTCTATTCATGAGGGTAAATAAGATTGGAGAGATATTCTCTAAAAACATCTGCTGGACTTCTGATGACAAATCTTTAAGGCATACTTTATAAAATCTTCACTCTGGTTTGCCCCCTTGTCCCAGTGGTTGTGGCCAGTCAAACCACACTAAGGCAGAGAGTCATGAAAACAGAACAGCCAATACATAGTAAAAAAAAATGTAGTAATTAATTTGATAGTTTATGAAAGAAGCTATATACAGTACTCTTCAGCAGCTCTTACAAAGTCAGACTTAGGAAAAAAAACATTCAAACTCTGTGTAATCCTGCAAAGTAATAATTATCAGCTGATGGAAAAATTAAAGCCCAATGATCTTTTTCAGCCATAACTACACGTTTATGGCTAGAACTATCTGAATAACATGAGAATATCCAAAACTGCAGTACCTCATAAAACACATTGGTTCAAACATTTTATTGAGCTAGTAATCATTGTAACAAAGTTTTCCTTTGTTACATGATCACTAGCTCAATAAAATCTCGTGCCCAAGTTGTTGTTTTTTTAATTATACAAGATTGTTATCTGTAACCGAGTGTAAAATAGAAGATATTTAACATCCCAGCTTGTAATGGGACTGAGCACCAGTGGAGTGATGAGGAATTCCTCTCCCCGGTGTTTGATCACAGGCTAGTATATTGATCACAATACGCAACATCGCTGGGAGCATCTCTGTTACAGGAACAACAGAGTGATGTACTGTGCCTTGCAAAAGTATTCACCCCCCTTGGACTGAGACTTTTTGCCACTCATCAAATTATTTTTAATTAATTTACTAAAATGTCTGAATTATTTTTTCCCACTTTAACATTATACAGTACTTTGTGTTGATGAGTGGCAAAAAGTCTCAGATAAATACATCATGGTTCCATGCTGTAACAATAAAATGTGTATTTTGTATTAACTACTGTATATTTACGCCAACAGCCATATCACCCTGCAAATCACAACTGGCAACCCCCTGAAGCTAAGCAGGTGTGAGCTTGGCCAGTACCTGGATGGGAGACCTCCTGGGAAAAACTAAGGTTGCTGCTGGAAGGCACTGTATCATACTCCTTTACTCCTAGGACTGCTGTCTGAAGATGCACATGACATTCTATTTGCAACCATAAGTGCCTTCTTTTTTAATGCAGCACGAAATTGATATCTGACTGAATGGGTCTGTAATCAGCCTTGCTGCAAGTCACACTGTACCACATTAGATGTGTCAGGAGGAGGCCCCAGGCTGCACAGGGAGATGTGAAAGCATGTCGGAAGATTCTGCAGCCACAGGCCACCGGCACCACTTGGTTTAAGTGGGAAATGGATTTGTCAAAAAGGCAAAACCCAATCGGGGACTTCAAAATTAGCCAAGTGTTTAGATATTTACTTGGAAACACATTGGGCACCTTGAAGAGTTTGCATTTTGTGACATTATGAAACCATCAGTGCAATTAAGAACCCCACAAGGCACCCACAAACTGGTATTATCTTTAGAAGCCAGAAGCAGGTTTCTAAAACACTTCTACTCATGTTCATGGTCCTAAGACCCATTTCTAATCAGCTCTCTGGAACAAGCTCATTAGTCACATTTCAAATGTACCAAAGGTAAGTTTTTGTTCAGCACATCCTCTTTACGTACAGCTACCCTTGACTGAGACAGACAGAGCGAGCCATCACCCTCTGTTCTTCTAGTGGAAGAACTTCATCATCACTTCTCAAAATCCTCTGTTAGCCAGAGCAGACTCACATTCCCAAAGTAAGCTGAACACCAAACCTTGGAAATGTCACACAAACAAGTCTGTTGTTTTGTCAGTTGGAAGTGGAGCTGAAAAACATTACATCAGAATTCCAGTGCTCTGCCCTCCAATGCTGCTTGTGCAAAAGAGCTGAGTGTTGGAGTCTGAAGTGTGATGCTCTCAAGTTCATGAACACTGATCTGTTTTACTGTCAACACACATCTGAAATGCAGCATTTCCAATGGACAACGAAATTCTCCTTTACAGCAGACTATTTTTTAACTTAACCAGAATCATGAAAGACAATTAGGAGTCACGGGAGACTGTCACTGGTCCAGGAGAATCCAGCAGTAAGATAACCTCAAGCTGCTTTGTTGTAAACATGCTTCAGAACAAAAGGAGCTGTCAGATGGAACGACTCTACATGTGTATCTCCCAGACGAAAGAACTTTCTGATCAGGGAGATAAAAGTCACTTTCATGGAAATCAGCGGTAATAGTCAGTTAGCCCAGTAGTTAGTCAAAAAGTCCTCATTTCCAACTGAATGGTTTAATTCCAATAGAAACATACAGTACCCTAAATTGCTGCACATTCTCTCAATTGTGTTTCAGAAGATCCAATTTTAAAATCCAAGTCCAAGAAGATTTGCAATGCGTTTTTTGGGCCAAAATGCACCTAGATATAACTGGTACACAAGGTAAAACCATTAAAATGTGAAAGTCATTCAGCACCGTTTAGTCGTTTACTAGTTAAAAGAACTGCATGATAAATCTCGGAGACATAAATCTTCTTCTTGAAATGAAAAAAAATAAGTGATCACTGGATGCAAAACGAGCCCCCTCCCTCCAGCTGTGATCCCCAGGGAGAGGGAGGGAGGCCCAGGCTGAGCGAAGCTAGCAGCGGGCTGAGCCTCTTTTCTGCAGGACGAATACCTCGGCTACACAGTCATCACTCCCAGCTGGAGAGGGCCCTCCAATCAAGGCCATAAAAGACTGGGGGAAAGGAAATCAAAACCAGATGAACTCCGTTCTGATAGAACGCAAGAAAATACTGAATCCATCATAAAACACTCAGGCTGCTTTGAATTAAGTCTTTTTTTTAAGGGTGGCGGGGGGTGAGGGTGAAAAAATAACCACGCAAACCTGCGTGTGAATAATGCAGAGCGAGTCAAAATCCAAACAAGCCCGCTGTAAGCGCGGATGTTCGGATAAAGCTTCGGGAGAAAAGGGATCGGGAAGTTCCAGGGTTGACGGCGCAGTCGAAATTCCAGGCCCTTGGTTATTACCACACTGAGGTTTGCCTGACGATGAGACCGGAACGAAAATCCACAATATGGAAGTGGAAAATCAGCAGCAATGGCGAAAATGTCAGGCATCCGGCTGTTTTACACTTCAGTATTCCAGGCCCAGAACTTTGGGATCTGGTTTGGCAATTGCAACACTTGTAGAAATATATGATAAACACTGTCCCTTTTCGTCTAAACGGCCTTTGAGTGTCCCTAAGTTACCATCAGCATCAGTCATCCATTGGAACAGTCACAAAGCCTTTTTTCCTTGCAAAAGCAAAGCATGATGTCTGTATAGGAGATGTACTCAAAGTCAAAACTCAAGACTTCTTCCCCCACATTGACAACATTCCCCGGGGGGGGGGGGGGGGGTGTTGTCCAAATTACAGCAACATGGGCAAGGAGGCCCAAACCGTTGCCAGTCATCTCCCCTCTTCTCTACGGTCACAGAATCCCAGCTGCAAGCACCAGGCCGGCTGAGAGTCTTCTTCCTGTCAGAGGAAGGAGCTCTCGCACTGCGGTCCCAGCAAAACAAACACACTCGCACACAGGAGGTAAGAGGGCAGGACAAACTTAACACTTCTGGTTGCAGTTCAGGCAAAGTCAATGCAAAGGTAGCTGATGCAACACAAAAAAAACCAAACACGCCATCGAGAAGATACCTGAACAACGCAGACTTTGAACAGAGGGTTTACTTGTTCACATGCACCAATGATATAGGAAGACTGGACAATGTACTGTGCTTTTTATGTTGCAAATTTAGGTTGCAAGCACTGTAGTCAAGAAGGAAAAACAACACTGCTCCACCTGTAGCTCATTTGAGCAGAGAAAAGGTTTTGCTCATTATTCTGAACATTACATAACCCAGCGGTGATAGAGTGCAGATCGCCATAACAAAATCCAGGTCTGAGTTGCTGTGAAGACACCAGACAACCTCAAGCTGGAGTTAACTGATAGGAGTGGCGTGCCCTGTCTGTGGTGTGAAAAATTCCTAGAAGTTCTGCTTTTCCATTGTGGCACTGGGCTTTACTGTACAAGCTCATCTTTCCTCTCTGGTGTTGAATTGTAGGTAAATGGTGTGCTTCAGCCATGGAATGAGAAAATATGTGGCAGAAGGTTTGATTCTGCTTTTTACAGGGCAGCCCGCATTCCTTCTGGCCTGTGACATGTTTCTGAAGTGAGAACAGAAAAGGCAAGACCCTAGGACACTTTGCTTTGCTCCAGAACATACAAACAGCATGCTCCCTGTGACAAGTTTTCTTTTAATAAGCCTGTACTTCACATTTGTCATTGGTGCTACTTTTAAATGTTTGATCATAGTGTTTTTTTTAAAAGAAATTAAGAATTGCTACAAAACATTGGCAGAGATTTGCACATAGCTACAAATGTGTTTAGTCTACAATGTATGACATGACATAAGACTGTCAAGTCAAAGTAAATTATCCTCAACAAAATAATGCATCTCAGCTTCAAGATTTTATTTATTCTTTCCTCTTTTTAAAAATTAATTCTGTTCTTTTTATGGGAGCCTGATAGCGATTTGAAAATGTTAGGCTACATAGTCAATATAAAAGTGACTTGCCAGAGCAATGGTTCCTTTTACTTAAGAGAAATGGCTGAGGAAGAGCTGGCTTTCCTCTAGACCGAATCACAAGAATAACATGGCCACCCATCAGCTGTGTGCCTGTATCTTTAGAAAGAACACTTTTTAATTGGTTATTTCCGCAGCAAGTTTGCTGAAGGCTGGTCCTGTGTGAGAATTTCAGTCAGGTGCTGAAAATAACTCTTCTGTTCTATTACATATGAATTCCAACCAGGCAGGCTAAATGAAGACAGTGTTCTGGGGTCCTCGGAGTCTTTCCCTAGTGCAGCTGTCTCTTTATGTGCCTGCGCATAAAAGAAGGCAGAAGAAACTGACAGGGGAAACAGGTGTGCGGTTTAAATGCAAAATCTGGCCCGTCACAATGCCTCTGTGTTTCCAAACAAAATCCTCTGAATAAGGGTGGCGAGACAGGCTGAAAAGCTTTACCAGTTACAGAAAAGAAAAACATTCAAGCTTAAAGAACAAGAAAAATGGACGTTGTAGACTTGCTACAGTTCTTAAAACAAGGAGTGTGAACGACTGTTAAATCACATGGGAATTACATCTTGCAAATCTCGATTAAAAGATTTTAAACATGATACATTTCATACTGTTGCCGATTATGAAGTTCATGTCTTTTATAACTTTTTTATCATTTGGCCATTCGAGTCGCAGCGCAGTCCGCCTGACAAAAGGCCCTGATAACATTCACTGCTAACAAGACTGCCTTATTACAACCTTCGAAAGCAAGCTATGCTTTAAAATCTGAGCAGCGTTCATCCCCATCAAAGCAGAATTCTGAATGACGGAACACTATTTGAATTCTGAAGTCCTGAAACAAAAGCCCATCTTGCAGTCCAGCATTAGATAATGCATTTATTTTCTGCACCATTTTATGGTTTCAGTCAAAGCTCAGTGGAAGGGCATTTGACTGCAAATCAAGAGGTCCCCCGTTCAAATCCGGGTGCCCCCTTTCCACTTCCCCAATATAGCTTTTGTGTGCGTTGGTGGTATAGTGGTGAGCACAGCTGCTTTCCAAACAGTTGACCGGGGTTCGATTCCTGGCCAACGCATTGGCAAATGTTTTCTGCAATTTCCCTCACAAGGTCAATAAAGTATCTATCTAAAGAAAGATGCTAGCGACATTTTTTTTTCACCCTTTTAAAAGTAAAACCTGGCTCTTCCAAAGTCAAGTGGACTATTTTAATCAGTTTCGAAACAACGAAGACTTGGCCCCAGTTTGTTTTTTTCTGGGTTATTACAAAGCAAAAGACAAGTTTTCCAAGTATTCCTGATTGTCCTGGACTATTTCCTGGTTCCTGGCAAAGGCCTCTGGAGGTTGGCTGTTCCCTTTGCCAGCATCTGGAAACCATCAGTGTAAACAATGGAGTCCTCGAAGCTGGAACTCCTTTCTCATCTCCTGTGGGACATCAATCCAAAGAACATGAGAACACAAAAACCATTGAATACCATGTGGTCAATTACTCCAGACTAACAAACCTGGGCTCTTTTCTACTTTCTGTTTAGTTTGGCCCAGCTGCCCTGCTTTGCAGTGGAACCCAGCTGCTACAGAAGGAAAAAAAAATCTTAACCTTTTCATTGCTAAACCTAATGCTGCACCCCCAATATTTCATTTGCACATCAAAACAGTTACTGGAGGAAAGCCAAGAAAGAATTCAGCCATAAGCATTACAGCCACAATTATGCACTCCTACCAGAAGAACATTCTGTATCACAACTGGCTGGGGGAGCAGTGGTCAGGGTTCCTTGACTCGTAACTGGAAGGCTGTGGGTTCAAATCCCAGGTGAGACGCTGTTGTTGTAGCCTTGAGCAATGTACTTCACCTGAATCATTCATGTAAAATACCCCGTTATTTAAATGAGCGCAGACGTCGATTAAAAACATCAGACAAATACTAGTGATAAACTGTAAACTGCTACACATGCAAATGGACCATTTTATGATTTACAATAGGTGCTCCTCTCTGGTTCATTTCAAGTTTGGCAATGTGAATCATATCATGGTAACAGATTTTTTACTTAAATCCCGAATAAAACACTGTTCAATCTGCAAATGTAAAAGGCTTAAACAACTTTAAATGAAACACCCAAAACCTTAATAGATTGTCTTTTTTTAAGATTAATAAAACTGACAGATTTCTGGAGTTTTACACTGCTGATCAAAAGAAACCACATTTGGTCTTCCAATAAAACATAAACATTAGTCCCTTAGTATGTGTTTTAATTTTTCAAACAGAAATTCTTGGCTGACTCTGCTTAAGTTTCTATGTCTTTATTTACATCCTTTTGAGTGATCCAATTTGCAGGCAGATCACTGAAGTGCACAGGATGAAATGTAGGAGGATAAGACTGCTTATTCAATCTCAAATAGAGTATGAGCCAAAATGACAAAAGTTCATCGTATGTTACATGCTACTGAAGACAATGAGAAATATTTGTTCATCTTAAGGAGGCAGTCTGTCTTTCAAATTCAAAGTACACTGACATCTTTAAAAACACTTTCCATATAGGAAGCAGCCACTATACTTCTGTAGTAATCAAGTCCCCAGCTTGACTCTTATGTGGCTGACCTGAGTTTGCACTTTTCCTCACAATCTGTGAGGGAAATACTGTCATAACTCTAACCCCTTAGCATGAAGAATTAATCAAACATACTCCTGCTTACTTGCATTCTGCTAGGTATATAGAATGTTATGTAGAATGAGCCTTAACCACTTTTGCCAACTACATTCAAGCAAAGAGAAAGTTTCTTAGTATAATACTGTAGCTCTGAATGTGACAAATACAGTACTTGAATTTAGTAAGAGGATGAATAAACTGGAGAATATTTCCATCACAGAAAGTGACGGGCCTAATTTCCTTTTAGTTAGACCTTACTGAAACCGGAGGTTCCTTTTTTAAGATCACAGAAGTTACTGGCTATTTGCAAACTTATTTCATAAATGATTGATTGAAGACAAAAAAAAATGTATTGCTTTTCTGTTTCAGGTGGTGCTATAGAGTCCTCTTGGCCAAGTGACAGTGTTCTGGCCAAGCTGAGACTAGCAAACGCTGAACTCTGCCTTCCTCAGCTCATTTACATTAGTAAAACATTCTGATTAATTTTAATGGAAAATAAATTAGGTCAGACTGTAGTATCAGATTACAAATCATTACCGAATTTTAAGGGGAATCATTGAGTGTTACATAATTGAAGATTATGAGCTGGGGCCAAAACAATGGTTATTTAGATTAATATTCATGAGACACATTCATACAAGAATGCATCAGGGTTCAGACCGGGAGTGTAATATAATTTACAAAATCTGTTCACATAATGAACTTTTTGCTTATAAATAAAGATTATGCTGTGGGACTAAGAGCTTTGTTTGCACCATAATATTCTGAAGTTAAACATCTGCAGCTTTAAAGGGGTCAGTTTCTACAGGTTACTCTTTCCAACATTAACCAAGTCTTCTACCTGACTGTCTGCCAGAATTCTGCACAAACACTGCACTGCTAGAAATGAAGGAGAACAAGGCTGAAAAGAGAGAGGGACCCTGGCTCAACCAGAAGATATTTTGGGGTCTGTCAGCTTCGAGTTTCTTAGAACAAATCGCCTGGGGCACTGCACAGATGTTAGAAAAAAAAAAACCTTTCTTTTAATGCAAAATTTGTCCCAATGGAATATTAAGGTTCTAGTGGACATGTAAAACGACATGGAACTCTAGAGCGCTAAAGTTAGACAATGATAAGCCTAACTGCACTTATTTTGTCTGCAAGCAGCTGCTGTTTCTGTGCCATAAGTGCTAGGATAAGCATTCCTATTCTGTACAGTACATACCAACCAGAAATATCCAAGCTTCACAATCAAGGCAATAATGCACATTCACCTCCTGTGTTTTCTTGCTTCTAAAAGACCAAGATCACTCTAAGAATGAAGAGCCACTGCAGCTAGAATTTCCAAAGCTACAGCGCCTATGAAGAACCTACTATAGCAACAGCTTACCCCATAGCTACTGTATTACTGAGCACACTTACAGGTGATCCCTGCATTCCCTTCATCCAAAGCTTTTGTGACTTGAGACCTAGAGCAGCTTCGTAAGACAGGCCTGAATACCACAGCAGCACACTCACAGAGCGTCTGCCAGTATGGAGAAAGGCCAGGACTCATGACATCGGTGGTGGTCTGAGGAGGTGGAGGATATGGGCTTTATTCTCAGCAGAAAACAAGATATTATCTTTTGCACAGACAGATCTGCTTTCTTTGGCTGATCAAACTATTGAAGTTGAAACCTTGAGCAAACAGGCTTGGGCCGGGATGCTGGCCCAGTCCAGCACGTACCATGCTGCTGACCTCTTCAATGAAAACACGTTGCGTGAGTTTGTGTGAATGTCCACCACGGTGAATGTAAGCGCTTCAAATCCCCACTGATTCATTTCTGCTAACCGCACTGTCTTGGTTTCTGACAATTTAGCATGCATTTTGCCTCTCTTCATCGTGTTTTTCAACAACTGACCCTCTATATACGCATATAAATTTAGCACGACCAATCTGAATTGGACCTCTGTTTCTCCCACTACCCAGAATACGCAGTTCAAATTTCTCCTCAACACTACAAACCACACAACAGCAAGAAGGAATGTGAATTCCCCATCATCCAGTTCAGCCCCTGCTCCCTCCAGTCATCTTTTAGCTACTTCAATAATAAGCCATTGTGTGGCGGATGGGTGGCTGCTGTCCAGAGGTTGCTTCAGAGGGGCGCGATGAAGATACCACAGCTGATCTGACACCCCAGCTCACTGTACAGAGGCCAACCCCCCATACATTCTGTACCACACAGACAGTACACACATTTATTCCCAATAAAGATGTAGAGTGCCACATACTATCTCTCAGGACGTCTTCAGTTTAAATGCTTCATTCTAAACTTGAAAAAAAAAATGTACAGGCTCTTCTTTTCTTTAGGAGTCCACACGTGGAACAAGCTAACACACTCCGAATAGCTGGAGCTCAAACTGGATATCACTCAATAAAAAATGTTCACCTTGAACACCCTCCAACAAAGTCATTTTCTTCACACGCTGTAGTGTCTTCTGTAGCGTATAGTATAATATAAACTTAGGCACACTGAGATAATCTGGTCTTTTCATAAAACGGAAAATATAACCTGGCTTACATATTATGACTAAGAAATCCTGCTCCTGCACTGTAGACCAACTGCAAGATAAGATGAGTTGAATGGCCTTTGTAACGTTTCTTATTTTCCTACGTGATTGCAGACAGGCTGGCAATATCTTCATGCAGTACAGACTGAAGCACCTTGTTATTTTTACACAAAAAAAAATTATGACAATAACTGGTTGCAATACACCATATAATATACACAGTTTTATAATGTACAGTATGTACATGTGCAACAAGGCAACATAAGTCTTAAGAAGGCTGTCTCCCATAGTGTTGTGATTGAACAAGAGCGAATTAATTCATACCCATTAACTAACCCACTGAGACAATGCTCTCTTCCATCCTCTGTATATGTGCAATGGGCTATTTCTGAAGCACAGAGTTTAAACCAGAATTGAAACAACAGACAATACCATTATCTTTTCTCGATAGTCTCAGGCATGATCAGGCAGTCATGATGTTTAGCAACGACAGGCCTTTTTCCTCGGGTTCACGACACTATCCTTTTCTAGATGTAGAGGCTTTGCAATGACTGGCATCCACACCCTTGTTCCCTCCAATTCTTTCATGCACCAAGTAAACTGGAGTCTCAGTGCTCTGAGCAACTTGAGGGCATGTTAAACGTGTTGCTTTTCTGGCATGCCTAAGTTTTTCTGAAAGAAATTATGGAAAAGTTTAGATTTATTTCTGTCCTACTTTTATTTAATTCGCAACGGTGTCCAACACTTATTCTTCCTGACTGCAATGTTGCTAGAAACTAACAATTTAAATTCAGTTTATGCTGTAATGGTTGAATGTACCCTTTTTATTACTTTTGATTTTTTTTATAATTCCCCTCTATAAGATTTAGGCCAAATGACAACATACTAAATACCATATTCAGAGAAATAATGAAAGATGGTTTAATCACTTACAAAGCTAAATGGAAAAGAAGATAACATGCAAGACTGATAATTCTGGTAGTTTTCCACCTTCTATGTGTAAAGAATCTGTTTCCCTAACCACATGCTGTATATTCGAGAAAATCCTAGAGGAAATATTGTATATAGACAGTCAAGCTGAGAGTCTGTTTGTTGAGTACCATTATCTTTGGCAATATTACTTAAGTTCTGCTTTTTTAACCTTGCAATACATGCAAATCTTTTTTTTATAAATATCTCCCCAAAGGCAAGGGCAAAGAAAGTTACCAATGGAGAACTAATTGAAAATAATAAAACAGTGACAACCGTTAAATTCTTGATTTGATACGTTCAAAAATAAGGTTATCAACTAAATCGTTAACAGTGGAATGATCAGGGCAAACTAAAAACGACAGCATCACATTTAGTTGTTTACCGACTCCTAGGTATATTTTTATTCACAACAAAAAACCTCATAATGCACGCATTATGAAAACTTTAAAACAGAATTACGCCTACTACAAGAGGAATTCATATCCAGTCTGATGTAATTCTGATGGAATTTTTGGAAAGTTGAATCAATAAACTGCAAAATACATTCTTCATGCACAGCCCTGAAATCCACACACCCCTTTAATACGAGTAATAAATGCTATGCATTTTAAGTGCAGCAGTTCCCAACTGCTTAATATTTACAATTCACATTCAACCCAAGTTTCCAAGGGGTACCTCCTTTCGTTCTCTAAGCCCTGAGTTTTGTGTTTTAAATCCTTCACTGTGTTGACGCGATGCATTTTGCGGCGTTAGAAGACTTTGTGAATCGAACAAATAAATCATCTGCGTGCCCATGAATCTAGATGTTTGATTCACCGAGACAGTGCCTTCAAAAAAAAAAAAAGAAATGAATCAATCACAAACTGCACTTCTATTTGCCAGCATGATCCATGGTTAAATGACGCTGTTACGTGACCTAAAACACCGTGCTGCACCCACTCTGCTTAGAGTGAACAGGCTGCTTTTCACTCCCTTTTCATTTCTAGATGTACATAGGACACGACCGTACTGCACAGCTGAGGCACAGCAGTAAAACCGGTCTGGACTGTAGTTCTCAAATGTCTTCACATTTACATACACATGCATTTCTATACAAGGAGTAAATAACTCGATGCTCATGGGAGCCTTGGCATTTTCATTTGTATTGTTTAAAATCTGCCATTGCTAAAGATCTCTAAACTATGTCAAAACTATTTATCTCAAAGAGGAAATGAAACACCAGTTAACAGCGTGGTTTCTAATTATGCCTGTTTGGTTTTTTGAAAAGGGAATTGTTGGTAGATAAATTAGCAAAGTCACAAGTCAAACATTTCTTGAAATTGTAAAGATCAGCGATGAGTCACATTTTACGGCCTTGGTCAATAATAGACGGTCACACAACTACAAATCAACCAGGAACAGGAGTCAACTGTGTACGAAAAGCCCTTCGGATTGATGTTAATTATGATGTTAATGATGCAACAAATAGTAGTCAATGCACAAGTACCTTTTCTCCTAAACTAGGAGAAACATTCAACATGAAATAATAGAGGCCGCAAGATTATTTTCAGAAGTATTACTTCTCCGTGACCTAAATTCTTTTAATGACCACAGGAGTTTTGATCATTTTAACAGTGCACTGGAAACAGAATACACGCTACAAAGACGCTACAAGCCAGGGCCCTGGACTGGCATACAAGGCTCCTGACTATCACACTTGAAAGTCTCGCTCACTGCAAACATCTGCAAAATGATGAAGTCCAGACAGGAAAAGACAAAAATAATTGCCTCATGAAAAATGAATCATTCCTGGGGTTCATTGAAGACATCATTCCGTGTTATCTGAAATGTCTGAAGTGACTCACTTCGGAGAGTGGAAACTAGACTTAGCTATATTGAACAGAACAGAGGTTTGCCAAACTGCCCAGCTTATCTGTGGGACAGATTCTTACAACACATGATGGCCTTCCGACATGGAGAGATGGGCAATAATTCTGTCCGGTTTTCAGCTCTGCATCCTGTTTTTGATCATGCCAACCTCGCTGGCAGCACTGACAAGGTGGCTGTGGAGGGGAAACGGAGGGAGGAGGGGGGGAAATGAATGAGGATTAAGCTTCAGAAGACACAAAAACACAAATGGCTATTGGCCAACATCCTCCGCGTGACACTGACACCATTAAAGTCAATTTTCAAGAAAAGAAGGCTGCTGAAAGAATCTGGGCCTGGCTGTTGAGAAGATATCCTGAACTAACGATGTGCGTTTACCACAGTATTGATACAGTGACAGGCGACAGAGTGACATTGCTGCAGTCACCCCCTCCCACCACCACCATGGCCAGGCTCATGACAGGAAGGTGAAGAGCTGCTTCCTCCTGCAGTGCTGTGAGAGGAACAGTTCACCTTTCCCTGAAAGTGTCCCGCAGGGACTCGAATCTAGCCAGGACTGAACAGGAAGGCTCCTTGTTTCTGAACTGATGCAGGACTGCAGCTTGCCAGTCCCCCTTTTCACTTCAATCACAATCGCCAACCAAAGGGTGTATTCACTAAACATTTCCAAACACGCTCAGTCACTCAATTGTTGGAATATTCATATAAACCGTTAATGTATAAACCCCCAAATACCAGTTTTGGAATAAATACCATTACTACATAAATATACTTGGAAAATTTCAGGGACATCATACATTGCCTAACATAATGTAGTTATGTATATATATATGTATAATGTTATATATATATATGTTATATAATGTAGTTTACCCTCCATAACATACGATTAAGGAGACTGTGAAGTAAGGAAAAACCCTGAGCTAATGATGCATACAAACGGCATTCAAATGCCCAAGACCATTAGCAAAAACAGTTATGGCTTGTTAAATATAGGACACTGCTGTCATACCCTCAGTTTCTATAAATCAGGTATGTGCTTTCCCTCCAATGGAAAACAGATTCCAGTCAGCTCATCCAAAACCTCCAAGTTGGGCTTTCTTTTTACAGACTGAAAATTCAAGATGACAGTCTCACATTACTGAAGAGAGCCAGATCTAGCACCACAAGTTACATTGTTAGAAGTTACTTTACATTCTATATTTATGTCCACATATCTTATTGTACAACACATCTCCCTCAGTACTACAAGAAAAGCCTTTGTTTATAAATAGCTTAAGTCTGAGGAACCAACCAGCCATGAAATGGCTTTTCAAAACCTTTTATAAAGTCCTGATTTGTTCCCATATACCTCTATTGGCCAGAAAAACACCAAACCGGATTTTAAAATCATAACTGCATTTTTATCAAGCAAACAAATACACATGTAGGAGGACCTGGCCTTAGAAAACACAAGTAAATAATTATAATGTTACAATGTACTGACCTAAGCTACAGATTACTTACTATATGAACTACAAACAAAAGCTTGTAATTGTTTATCAGTTATTCAAAGCAGATAAATTCTGCTTCCCCTCCCAAGCTTGAGGATTCGGAGAATGTCCCATTATATACTGGGATGCGATACCTCTACACCAGCTGGTAAGTCAGACATGCTACATGCCTTCTAAACTATCTCAATTAGCACATTTCAGGCAGGGTGTTTAAACATACAGTAGGTGCATGCTGATCCATCTCTGGCTCTCAAAAGCCTCTGCCCACCCATCTACTTCCAGTCCGCTTCTCCCACTGAGGGTCAGACTGGAAAAAAGCCCCCCACCATCACCCCACTAACTGTTTAAGACACCGCTCAATCCTTGGGGCGATGAGCTCCACCCGTCTGCTGCATTGACCCTCCTGACAGGACCGCCACCTTTCTCTGCTGCCCCCTTGCAGGCCCCCTGAGGGAACGCTGACACACCTCCGACCCTGATGGCGGCGCTGTGCTGCAAAGACCAGGTTCATTCAGAAAAGAGGACCTCCAAAGGCAAGAGCTACCAAATGGAGCAGATATCTTGCAGAGCAGGAGGAGGTCATTCGGCCTTTATATTCTTATCCCCCCCTTCCAGTTATGTGTGGCAATTCTTTGGAAAACGTGTCATATTTAATACCAATTAAACCACTAAATGTAGTCTACTTTCAAAAGACATTTTATTCTGGAAATAAAATTCTATTCCTATACTGGTTACTGCCCGATACAAATTAATAGAACCAATGAGAAATTAACGTAATACAGTACCTTTTGAGGTAAGTTAAAACTCTCTAAAGCACAATCAATAGAAGAATAGTTTCACTTCAAATATAGAGGAGCCAGGAAACTACAGATAATTTTTTCTTTGTTTTTTTGATAAAGTTACAGAAGCAATAGGGATACACTAGAAGGCTGCAAGCAGAAAAAGAGGATTTTAAGAGACAGCGAAGATGGATTCAGAAAGGGAAGGTCTTGAACTTAGATTTCCAGAAAACGTTTGATACTGTATGTTCCCTCATGTAGGTTAGTTCCCATCTTAAAGGTTTAAGAATCCAAGACAATGTCTGCAAAATCTCTAACTAGGAAAGTGTAAATAATAGTGTACTTATGAATCCATGTTAGGCCCATTGCGTATCCTGGTCTTTATCAATTCAGTTTCAGATATAGCTGGCAAACCAGTTTGTTTTATAGATAATGGGGGAATGGCCAATAGAAACTTTAGCAAGAAAACAACAAAAATACTTTGATAAAACCGGGGGCAGATAAAATTGACAAATTTAATAAAATTTGTCAGACAGTTGGCAAATGTAATTTTCCACTGGTTGGAGCAGGAGCTCTCTGTGTTGGTACTGTAGGCCCACACACTTGCTGGTTTGCATTCCAGTCAAGCTAAATTACTAAGTTCAATCAAGACTTAAATGAACAAGGTGTGTGACTAGAACACTCTAATTTGGAACTGTATTACTTATGAAATGCAACAGTTAAAAGGTCAACTTCAGGCACCAGTTAAAGCGCTGGAAATGCAATTAATTTGAACAGTCTGAATGAATGGTCAGCTAAGGGTAACCGAACCCGGCCAGAACAAAGATCAGCAGGTGTGGGCCTCCACAACTGGGACTGGGAACCCTGGAATTAGTACACAGCGATCCACACAGGAAGCAGGAACACACTGTATACAGCAGGTCACATGAGTGATTCAGAGCTGCAGGAAGCTACACATGAAAGGGAGAGTTTAACAAGCTTTTTCCATGTCATCATCAAGAGAATGTGGTGAAGCCATACAAAAAGTCAGCAAAGCTTGGGTATGTTGCAATAAAAACGGAATTTAAATTCAGGGTAGCTATATTTAAGCTTTAAAATGCATTAGCAAGACTTTACTTAAAATATTATGTTCAGTTTTGGTCACCATACCAGAAATAGTACATTACAGCCTTAGAAAGTGTTGAAAAGTAACAAGAATGAGGACTATGGACTCATTCAGGAAAAAACTAGAAAATCGTAGCTTCACTTAAACTACTGAACTAGTATCAGATGAGCAAGATGGCCTCCTCTCATTTCCCGCCTCTGACAACAATGAATATCCAAACTGTCTGTGTTGACAGCTAAATGAATGAGTTACACAGACTGTTTCTCATCCAAAATGCTTTCACCACATGCTTTTTTTATTTCTATAATCAAAAGGAAGCTTAACTTGATTTCAAAGACCCAATACAACAAAAGGTTTTGGTTTGATGGAAAAAATGACGTCCTTTTCTAAATATTGTGACTGGGTAGCATGGCGTGTGCCAGTTAGTTCTGCTGCCTCACAGCCTGTGGAGCCTGGGTTCAGTTCTGGATTGGGGCACCTTGTGTTCTGAGCCTGCAGGCTGTTCATCTCCCCCCACCTCCCAGAGACAGACAGGCTAACTCTGGCTATTCTAAACTCTAAACACATGAACCCAGACCTTTTCTGGATAGGGAGCTATTCTCTCAGCTCAGACACAGCATGAAGGCTTTGAACAGGCTCAAACCCTCCTGCAGACAAGGGACAACACACAACAGTACATTCAGATTCAACAGCTAAGGAGTGCTTGCATACAAATGTATTTTTGAACTCAAATGTATTTTTCCCCTCATTTCCCAAAATACTTTAAGACATTACAACTGCTGAATTGTGGAACTCTGTAAGTTACCCTTCTCCGGGATTCATCTTGTATTAAAAATGATCAGCATTCAATAAAATGAATATTTTAACTTCTTCCTTAAAGGTTTCATTGCATTAACTACAACTGAGGTATCAGAAAGGAAGAATGTTCCAATCTGTCAAGCAAGACGATTTTTAAGCACAGACCATGCAGCAAGCCTTTTCAATCAACGCAGAGAGTACGGAAACTCTCCTGTTGGTGGTTTCAGTACATTGATTATATATACACAGCAGTTGACAGAATACAAAACAAATGCGATTCAGGGTAAATGTAATGTTGAATTTTCAGTAACCCTTTAAAGACCTCTCCTACTACTATTCAGTTTGTTTTGAAGTAACTCCAGTATGACTTTCAAGTGAGATCTGTAGAAGTGGACAAAGAGAAGCATTAAAATTCAATTCAGCAAGGCAGCTTATTCTGGTTAGAACTTGAGTCCGAGGTCGTGCAATACAGAGCAGATGTGACAGTAACACAAAGCCCCCATTTGCCGTTTCTCAGCCCCAGGTGGGTACGCTGTTTCCTTGGTGCAAAATCATATTTAAAGCATAGGACTGTAAAACAGATAAAAGCATGTAATGTGTGTCTGCATTTATTCAAATGCAGCACATATTTCTCTTTTCCTATTTGGAATGAATTTAGGATTCTACCAACACTGCCTACAGAAAAACGGAGAACTTTAAATCTAATTCAGTTTAGTTTTACTGACATATGGAATCCATTAATTAATATTTAAGAGCAACTTCAGGTCTATAAACAGGGTTGTTCATTCACAGGTTTTAAAGTGTTAACAGGTGTCCTTGTCACTCCAGGACCTGGATGCCAGAAAATCCTTTTGCTTCTATAGATGCTACTCTACCAGCCCCAGCAGTATAGTTCCTTTGTTTTCGAAATACTTTGATTGTTCGTTAAGATAACCTCTTATCCAATACCAAATTTCTTTCTCAGCCTTCATCTTGTGCCAGTTTCCTCTTCATCTGGTCTCTCTGCGGCTATTTAAATGTGGAAGCAATAATATTTATCTGCCTGTAACCAACGGGGTGTCAGGCAGGAGAGGAGAGGAGAGGATGGGCTATTCTGCAAGCTGCAGCTTTAATCAGTGATGCGCACACACACAGCAAACAGGCAGCTCCATCCCAACACCTGTTACCTGTGGGGCCTTACCAGGTGAGGATCTGCCGTAATGATCGGGACACAAGTTTGAACAACGACCACCTCAATTTAAATTTCAGCAGGTTTAGCTGTTAGCCACGCTGCCGATTGGTGAAAGTGTGTTATTTTTTTATTGGAAGTCTTAAAGACAAGATCTCCGACAGTCTAGAACTACACCATTTAAATGGGGGTGATGAGCAGTTTCACAGGCGGTCTTGCGGTTGTATTTGAAAGGCTCTGCACTGCTCGAGTCCTGCGGGGAGATGCGACTTCAGCAGCGCGACAGACGGTCAGAGGTCTCATGCGCAGACAAGTCGGCCCAGCCAAGGCTAAGGCTTCCTCTGTGGGACGCGGTGCAGGAAGAGGCCAGTCCCTAAACATTCTGCAAGAGGCCCGAGGTCTGCGCTCGGGACTCGGGCAAACATTTTTCTCATTGTTGTCAGTCAGGAAATTGAGCTCCAGATTAAAAAAAAAAAAATCCCTCCATGACATGATTTCCAGTAATGCTTATAACGCTGAAGACCATTCGCCTAATAGACAGACCGCTCAGCCAACCTAACAGAATAAAATAAGGGGCATTTAAGTTTTATAGATCTTTTTAATATTAAAGTTATATGCCACAAGCACAAGAGAACTTGTTTAACCAAACTTTCTTAATAAATACATTTGAGATCTTGGGTATGAATGACCAAAAATTGGTTCTTCTTAAACCCATTTAATTTTCAGAAAATGAGCAATTACAGAAAAATATCAAACATCAGGATGAAAAAAATAGTATCCCTTTGTCAACTACATTAGTATTTAAAGACCTCACAAAATACATTATATACAAATAATCCTCAAAGTTGAAGGCACTCGGATTGATTTGACTCCCAGGTCTTTTTCTAAGGACAAGCAGGAAACCCTAATTTTGCTACAAGCTTGCCACAAGCCTGCCAAGTGCATATTTTATGAAAGAACAGGAAATATTATCCGATTTTGCAACTGTCAAAAATAAACAACAAATAATGTGACCAATCAAAACTCATTCTGAGGCGGTCTTGTCTTTTTCTGTATAAATGGAAAAGCGTTTCGGTCTGTGAACACTAAACATCTGCTGCAGGGTTTCAGATTCCTATATGCGAGTTTCCGGTGTTCCTGGGCTCTGAGATTTTGTAATCCCGACACTGAGCCATGCCCCGGGCCCCGGGATTGTTTACCCTGGTGACGGAGTGACCTCTGCGTTTGCTCTAACCAAGACCGCAATCCCATCAGGCAGCAGTGCTGGCTAGCGCGTCTCTGAAGAGTTGTACAGCTGTGCACGGGGATTAGGTTTCAGGCAGTGAGTAGCAGGAGCAGGTGGGTTGTCTCATATGAATAGGGGGGGGGGGGGGTTGAAGACACTGCTTATTTCAGAAGCAGGACTCCGATGCTGCAGGAGAGAATTTATCCAGTATCTTTAATCCCACAGCTAGCAAGGGTTGCGCGACAGGGAAAACCAGACATTATTACTCAGTGTTCTTTACCGCACAGACTGCCAGAATAACACATCCTGAATGCTTTACTGCTAAAAGAAAGTAAAAGAGGTAACATTTCACTTAAGACGATGCTTTGTTTTCTAAGAGCAGCAAGTCACAGACTAAGTTCTAAATGAAAACAATTGCTATCAGTTTAAGTACTGCTTACAAGCTAAAAGTGGTCTTTACTGTATCTGCGAGTTCAAGCTCACTCTATTTGAAAGGGAGAGGATGTGCAGGCCATGCAGTAGGCCTTGGACGTCACGTATAAGCCTAGTCTATTTTGAATGCAAGACTCTTCTCCTCCTGCCTGACTGGGCTGTCCTCTCCCACACTCCTCCCCTCCGCCCCTCTCTTCCGGCAGGGAGCCGCTTGTCTTTCGTCACCAGGGCTCCGTAACCTGACCTGGCGAATGTCAGCTGAGGCTCCCGTCCGCCTGGAAGGAAGATAGCGGGTCAGACTACAAAAACATTCCCACACCTCCACGTCTCGCATCGAGCTCAGGACACCCCTGAAGCTTTGCCCTGGCAGTGTCGGTGAGGAGCTATTCAAGCCAGCCTTCGGTTTGCGGGCTTAATAACTTAAGACCACCGAAGACCTCACAATCTAAGCCAGTTCGTTTTCCACCTAAGATAAGACTATGTTCAAAACCATCAATCCTCGTGAAAGTGTTGCCCTTCAACCGATTGAGCTGCAATGTAAAACTTGACTTGCTCCATGTGCATGCCTCTTTTCAGAGGTGATGGACAACACTTTTTAGAACTGGCATCTATTCACTCAAACCCACATGTCATTTGTAGCCCACATACTGTCCTAAGGCAAATAACCCACTAATCACCAGAAAAGGAAAGTACCCAACCCTAGAGGATAAAACAGCAAGTCTTGTTTACAGTCTGAAATGATACATGCTGTGTTTAAAGAGCATGAAGGTCTACTGTACAGTTCTGGGTAAGATGCAACTTTCATCTCTACTTACTTTATTAACAATAGGGAAAAAAAATCAGCCATTCATATATAATGTTAATAAGTTAATATCAGCAACGGGACACTGCTATTTACATGAAAGGCACACGTCAACCACTGTTCATTCTAATGGATAACAGATCACCTCGCCTTGTTTCACGGCTTCAGGATTTCTGCTTTTAAGGAATAAGTCTTGCGTCAACCTGCTAAAACACACCAATATCTAAAACGTTGATGCAATGGAATTCAAATCCACTCTATGTTACACTTCTTCCTCCGAGTAATTACAAATTGTGCTCTGGAAATCATAATTTTGGGCAGCACAGTGACATTGCTGCCTCACAGCACTGGAGCCCTGGGTTACAAACTCCTTGCAAATAGCAAGGAATGTTCCTCCAGTGTTCATGTGGGTTTACTCCAGGTGCTCCAGTCTCCTCCCATTGTCCAAAAACATACTAGAAGTTAATGGGCTATCGGGAAAACCGGCGAGTGTGCGTGTCTGTGTCAGTGTGTGTGCCCCGTGATGGACTGGGGTCCTGTCCAGGGTGTATCCTGCCTTGCTCCCATTGCTTGCTGCGATAGACTCCAGCTCCCCCATAACCCTGTACTGGATAAAGTGGATAGAAAATGGATGAATGGGTGAATTATTCATTTCAATTAAGTGCATTTTCTGTTAAACTACTATATTATATATGTATACACCATATATGCTTACATTTCCAGATCAAATATTTGTTAACAGTGATTTTTATTATTTAAAAGTTAAATAAACATTTATTCTTGCTACATTAGTATTTAAGTAGTGGTTTGGAAGAATTTCAGATTCTAGTTTCAATGACAAATTAAGGGCACCTTTAAAGATGTACATTTCAATGATTGGTGCCAAAAATAAATCATAAAAGCACAAAGGAGAATTCTTTAACAATATGCTCCTATATTTAAAAAAAATCACTGTTTACTTTCCAGTGCTGCTTAAGGCATCTCCTAGAAATAACACACCCTCTTCAAAAGGAGTGAAATTTAAACATGAAATGATCTTTGGGTCAAAACCAAAATGTGGGATACATGTTTAACACATACATTCCACGTTACTTACTTTAGAGGTAAAACGCAGGACTTCAGCGGAGAATTCTGAGAACCCTAACAGAACCTCTCCATTCTTTCTCTCAGAACAGTAACTCAAGGGAGCTCTTGCCAAAACAAATTGAAATACATCCTCCAGATAACACAGTTATCAGTAACAAAAACAGTCAGACCACAGTCTTTAACATAATCAGTTACTACTGCTGCAGCATTTGTAAAGGGGTACAAAACTAAGAATAAACTTGTACTTTCCAAATACCGTATATAATGTACTGTAGTTGTGCTTTGTCAAGGTTTTTTGTTTTGCAAGAATGGAAAAAGAAGAAATTCTACATTTTGGAAGACACACAAAATCATATTCTTTATTTGATTAGAACAAAACAGCTAGAAGGAGAAACATCCTTTCTTGGGAGTGAAATTTGAAGGAATACACATCAGAAACTAGACGTAAATGCAATGTTACTGAACTCTCGACTGTAACACTGATACAAATGCAACTTCTTAGTTTTACAAGAGAGTTTAAAACGCCCAACACACTGTTTAAGTACTATTAGACGATTTCTGCCTTCTGAGCTTTCAGTATTTCACTGCAGATGTCTCCAAAAGGATTCACAAAGCAAAGTCAAACAAGCTAGCCTACACATTTCTCAGACAACCATATCTTTGTCTATGACATCTGAAATCCCCCAGTTTCAATCCAAACAGCTTGACATTGTGATGCCCTTAAGAATTCACTCATCTCTAAAAGCCACTGCAAATCAAACCCACTGCTGCAGAGCTCATCATCACAAACGCTTTTCAAATAATTTCAATGTGCAACTTTACATTTTGGTATTGAAAATGATTGTGCATAATTACTCTTCCCAAAATCATCATATCGTTTGTTTATTAAAACAGTACTAAAATACTAAAATGCCTGCGGAGCAGTTTTATACACTGTGCAAATGTGGTAGCACATTGATCTTTCACATTTGTTTTTTATTGTATGTAGGTAATTATTTTTTCCATTGTTTTTATGTGCTGCAGACACATTGGTAAAACAAATCCAGCTGTAATCTTTGAACCCTGGGCTTAATATGGGTTACTAACAGTTCCTAAAATCAGTGTTCTTCACCCCTGTTTTAAAGACCCACATGCAATATTATACATTCCTTAAATAAAGGACTGTCAGTCTAAACGGGGACATCTGGCTCACAAAATTATGAGAGGTAGAGTCGAATCTAGTATTTCCAAACTCCAAAGCACAAAGGTATTAAATCTAAGCACTCACAAAATGTTTATTAGAGAATTCTGCTTTAAGAGTCTTAAAAAGGTAAAAAATACCGCATTGTGAAAAAATGACAAATGACACTTCAGGACTTAAGTCTAACACAGTTGTAGCCAGCACCCTACCGGGAAAACAATAAGAGTTGACTTCCTGACCTCTAGCGCAGGGTTTCTGAAGGCAAACAATAGGACCCTTATTTAGTGTTACCCATTCCCCAGAAATCCCACCACAGGGTCCCAACTCTATGATTTACTGTCAACACTGTTGGATGCTTAAGAATTGTAGTTTCAGAGTTGAGGGCCCAATTCAAAATGATAAAGGCTTACACAGCCTAAACTGCTGAACTGGGAATGTAGCATATTTCGCATTACCGTCTCAGGGGTACCTTTCACCTTGTCTCAGATGAATTACCTTTTTAATGCATTTCATCAAAAACATGAAAACTGAAGCACAGTTCAGGAGCGGTGCTGACAAGGGGTGGCACTGAACGGTGAAACACAAACGGTCCTGCTTTACCCAGATGACGTTGGGATTAAGAAGAAAGGCTACCCAGGCATATTGTTGAACCGTGTATTCTTTCAAGAAGTAACTGGATTAGACTCTTGGATCAATTATCCACTAAATGGGGTGGATGGGCCAAATGGCTTCCTGGGATTTGTAACCTTTGTTCTTTTGCGGCTGCTAATTAATTTGGTCTGCCTTTTAATATGAAGCCACTATTGATTTAAAAAAAATCAGCTTATTGGCAGCACTCTTCACTGTTTCCATACGGAGTTCAACACTGGAACGTCACCTGAGACCACCACAATTTTCCTTGGTAAACTGAATACACTAATATTTGTTAATTCATTTTTTGAAGGAATAAGATCACGGGTTTTTTTTTTAAAGCCTATTGAAAAGTACTGCTCAAATGTTTCCCCATCAAGAAACCCTGAATAATAACCAATGGGTAATTCAATTTACTTAGTACCTATCTTTGGAAAGAAGCTATGAGCTACAGAATTCTCAGTGAAGCAAGCACAAAAAAAAGACAACTAGGCAGAAGACAAACACTCTTTTGTGTGCTGATTATGCAATGGTATCGGATGACGTGGGATCTTCTGCAACTGCTTATTTTCTTTAATTAATTTTTACTCTATACTGGAGTCCCATCCAGGGTGCGCTCCCACCATGTGTCCTGCAATTTCAGAATGGGCTGTAGGTCACAGTGACACTCAGCGGGAGCAAGAGGCTTCCAGATTGATGATGGATGAAACTTTTGCTCTGGCTATTGCTCCTGACCACATCTCTTTAGTAAAAAGAGAGGACTGTAATCTCCATGGAACGTTCTGCTAAAGTTAATGGGAATATAATTGCCATAAGTTAATAAAGCACAAGTATTGCAAAGCTCTAGGGACACTAAAGACTAATGCTGCCCCAGGGAGAAATGGTTTATATTCTTCTTGACAAAGTCAAAGCTAAATACCCTCAGCAATATATGTCTATTTCGCAAAACAAAAAGGACTTTGTTCATCCATTTCTGCAGCTTTCGGACAACCTATTAGGCTTTTTCTTGAAAACTGTAGCAGTCTTTGTCACTAAAATTCCCTCCCATTCAGTGCTGTGAATTTGACATTCTGAAACGCATTCTGCATTCTGATCAAATCTGACATCACCACCCAACAATAGATGAAAAAACCCAGCAAGACGCGTCTCAGCAAAATATGAAAGAAAAAGGTTTCTGAGCCGCAAACCCCTAAAGAGCATAGAAGGCGTTTTGTTTTGTTCCTCTGATTAACCAGGGGATCTTGATGGCCATCTCAAAAGCATACCTCTTAATCAGTCGAATGTTCACATTTCTTATAACCTTTTCAAACGCAATTGCTGGTCCACAGTTTGGGCTTGTTATCAAATCAAGACCAAGAGTCCATGATGGCTGCACGCTATGCAGGATTTACCTGCTGCATCCACACGCGCAGTCTTGCCAGAGAAAGCAGAAGCTGAGCTGAAGCTATCTTGCAGCTAAGGGAAGTGCAATGATTGTTGTATCAGCAAACTCAAAGGAAGGCTGATATTCCTGCACAAAACACAAAACAGCTGGCAGGAAACCCTCTTTAGAGTCTTAATTTTGATTTCCTTTTTAAGGAAGTTTCGTCAATGTGCCTGCCCTGCTTCATTCTCTATTAAGCCCTGCTGCTTTGTCACAACCCTGTCAGGAAGGTTTAGAAGAGGGCCGCTGGAACATTGTGCTGGGGTCCTGTTCGCCTCTATGATAACAACTCTAAATTGCGTTGTGCTATTTCACAGTGTTCTAAACATCAGCAGTTTAAAGTGACTGCAGAGTATCAGTTCTGTAATATCTAGATCAGCTCCAGCATTAATCCACCTCAGCTCTCCATGATTCATGTACTATAACCGTCTGTGGACGTATGAAGTAACTACTGTTTAGGTCAAAGCTCTTCTCAACTGGCGACAGACATGTTCGTTCCACAGATGTGTTACCCATTGAACTGGTCAAAGGAGACAATCAATACTGCAAACTGCAGTAATAAATGACAAAAGTTACTTGCTGGCCAGCATGTTGCAAAAGCAAAGACCAAGTGCTGTGCAAAGGACAGTATTTCAGAGATGAATGGCAAAGTCATGTTGAATCAGAGCAGACAAAATGCCCAGCCATTCTCTTTTAGTTTGTCACTAGCACAGCCTTCTGTGTGAGCAAGTCATGCTGCAGAAATGGAGCTGATAAGACATGTGATTGTATATGACAGTATGTAGCTGCTGGCTTGTAACTATATTTCCTCACAATGGGAAAAACTGATCAAGGGGTATAGCTGGGGCAAAACCGTGTTTAAGCGCCACATTCAGTGCAGCTTGGATGTAAAGCTGGATTTGAGTTTCTATTGCTATGCATTCTGTCATGTGGGGTTATTATTCCATCATTCAAAAGGAATCAGAGACACAGGAATGCAATCACAGTTGCACAATTGCCCCTTGTGGCTGGGGCACTGATGAACTACTGTATTCCAATGTGGATATGCTGGGTCTCCTGGAGGAGCCAAGATGCCCTGTCTTGTTCTTGGGAGTAACTCATGGTTCCCATTTGCCATGACCCTGGTGGGGTCTGCAATAACAAAATGGCAGTTTCAGATTAATTTACCACCTTTCGCCAGTTTAGGTGTTGACACTGCAGCTGAGAAACATTAAGGGCACAAAACAGATGGCCAGTGGTGAGGTACTGCTAGTCAGCAACATTTGGCCCCAGACAGAGCCTGTTAGGATGACTGCACAAAAACATCAGACTTGCTACAACTTTGGTCATAAAAAAAACAGCATTTGTCTACACCGTGGCTTTTACCATTGTTTTTAAGATAAAATGGAAGAGTATTGCTAATGAAAGCAATAAAAATAAAGGTAAAACAAAAACACCTCTACTATGCTTTCAGTGTTATTATTCATGCTGTAGCTATCACGGAGGGGGGGTGTTACGCTCGTCAGTAAAAAAGAGCTTCGGGACCCTCAGGGAAAGTGTTGGTGCAGCATGGTCCCTCCCATAGGGACACCAAGAAACTTCCAGCTGAGCCAGGTCAAAGGTCAGGAGATATCCATTAGTGCAGAGTACTGTGGCAATGTCAAAGAAGCCAAGAAACAAGAGCTTTTTCCACAAAATCCATTCAGGGAATGTTTAAAGTTGAAAACGTCAGTTGGGCAATAAGAAATAATACAGAAATATTCATTTTATAATAATAATAATTGACCATTTTGTTTCTGAATTTTTAGAACAACTACATGCATAACATCTGTAAATTCGAAAAACAATCATTCTACTAGATCTTATTAGCAAAAGCAAGAATCATTACAATACAGTATATTTATCCCGATTCATCCTTTTAGAGGATAGTATATACAGTACTTGCCAGGAATCATTCACCCACTCACATAAGGTACTCACAAACCCAGGCTTAAAAACACAGATCAAAAGTTTTCTAGCTCAGCAAAGGGTGGAGCTTTTTCCAAGGCATTCCTATGAATAAAAACCCTTTGTAACTCAGTGTGGTCTTCCCTTAACAGATACTGACAAATTGTACCTAACCATGCCAAACTGTGCACGGATTTTGTTGTCTAACAAAGACTCCCTGGGACTCGTCTGACACCAACAGCCATTCATTGCTGCTTTCTCATGAGTGAAGCTGAATTTCAGCCCTCAGGAGCTGAAAGTCAAGGGGATCCCCCCCCCCCCCCCCACAATCTTCTAAACCCTTACACCTCCTGTTTTTTTGAAAAGCAGGCCTTAATTAGCTGCACACTGTGCAAAAAATGGTCTTTAACTGTTTTTTTAACTTGGTATTAGCTTCTGTTCTAACCATCTTCACTTTGCAGCCAATTCACCCGGGATCTCTCTGGATATGGGTTCCAGTAGTTGAATCCTTCAGAAACTGCCCCACGACCGTTTGGGGATCATTTCACTTTCTCCCCAAAAAAGAAAGAGGCAAAATGCACCTGGAGAATGCGTGCGAATGTGATCCTTAATGCTGGCAGCAGATCACAAATCCCGCAGTCCTTTGTGAAGCTAGAGCTCCATATTTACCCTGGCAAGGCCGTCTCTGTTCCTAGACAGGACCCGGACTTCTGAGCGGGACCAGCCTGCCTCAGGATTTATTACTTTTAGAGAACTTTAGAGAAAGTGAAATGTTGAGAGGACATTGAACCTTCCAAGTTTCACAATGGGGGACAGCCCTGCCCCCAAATTATAGAGCGGACTTACTTACTGGAAGTTATTTACTTTGTCAACTAGATAGGAAAAAACTAAATCTCCAAAGCCCTGACTTCTGCGTGACGGAGGGTACGTTATTCCAAATAAACCTCCTAAAGGGAGACAATCTAAACAGATTTAGGGTAAACAGTGTGGCCAGTGTCACTACCATCAATCTGTTTTGGTTAAAAAAAAAAGCTGGGAATTAAAATGAGGAATAAGGGAGGTGGGGTGTGAAAGACATTCATGGACACTGCTGAGGTACACTTCTAGGGCCCAGAGTCAACACTCGCTAGAGAGGAGGTGATAGACAACGTCCGGACAAGGCTTCCAGCAAAGGCAGCTGTTGTTCTTGCGACAAATGACATGCTTTCTTCCTCATGTCAGAGCACCTACAAGACGGGATGCCCGTCCTAATCCAGCCTTTCCAAACTATCAAGATAGAGACAGGAAAACGGAGGTCAAACCACTAGGGAACTGACTAGAAGAAGAAATGAAACGATTGCAGGAGAAACAGAATGGGACCAGACAGATCTGGAAACGGCATCAGCAGATTTGACTTCCAGCAAGCGCAAGGCAGATTCATCCGTGGAACAAACGGCCTAGAAAGCAATAATACAAATGGTTCGGCCATGCAATCCATCTACTATTTGCCTGCTTGTTCAGGCGACGTTAAAGCAAAATGGTTTAGTAAGCCAATCAGGAAAAAATATAAAAAGAAAGACCTTTAAACAGAACAGCATCCAGTTAAAAGAGTACACATTTACAAGCGTGAGTAAAAGGGTAGTGGAAAAGGCCAAGAGAAATAAATAAACTGTAATGAAGGGTAAAACAGTGTATTACGGACAATAAAGGGAAACCTCTAGATGAAAGGGAAACGGCTGATGTACAAAATGAGTAGGCCACTCAGGTGTTCAGAGTCAGTCCTGAGGCATGAAGGAAGAAATCGACATGCCTCAGGCAGATGGACAATATTCTGAATTAAACAGTTTTATCATAAAAGAGGCCGGAGTGTTTTGGGTACAAGAAGGGCTTAAGGTCAACAAATCACCAGGGGCTGACAATATCTTACTAACTGCACATAAGGAAACAAGATGCAGGCCACAGCTCATTAATAAAACTCTTCCAATAGTCACGGAGGAAAGGGACAGGACTGGACCCAGGAATTAAGACTTCTATGATATGTAAGGTTATGTTAAACAAGTTGAAAATCTGTATGCCAGATCTGTATGTTTCTAGGATATAGTCAAGAAAATGTAGGTCTTGTTCAAAGATCTATCGATGTAAACGAATATGAAAGAATTCGGACAAAACATACAATACAGTACATTTACATTTTCGGATGACTTGATAAACTTCCACAAAAGTGTAATGGCAACACATTAGGGCTGCAAATGCCAAAAAATATGCTATTAATAAAATGTTTATGAATGATTCAACAAAATACAACTTCTAACCACAATCAGAACCACAGTCCTTTATTGCAGAAGGTACTGTAGCCTGTTTTGTAATACTTTATCAAGACTGATTTACACTGGTATAGTTAGTAATCTAATCATGTTTGCAGATGATAGCATCTACAAACAAAGGGTGGTGGAGTCTGGAAAAAGCTAGCCAGCCATGCTGTTGAGGCCGATACCCTCTGCTCCTTTCGAGAAATGGCTGGATAAGATCTTTGGATCAACTATCACCCAGCCACCAAACTGGCCACATAGGCCAAAAGAGCCTTTTTTCTCATTTGTAATTTAGTTCTGTTAAGTTCCCATTGTCACTGTACAAATTAATGATTACATGCCAATATACAAAAAAACAAAATGTCATTATAGCTTGATATCCAGGGGTTTACCGGAACCTACAAGTTTAGAAATAGTAGCTTGTTACACAAACATTTTCCACAGGTCAGCGTGTCTTTGTGCACAAACATTCATCCAAAGGATTAGGAAAGTAAACTTTCAATAGGTTTGTCATTTGTTAATGCATCTTTTCCATTTTTCCCCATCAAGCTCCTGCAAACAACATCAAGTCCATAAACCGAAATCACTTGCTCTTATAAACCATCAAGAATTTAGACCTCAAGAATTTAAAATTAAGACTTAAGAGTGCTTTCCCAGTTTACTAAGGTTATTCAATTTGTTTCTAGTGGCAAAACTTTTTCTACTTCGTGTTACTTGAAAGGACAACCTTATGTTTTGTGAAACGTTAATGGCTGGAAACCCAATAACACCAGTGATCAATGACAAACCAAACATAGCCATGAGTTTCAGAAGTATGTCACCCTCTGATGTACTATACTAGAACAACCCCACATCTTTTCCAGAGAGAGGTTTACAGTATTAATCCCACATCTGGACTTTATTGCCCCTCCCTGGGGCAGGGCATATTCACCCAATGCCTTTTTTTTTAGTAAAAACAAATCCAATGTCGCCGGCAGCCCACACAATGTCCACAAATCAGTGTTCTCACAAAACAATGTTTTAACTCTGTGTTAGTTTCCCTGTTGACATTGGCTTATACAAAGATCATTTGCATTTAGCAAACAAACCGTGCTACATCAAGCACTGTGCCCACCCCCTTCCACATTTGCAACGTGGCACAGTCATGGAACTGGATAGGACTTAGTCACACATGGCAATCCGAGCAGCACGTACGAGACACCGATAACAGACAAACAGTGTCGCTGCACCAGCTGATAAATCACAAAGCCAATCATGGTTGTCTTCAATCAGCAACATGCATTCCAGAGCTTAAGGGAGAGTCCTACACTGAAAATGAAGGAATTGAACAGAAGCCAATGAGGGGACATGGGACAAGAAACATCCTGAAAGGCAGTGACCAAGTCAGTCCACGGGACTTCTTCAGAACAAAACAAAGAAATAAATTGAAACTACATGGAAGTGCATTTAAAAATTGAGAACAGGAGAACTTCTGTATTCAAAGAGCTGTGGGAGCCGGGAACAAGCTACAGAGACATACCCTGGCTTCATTCAAGACACAGCAAGATGAGATCCCCAGACCAATTGGAGATTACCTACTGAACGGGCTCCTTGCGTTGAGAACTTTTCTCATCTCCCTGTAGTAGTTTTTAGTTCTCCGTGACCTCAGCATGTTTCCATTTGGCATTACTATTACAAAATATTTTTTTCACTAGCCCGTAACATTAATAGAAAACCAAAATTCCACAGTGTTTGGTTTTCCTTTAACTGATTAGGCAAACAAAGACATCCACCAAATTAAATAAGATGTTTGCCAGGTTTTTTTTTAAGTGGGCCCACTGCTTTAAATGCTGTCTCCTTCACTGCCCTCAGACCTGTTACCTTTATTTTCTGTTTTTCTCAACTTAAAATTAATAACCCAGTGGTAACTGACTACTCTTGCAAATGTCATAAAATAACGGTCTTACTACTGTACAATATCACTAGCATGAAGAGCTCTACTGAATGCTGAAGCAAATTCCATTCCGAGAAGCAAATATGTTCCACAACACTACAGTGGTGCAAGGCTTTCTATCCCTGATCCTGACATAATTTGGTATTCACATCTGTCATATAACTGTTGCCACCTGTTGCACATTATTCATTTTGCATGACACGCTTGAAAAGTAAATAGCTTCATTCCTTGTGATTGGAAAAGAAGCTTCAAAATGTTTTCAGTACTGCTTTTGGGATTTGTTAAAATTTTCGTCCTGATCCATGAGCCACACATGGCAGCCCAGGGCATGTTTTCTTTATGCCAGATCCTGTAAATTCATTTCGTACGCAGTGGACAAGACATTGTCCATTTATGAAGGCAGTTTGGTGATTTGTCATTCCGGGAAGCTCCACTGCTTTCACAATCACCCTGACGTGGACAAACAACAGCAAGACGACCGCAACAACAGGCTTTGCTTTCCATTAGAAAGCAAAAGTGCATGTACGTCAGCCCAAAAAAGGCCACATTTTGACTTTAAAGGGTGCAATAGTATATTGGGTCTTCAATTACAATTAGTACATCATTCTTCATTATCGAACTGCCCATAAGTCAATGTTCCAAAAACTGTGCCTACAGTATATCCTCTGTATTGACAGACATATACCCTGTAATTGGATGGAATACTGTTGAGGGTGCTGTTTGACAAAGATGCAATGCCTATTATAAAGCCAAATGCTTGTCTAAGAAATGAGCCCTCTCTGTGGGAGCTGTGTTTCTTACCTGCGGGCAGTCCTTGATGTAGTGTCCCTTGTTGAAACACAGGTGGCACAGGTAGTTAGGAGGAGGCCTTTTGCTGGGCTTGCGCGGCTCAGAGGAGAGAGACAGGTCGGAGAAATGGTCTGTCAGCGAGCTCAGTCCATCCACAATGTTGTTGAGGGAGCCATATGGAGAGGCACTTTTGTAGAGACTGTTATTTAAAGCCTACAATTTAAAATAAGAAAAGGATATTAAAAATCACAGAATAATAAACCTGCAGTTTAGGTCCATTAATATTATATATCTATTAAACAGACCCACTGTTTTATTGTGCCAGTAATCCAGGCCAAGCAGTATCTCAAGGTGCTAGTTGTGTAAACAAAGGCTTATCTCCTGGGTATATGGGAGTGTTTCCATTGGTTCTCACCAGAAATCAGATCCTTGATGAGGTAGACATCAAAACATGAGGTTTCCTGGACATGTCTCACAGTAAACATAATAACGCAAGCAGAGTTACTGAGGTGGAATCCTGCACTCCCTTAAGAAAGCTAACATTACTTTTCCTTCGCAGTAGGATTAGATATGTCACAATTTTTGCTGAAATCTAGGAGAAAGCATTCTAGAAGCTGACGGGAGAGTGTTTTCTCTTAATCGTATCTCCCTTGAGGTGTGGCGTACAAGTGCCATTACTACCCTGAACATCTTGCCTCTGTTAGAGACGAAATATGGAGCGTCTTGCCCTTAGTGAACTCCTACACCAAAATAAGGGGCTTGTGTTGAGCTGGTGTCTGTTTTTGGCATGAGGGCCATGGTGGCCTGTGGTCTTTGTGTGTAAAAAGCAGAATGAGAGGCGGAAAAGTACTGAGGGGCCAGAAGGGAAAAGCCAACATGAGTAAAAACCATTGAATGTAAACATGGAAGGAGCATCATACAGCCCGAGTCTGCAAAACAGACACTTGCTTATATTTTCTAGACTTCAGCTGGATTGCATTTCCAAATAACACATTAATTGCAACATCTCTTCCATGCACGTCGCCCTCGTGTGTTGTTCGGTGTTGCTGTGTTTGGGCTATTATGTCCTCTGGAGCACTGTGCACAGTCATTAGCGTGGATTAGAAGAGAGCGCCTCACACACGTTCTGTTTCCCGAAACATGTTCCGGTTTGCCACTCGCTCAAGACAGTTCCTGCCTGTTCGAACACACGGAGTCCATCTTGGGATCCTCCTCTCTCTGTGGTCACAGTGTGTAGGATTATCTGTCACATGTCCAGGGTAGCCTATATGGCATGACGCCACTTCAATTAAGGAAAATCAAACATTGCAATAACTCTGAAAAGCTTAACTTCTGTACAGATATAGCCAGATGTCATTCAACCTGATGCTGCCATACTTAAAACTCATTGCTAGGACAACTTAAGCAGCATTAAAAAAAAAACTACAACTTTTGGAGGCCCACTCTTCCAGGACCAGACTGGAATAAGGCGCTATAGTTTCTCTGTCCAACTCGGCATGTAATCTCAATCATGCACCACTTTTAAGAGACCCAGAGAGACACCAGCCCTCCTCAAACAGGATAGGATAACCCCCAACCGAATCTATGATAAGTTAAAAACTTAAAACAAAAATGTAAAATTCTTCTTTTCCTCCTGAATTTCAGCTCCTTCCTCATCAATTTTCATCTGTGATGCACTTTCTCCAGAGAGCAGGAAAATCCTTCTCATTTCCTATACTCTTGGGACCATTCAGAATATCCTTCCAATGCATACTTCCTTTAGATTTCCTAGAAACACAGCATGTTACGAAAGAGAGATGAAAAACTAATCTGCTGTAATCTAAATAGTAATCTGTTGTGCACTGATCAAACCTGGAAGAACTGAGCAATTCAGAACGTCTACCACGTACTGTAATATTCTTTATGCAATGCACAAATTCATAACCATAAAACAGTTTTAGAGGAATTCAATACAAGCACAGATATCCTGAACTTACATGTTAGTCTATTTATTCCAAAACCATACAATGAAATGCTGCCAGTTGATAAAAAGTACTTAATTATATTTTCCTGCAAATTGTGAATCAGTGCAACACTCAGAGGCTAGTAAGCCTTAATCTTAATGCAGCCAATGAGAAAACAAAAAAAATACCAACTAATACTGACTACATATTAACATCTTTACAATGTCAGTGTTAAAAATTAACTCAAAGATTATGCAAGCATAGGACATTAGAGATTGAATATGAAATATATGCACATTTCAAATGGAAGCTTTTATGTGTGTTTTATCCTAGGTAAACAATGGACTAGCAAAAAAAGAAAAAACAACTAAAGCTGACAATTCCTTAGATAGAGGAGGGTATAACTGGGCACCATATTTCAGTAAATAGACATCATATACTCTACTGAAAGAATCAGATGGACCTTAGTGAACTCTTCCATTCAGAGTATAAAAATCAGCAGGGGGTTCCGTGGCCTTGCTTTCCCAAACAGATGCTCACTGACACCAGAACGCTGTTCTAACACATAGGCACTATAAGAGGACACAAGGAGGGCTATTCACTGCACAAATTACTTCTGTGTATCCCAATAGGAGCTCTCTTTCCTACTGTCCCAAGCCACTGTTCGGCTTAGCATTTTTTTAAACTGCCACTGCCCTCTCTTTCCTGGTCCATAGACACATACATCAGAGCTCAGGATACGAAGAAGGTGCAAACGAAGGGTTAAACTCTCCACCTCAGGATAGGCTGTGGTCAATAAAACTGGGAGGTCAGATGTTTCTGTCTGCTTTGAGTTTACCCAGGGATGTGTATACTTGTTTCAAGCTTTTACTGGAAACAAAACTCGGAATAATTTTTCTTTCTCTGCAGATCAAGACTAAACAACCAGGAAGAGCAAGCAGGAAAGCTGATACTCGCACAGAAGGCCAACAGAGAATCGAAACAAACCAAACTATAACTGGAGTGTCCAGATAGCTGCTTATACAAAACAAAGACGGTTGACGATATTAGAAGAAAATATTGTCTTTGATTCGTTGTGTCTAAATGTCTACTTGTATCCATTACATTTCTACTGAAAATGTTTTTTCCCCTATAAATAAATGTAGGCCTAATATTTCATATTCACATGAGCCCCGTATATAACATTTTGCATTGCTAAGAAAAAACGTACTGCCAATTTCTAGCTAGGAAATCTGAACTTGGTAGAATGTGCCATTTGTTTTGCAACAGTATTTTAATTGGAAACATGCTTGGATAAAGACATGTCCCTCTACAAAGGAACGCTTTGCGCTACTAAGCATTATACTTTATTTTACTAGTATTTCTTCAACTTCAATCTCTCTTGCTCTCCATAGGTCTATCTTGCATTTCAAAAATTATATTTAGGGCAACAATTGTCTGATTCACCCTAACACCTTGAAAAATTATTTTACTTACTTGATATAAACTATACTTAATGCATGAAAACGGAAACATAGAGGAAATGAAATACATTAATGCTGGAAGAGCAGTTTTGTAGGAAACTGATACAAGTGTAACTAAACATTTCTGCTGTCTCTATGTTCATCACATTGTGCAGGCTAACATGGCGCAGTTTTGGAAAAGCATAACATCTGATAGTGGCGATGTCCACATAAGCAGACTAAAAACTTTAAATAAATAATAAATAACATTCCTGTAAGCAGCCCAAGTGAATTTGTCTTGGGATCATTTCTTGAAAAAATGTTTTAACTGGACAGGAGCTTACAGAACATCTGTTCATCGTCCACCACCTTTCAAATCAGAAGAACCCAAGATGTATTACGGTTTTTCAATCTGGATTTTAGCTTTCACTTTTAACTGGGTCCTTCACCTGCAGTTTCACATTTTCCATCAACACATCTCTATGGAAACCTGGTTCTCACGCTGGACTTTTTTTCAATCTTGGCCTGACTGCTGACAGGACTTGCCTCTCAGGCTATTTCTTAAAACCTTGTTTATTTCGGAAATCATGTCAGGGACATGCCAGCTATCAGTTTAAGGCTAAACTCTAACTAGCAGGGTAACTAATTTCTCGGAACAGCTTTGACAGTTTCTTGAGCCAAAGACCAACAACACACTAAAAATGAAAATAAGAATGTCATATCCAAAGAGATCAACAGTTGGCCCAGGCAGTATTTTTTATAATCCCACATGGAGATTCTCTAACAGTGTTACGTTTAGGGGAGAATTAGATCATGCAATTCTTTAGCCTTCATCTCACACCAAATGCATTTTACTCCTCTGATTCTGGCACAGGTACTGTACTTGGCATGACCATTGTAAAAGACTAGTTATGTCCTTTTTTACAACTACAGCCTGCATATGTATCCTTTCATTATTCACATATCTAGCTGCCAAAACGTATTCCATTACATTAAAGTCTACTTTTTTATAGTTAATAGTCCATATTACCCTTCTAGTGCTTTATTATTGTATATCATTACATGAACTCCTACAGGACTGCAATCTAACAGAACAGTACATATATTGATAATTCTATGTGTGCCTTATTGTAAGAACTAAAGAAGAACGTCACTAAAACCATTTATGGCAGTTCAGTTATCAAGCAAGCATTTTTCAAAATGTGTATTTACAGAGCAAACTTTTGTGTAGTGTCGTAGCTGCACTTTTAATTAAAAAAATGGAAAATGCATATACAGTATAATGTGTTTACAACAGACACTAAGCCATATCAACATTACTTCTGACTGGCTTGCTTCAAAATAAATGCTTAAATAAAATGTAAATTCTGACACGCTGTGAGGAGAACTTTATTACATATTAAAATGATTGATTTCAGGAAGTGTAAGGTGCCGGAGCCAAACAAAGACTTAACCACTGAAAGGTGAAACCTAAGGAGACATCATTCAAGGCAGGAGGAGAGGTCAGGGCTCTGGATTCTGAGTCCGGAGGATGTGGGTTCAAATCCCAGCTGGGATGTTGTCATTGTAACTTTGAGCCAGGTGTGTCACTCAGCCTGCTTTTGAAAGGGAACTCCCTGGGTTACCGTTTCAATGTATTGTATCGCCATTGAAGTGATAGCGACTGTAGGCTTATGTGAGAAGTGAGAAGTGTACCCAAACCTATGCTGGGAAATATAAGCTTACATGTTTTTTACACATAGAAACAGAAACCAGTGTTTTAATGAATTTAGTCTTTTTTTTTTTTGCTGCTCACGTTATGTGAAATCCAGGAGTTGTCATGTGTGGAAGGAACCAAGTAATAAAAATCGAAAGCTATCGGGAACGAACAAAATCAAATAAATGCAATGGAAAATATTAGGAATTAAGTAAGCTGCCAAGTACTCTATACAGGAGATTATTTCTGGCAATCCCTCTCGTTATTTTAAACTTCACTATGATTTGATTTACAACAGCTACACAAGGCATATTACGATACAGTCGAAACCTTTAAAAAAATCAGTTGCAGATTCCTTTAATTATTTAGTTCTGCATTTGGATTATAGTAATTGTCAACATTTCATTACGTTGTCAGAAAAATCGTAGTACATAACCTCAAGGTATAAAATAACTTCAAGGCGGTCGTTGAATTACTGTAACCATTCTTTTTCACAACACAACACTAGGATTTGGTGTAGCAAAACAGTTAAAAATGAATATTAAAAGTATCAAAACGTTAATGAAAGTCACACATAATGCATATAAAATTATCCGTCCTGACTTGTGTCGTGTCTTACTTGAGGAAGACTAGACCAAATACAGCTGAGCGGTAGGCATCTAATCTGCATGCAGACCAGAGCTGCAGACACGTCCGTGCCAAGTGCACGGTGGAAACGACACCCTTTTTTTCTTCCCCGTTACACCCTGCATAGTATATTTAAACCCGCTTTGTCTGCAGCTACCGAAGGTTGCCCCACCGCAGACGAAACCTCTCCAGCGTGCCGAAGCGTCTCGGCCTAAACCGGGGGCTTCTATCGGAGAATGGGCAGCCGAGCTGTCGCGCAGCCGGCGTCTGCCCGAGCTGCTCGCTGACCACAGCACAGCGACCTCCTCACCGTGTCATTACGACCATTTATTCTAACAGCTGTGGGGTGTTTATCCACGAGCACGGACCATTTTCCTGTCACACCTACAGGACATGCATTAGCGTACAAAGGGGGAGCTTCGATTAAAATACATCTATAATGAGCGCACACTTCTAGCACAGTAGTTACATTGTCTGAAACGCTTAAGTGAAAAGTTCGGCAATGTCGCTGCTGTCAGCTGAGTTCATCCACGAATCCAGCATTTTCACGAACGATTCACTGAGGTCAGCTGAATTCTTAAAAAAAGAAAATCATCACCATAAGGCTCACTATAACTTCCACATTAAACAAAATGTAAACTGAGACCAGTTTTCTTTTAAACAACAAATAAGACGGCCTTTTGTAATATTCTGGGAATTCTACCGCTGCTTTTGAATTAAGAGTATCTTTTGTTGACTTTTGTTATTCTTGTCAAAACTTAAACTCCTCCAGCAAACACGACAGGGTCACGATTCGAACTTATTTCAGAGTGCCGTTGTGAAATCTGGGATGCTATAACTTTCCGTTTCGCATCATGGCGGGTTTCTATCTTAGAAAAGGCTACAGAGCCGTGCGCCTGTCCTTTCTCCCTCAAACAGATTTATTTGTTCAGAGGTATGAGAGTAAACACAACGTGGCATTTAACCTATATTCCGGGTGTAGCGGACCAGGCGGCACTATAAATGCGTACACGGGCAAAAGCAGTGAAAAAGAATCACCCAAACTCTCTAACCTCACTCCTTTGAAGCTGAAAGAAGTTGTTGAGATAGTTGGAATTGAGAGAAGAGCTCAGGTCTGCAGCAGGCTTGGTGTAGTTCAGATCCGGGTGGGAAGAATTGGGTTCTGGTCTGAAAGCGTCAAAGGCACTGGTCTGGTGAGTGTCTTGCAAAGACAGGTAGACCCAGTTCAGAAGCTGGGCAGGCTGGTACACAGAGGCACTGGTGTCTATGGCAGACAGCAAGCTCATCTTTGAAAAAAAAGAAGGGTTTACTCGGTCCTCCACCGTTTTGTTCAAACAAATCACACCTCCTTTATCTGCTTTGTAATTTCACTGATTTCTTTTTTCCCACCCCCGTCTGTTCTCTTTGCCTTCCCAGGCCAGCGCTGCTCCCTCCGGGTTGTTGCCCAGCGATCTTTCCCTTCAGCTGGGATCTTAGTCCCGAAAGTCACGGTTGCGCAAAAGCCATCGCGGAAAAAAGTTGTTACTTTAAAAAAAAAAGTTTGCTTCAGCCTGGACTCCGCTATCTCCCTTTATTTGCGCAGGAGCCGCAAGCGGCTTGATGAATATTTGGGAGAAACTCGGCTGTGTCATCAGCCAAGTAAGCCAATAGCGATACCCGCTTTCTATGTATTTGCATATCTCTTCATGCCCAGCCAAGATAATTGGATGGCCTGTTGAATATTAATATCACTTCTGTCCGATGTGGACCGGGAAACCGATTGGTTCAACTGGTGAATATTTGTCGAAACAGCTGAGCGAGGCTGTAGCAATGACTGCCGCAACAGCAGAGTAAAGGAAGCTGTTTTTGAGAGTTCGCAGGAAAAGCGCATATTCGGGTTGAAGCGCGATCCTCTCTCGGGCATTTCATATATGTGCAATAGCTATTTTATGAATCCCTTCTTTATGTGGTTTGAAAGACGTAATTGTAACTCATTTTAACAGCACTTACACTTCAAGATACAATGCCTGCAATAGATTTTTCAATATGTCTTATCGATGTGGATGTAATGAGTTTCTTTTAAGAAGTGCACATCCTAACCACAAATATTAATAACTTTGAGTGGTGAGTAAGCGATACCCCAGGTATTAGGAAGTTACACCACAAAATTAGAAAGCTTAACATAGCGGTCTCAGGAATTCGCTTTATTGACAATTCCACCTTTCCCGTAATTAATATCAAATTTAAAAAATATGCATTCGATTCACAGACATATATTCACATACATGCCCAGATGTGTTTGTTATTTTTTTTTCAATTGAAATTGTGGTTTCAATAAAATTGTGGAATTGAAATTGTGAAGTGATCCGGATGCTTTGGATTGTATAATGGACCGATCCTGGGATAAACTGTTGCTGAAAAGGGAACTGTCTGCTCCTGTTGTCTTGTACCGTTCTGTGAAACCTTGCAACATCAAGCTACAGATATTTACCTGATCGCACTCGCTCGGGGGCTCGTGTGACCCCAGGTAACATACCGCTTAGCATCTCTGTGAGGAATCGTGGAGGATGGAGGAATATTAAGGATTCTATTGAGAATTAAGCGGGGGGGCAGCTTGTGGTCTTAAGAAACCCGAGAAAGCGTGGAGATCTGCCAGGTGTCGCCTGTGACATGAGGTGCCGTGTCTCGTGAATTCCATTGATCAGCCCCACGGAGAGGTGTAAACAAACGGCTTTGTTTATTCAGCGACAGAGGTGAGATTCCCAGGCTTTTAACTCAATGCAGTCATCAATGCCGGCTTTGCATTCTCTCATTTCCCAGGGAGAATGCGGTCCTTACGGATTCTTTATGCTTCTAATTACAGCCATGAGCCTTAATGGGGATCACTAACGAGTCTGGTCTTTGCCAATTCCGAGTTCTGTTAGAATGCATTAAGGGCTTTTTGAGGAGTTTTAAAATATAACTTGTCACTGCATTGAGGCTACAGGGAAATGTAGCCATGAGAACACTTCTCTGAACTAAAGCACTTTTTTCATACTATCATGTACTGTATTTTCCCCCAAAAAAATCAATGCTCTGCAGTTTCACATGTCCGATCTTGAAATGTTGAAATATGTGTTTCAGATGTGTTTGGGTGTCTTAAGAGCTTTGGCAATGTTCCTTCTAGCCTGCCACCATTTACTATAATGTTTCCTGCACAAATCATAACAAAACATAATAAACATCTTGTACCACATACAAGGATAATCCACTGTCACAGCCAGTGACAGAATTCTGTCTCTGCAATCCATTGAAGATGTGTGAAATGAGTGGATTGCTTGATACTTCTTGAAAATGTTGTAAATAGTGCACTTGTTTTGTCCAACACCCCTTGATAATAATAATAATAATAATAATAATAATAATAATAATAATAATAATAATAATAAACTTTATTTTATATAGTGCCTTTAAAGGTGGCTTCCCAAAGTGCTTAACAGAATGAGAACAACAATAAATAAAAAGAATACACAAGATAAAACACAATTACAATATAGAGAGGAGTACGTGGATGGTGGTACTAGGAAATGCAGAAGGGTGAAGAATGGAACCAGTTAGAAAAAGGATTTGAGTCTGTATTTGTTTAGAGAAGGTGACTCTCTGTTATCTTTGGGCAGAGAGTTCCAGAGCTTGGGGGCATAACAGGAGAAGGCCCTGTCACCCATACAATGTAGACGGGCTTGGGGGACAGTAAGGAGACCAGAATTAGAAGAGCAAAGGTTGCGAGGTGGGAAGTAGGGTGATAGTAGCTCAGACAGGTGCTGAGGTGCCAAGCCATGCAGAGCCTTATAGGTCTGCATGAGGATTTTAAAGTCCACACAGAATTTGACAGGAAGCCAGTGCAAGGACTCCAGGATAGGAGTAATGTGATCACTTGCACTAGACCTGGTCAGGATCCTGGCTGCAGAATTTTGGACATACTGCAGTTTGTTCAAAGTAGATTTAGATACCCCAGCGAGTAGAGCATTACAGGAGTCAATTAAAGAGAACACAAATGTGTTGATCAGCTTTTCAGCCACAGTTAGTGATAGCATAGGGCGTAGTCTAGAGATACTGTGAAAAAAAGATGTTTTGACAATATGCTGCACATGTGGGTCGAATGTTAAGCCAGAATTGAATATCACCCCAAGGTTTTTCAATTTAGACTGAAGCTCAAGTACAGAACCATCTACAGATTGGGTTACAGGATTGGCTTTACGAAGTTGATGGGGGGTGCCAATAAGCATGACTTCAGTCTTGTCACAGTTAAGATGAAGGACATTTTGAGTCATCCAAGTTTTTATGTCAGAGATGCAATTAGATAGAATAGAGACAGCCACATCAGTGTCAGGTTTGGTATGGATGTATATTTGAGTATCATCAGCATAGAAATGAAAGCTGAGGCCATGTGATCTTAAAAGCTGACCAATTGGAAACATGTAAATGCTGAAGAGCAAGGGGCCCAGTATTGAGCCCTGATGAACCCCAGACTTAACAAGACCAATTTCAGACCTGTACCCATTAAGAGAGACAAAGTGACAGCGATCAGTGAGGTAAGACTTGAACCATTTGAGAGCAGTGTCAGAAACTCCAAACACAGTCTCCAGACGAGAAAGTAAGATGTTATGGTCAACAGTGTCAAAAGCAGCACTAAGATCAAGAAGAGCACGAGCATAGAAAGAGAACCAGAATCAGAAGCTATTAGAAGATTGTTAGTGACTTTGACCAGGGCAGTTTCTGTGCTGTGAAGTTGACAAAAGCCAGATTGGAGGGGTTCTAAAAAGTTATTTGTCATGAGGTGGTTATGTAACTGAAACGTGACAGCACATTCTAGAATTTTAGCAAGAAAGGGTAAGTTGGAGATGGGGCGAAAATTGTTAAGATTGTCGAGAGCCATGTTAGGCTTTTTTGGCACGGGAGTAATGGCACCAGTTTTGAGGACTGTTGGTACAATGCCAGTGCTCAAGGATTCATTTATAACATTGAGGACAATGGGACAGAGAGAAGAGAAACAGGACTGAAATAAAGTGGTGGGAATTATATTTGCTATTAATATTTGATATTTAACCTGGCCATTTCAGGCACTTCTGCTTATTTATTATGCATGCTGATTATGATGTTATGATTGTCCAATAGCATGCCGTGGACAAAGAACCAGCACAGCTACCACTACTGTAGCACAAAAAGACAAACGAAGGCTGAGAGTTGCGAAGCAGGAGGCAAACCTGAGCACACAGCTGAATCATAGTGGTTAATGTCCCACAAGGCTCTTTTCCTTGCTATAATATTAAGATTGTGCTTGATCATATTGTTTCCTGGTTCTGCCCAATGGGATGAGTGAGTTCACTGCTTCTCTGAACAGAGTTCCAAGCAAACTGCTGACTCTGTGGACTGTTTGCATGTGATACTTCACCCAGTGGTGTCACTTAAAACGGTCTTGTTGCAGCTGGCATCAGAAATTTAAGGTAGGGTGCAATGCGTTCTCTCAATGCCCAGAACTTAAGGAAGACGTGTTAGGCAGTTTCATCCTTTTGAATCGTTAATGGATTGATCGGTTGCATCAATAGATTAAATCGCACTGGCAAACAGTAGATTTTTCATTTTGACGTTGCAAACATTAACTTTGTTTGGATTTTATTGTGTGTTAAAACTCAACATAAGTAGCAAAGGGGAAGACTTTACAACAAGCGCAGGTAGAAAAGAACAGTTGGATTGTGCCATGGGGTGATCGGTGAAACCCTTTGGAATAATAGGAGCAATCCAAAATTGAAAAGGGCAGACAACCCAATTACAAGGTTTACCTTGGCAACAGCGCTTTTATTCTAGATGTCTGGTCTTTTTATTCAAGAAGGAGAGGACACACTGGTGCAGGACTGGGTGTTGCTCCCATTGCAGAATGTCGAGCTCAGTAATTCCACCACATCCTTCGTTCATCTAGTGCATTTCAGCGGTTAAGTCTGACGCTCTGCACTACTGCTAGCCTCTCAAAACTATGCATTTTCCAGGAAATAACCACTCTTTTATGCAGTCCGTATGTGAGTTTGAAAAGGTCCATTTCTGCAGAGGTCTGGGTTTTACCATGTCTCCCATCGTCACTCATGACTGAAACACTGAAGTTGCAAAATCCTGTTGCAGAAAAGCTGTCAGCTGCATGCCTGTGGGAGCTGTGGTCTTTCTGCACATTCCTGTTCAAACAAGCCCTCTGCGCTACCCACAGCCTCTGCACTACATACTGTATGCATGCACAGCTAAGTATTCATCCACAAAGACAAAGTGATTGAACAAAGGACTTGTGCAGCACCCTAACAATCTCCCCCTTTAAAAAAAAATCACATTTCATCATGTTTCTGCATGTGAATCAAATGCTATTAATAATATTAATAATTGCTCACAATTATATAGCGCTTTTCTTGACACTCCACTCAAAGCGCTTTACAGGTAATGGGGACTCTCCTCCTCCACCAGTGTGCAGCCCCACCTGGATGATGCACCAGTCTGCTCACCACACACCAGCTCTCATTGGGGAGGAGAGCAGAGTGATGAAGCCAGTTTAGAGATGGGGATTATTAGGAGGCCATGATTGGGAAAAGCCAAGGGGAAATTTGGCCAGGATGCTGGGGTAACACCCCTACACTTTTTTCGAGAAATACCCTGGGATTTTTAATGACCACAGAGATTCAGGACCTCAGTTTTACGTCTCATCCAAAGGACGGTGCCTTTTTACAGTATAGTGTCCCCGTCACAGGCAGTAGGGCAGTAGGACCCACACAGACCGCAGGGTGAGCACCCCCTGCTGGCCCCACTAACACCTCGTCCAGCAGCAATCTTAACTTTTCCCAGGAAGACACTTTAAGAACACACTGTTGCATAAATATAAAGGGGGTGTGCTTAACTGATTAAAAAGATGTTTATTAAAAAACAAGATACTAAATGATCTCTGCTTTCTAACCCCCACATTATCAAAAGTAGTAAGTTAGATGCATGTAGGGAGAAAAGCTGATTTTGCAGCTAAATGAAGTAAAGCCTCCTTAGTCCAGGTTCTGCACTTAAATTATAAAGGGAAGGTGGGGAGGTGTAAATGTGCACAGCTTGCTTTCCTTGACTGTGTAGTTAGGATGGTGTGTGAGGGTTTCAGGGTTTGAAGTTTTATAGGTTAACCTGTCTGTTAAGGCTCAGTGCCATCCAATCACACTGTTCTTGTCACCCGCAGGACTGTGGCCTGAAACCAGACACCATCAGAGTGACATCATTGTCATTGTCAGGCAGTGCACTCCTCAAGAGTGAGCAAAACACATGCTTTCACTAGCAGTATAAAGAGAAGTTTATGTTTAACAAATGTGAGTCTTCTACATGTACAGCATGCCATAGTCTAAGAAGGTGCATATGGAGCATTTTGATCAATCTGTGCAGGCTGACTTCTTTCTATCATTGTAATATTTTGAAGGTACCCTTCAAAATGTGTTTTTAGGCAGGAGGCAGTGCTTTATTTTCTCTTAGCATAGCCTTCTAATAAGAAAAACGTATTTTACAAATAGCTTTGTTCTGTTGTCTTTGAAGGTTGACAAGGTTTTTTATTATATATTTCTTAGTTGTGCTTATGTAGCTATCACAATCTCCAACGTCAACTTTACTTTACCGAGATTTGTTCTTAATCGTTGGAAATCAATCTCATCGAGGAATTATTGATGTAATATTCAGGCTACAGCTCCAGACCTACAAAAACAAACGGACAAAGAGAGTTCCATCTAGTGGAAACATGAAGTACTGCAATTACTTTGTATACGGTAGCACAGGAGGATACTGACCGATTAGCGTTTCCGTAGTACAAACATGAAATTCCTGTCAGAGAACATAATTCAATACAGTTTTATGGTTACAGTGTTCCTTACTTTTGCATGTGCAATGACATTCAATGAAGCAGAGAAGGTGTTATTGTTATGGATATTAATAAGACAGCTGTAACAACATTGGGAAATCTGGGAGAAGCTTCCCATTGTAGTCATGTGCTTACTCTCCTGTCTAATCTTTAGAGTTCAATTTTTCAGCCTTGTATGCAGACACTTTTCTGTGAATATCAGCCAGAATGGATGAACACAGTAGGAATTTAAAGAGCAATTACATTAAATTCCTCCCTTAAAGAGCAAAGAGCCAGTACCTCCCTTAAAGAGCAAATGTTGTACAGATTTTTAATGTTGTTTCAGATTCATAGACTACCTGACACTAATCAAATTCCAAGTTCTGTTCCAAAGTGGTTAAATAAAATGTTATGAGAATAAATCAACAGAGGTCTTGAACACCAGTAGATCTCATTGCAGCAAGAGATCATTCGAGCTATCTAATTCTTGTCACCAAAAGCCTGAAACACAAAACTGCAGGATTGGAGAGATTGTAACAACAACTTTATTGTCTGGGATGCAAAACTGTTGATGTTAGTTAAACATGTCGTGAGGGTTCCTACATTCTTTCAAATGCACTGAATTGTTCCAGCTCGTCTTTCAGTCCGTGTACTGTGAACATTTAAACCAAAAGCCCTTTTCCCCCCTAAAAAAAGTTTTTCCTCACAAGTCTTGGTAACCTACATGCTCAGTGAACCATACATACTGTACACACATTGCTTGCCTAAAGTGGGCCTTCACAGAGCACAGAGCACAGCTGTCTGAACTCCCATAGCAAGCGTACCCCTGGTGCACATTGGCTCCAGTGAGGGCCAGGATCCCTAGAAGGCAATCAGACCTGCTTTCCTATGATGCTCCAGCACACGTCCAGAGACCGATTCCTTGGAAGGATTTTTCTCTTCTAAATAAATACAGTACTAACCACTTTGAATTTTATTATGGTACTCAAAGCATTTTCCCCATCTAAATACCTGCCTTCTGCAAATCTGGGGTTGTTTCTAAACTATTAGCGCGTTTTTTTAAATCAAATCCAGTCAGAATATTTTGGGCCAGTACCTCCCTTACAATTGTATATTGTTGACTTACCATGCGGATGGGTACAGTTTTAATATGAAGAAAATACCCGCCCATTTAAACGTGTGAATGATTAATTTAATGTTTCCCATATTTGGTTTGTTAAATCATTGGTCAGAATTTTCTGATGGAAAAGTGGCATGCTGATAGTTTTTGATGACTAAAAATAATTAGAAGACTCACAGATTTTCAAGAACTGGAGACTTCCTCTCTGATTTTAAGAATTCCACCTTGTGTGTTTCGACACACAACAAAGATGACTAACATCTTGCTTAAGGAAAATAAACAGGTGGAAACAATGCAGAGGAAGAGCTTGATTTTTAAAAGAGTGCCTACAAAAAAAATCAACATTTTGCAGTGTCACTTCTAAGAACAATCCACTAACGTTACTTATGCATTATTTGTGATTAACGTAGAATGATAAAGGATGAAATAACCCAGAATTAACATTCACAATTTAAAATATCATTACATTAACTGAATATTTTATTGTTACTAAGCCTGATAAAGTTAAATATGTTGGTTCCAGAACCATGACAAGGGGAAGAATAAAATTGTTGTTTTATTGGTATTTAAAGATGAGAAATCCATGTAACTATCACTTTTTTGCAATACTGTCTTTGGATACATGGCGGTAAAGGCTGCTTCCTCAGAGTCATGGGCTCTGGGTTCACCTACTATGGTCTTAGCTCCTACTATATGGACTCTGCATGTTCTACCTGTAAGTATGAACTTTGCCAGGTGCTCTGGTTTTCTCCCACAGTTCCAAAACATGCTAACTGATGTTTCTGAATTGCGTGTGTTTCTTTCATCTTTTATTGTGGTCAAGTCTTCCATCCTCTGACAGACAAGAGTCCCATCTAGAGTCTAGATTAGACTAGACTAGACTAGAGTCCCATCTAGAGTCTAGATAAGACTAGACTAGACTAGAGTCCCATCTAGAGTCTAGATTAGACTAGACTAGACTAGAGTCCCATCCATGGGGTGGCCACGGCTTGCGTCCTGTGTTTAAGGGCACTTTGAGTTGTTCTCACTCTTACCATATTTGATAATGGTTGGAATTCAGCCTTCTTACTCAAAAAAAGGCTTAAGATTCACGATTGAAATGTTGCAAAACCAACGTACGTACAATCTGGCTTTCATTACTGATGCACATTTAAAGAGTTTGTATCCATAACAAAAACATTTGCAGTGTGGGAAATATATGTTTCTTTTGATATTTCCCAGTTCAATTTCCAGTTAATTCTCTTTGGCAAGAATAAAACCTTTTGAAGAGTGAAGTAATGCTGGAATTTATTTTTTAACATTCCCTCCGACCACACTTTTTCTGTGACTGCTGAAAACAAGGTTGACTGAAGTTCATATACCCTGGTCAGGTCTTCATTGATCAATGAATACAATACTTTCGTTATTTATTTTTATTGTAAGAAAAATATTATTTAATTTAATAATTAATATTATTGTATTCAATATTATTCAATTCCAGACCCACAGTGCTATTTGTGTACCCGTTTGTAGCTTCGTTTTATTAGTATTTATTATTCATTAATCCTAGCCTGCTCACAAGGTGTAATTCCACGCTGGGAGCAGAGCTCCGCTGAGACAGACTAAAATAATCATATCTACTGTTGTTGTAAGAGGTAAAATTACTTGGAACTGAGAACTACATCTGTCTCTGACTTAAAACTTCAGTTTCATTCTTTTTTCTCTACCATTTGTTTTTAGAGGAAATCCTTTGAAAAAAGTATAAAGAAATGTAGAGCATTCATAACCAGTTATCTCAGACTACAGTCAAAAGCCCTCAGTGCAGAAACAGTGTTTTGCTTTTAGAAATTCATAATTCTTATCAGATGCTTTTAATTCTTCCTGCACAGAACTTGCCCTGTGCCATCACCACCGGAAGCAAAATACATTTACGCTGTTCAAAGTCTGTGGTAAAAGTAATACAGCACTAAATGTATTGGTAAATGGGATGCCTGACTCCATTAGTAATTATTTTACATATACTCAGACAAAGCTGACTGAAACCTGTCTGTAATTGTGTTTAGAAAATGCTGGGATTGCCTTCATATAAAACAACAGATGTGTGATTCTTCTTAATTATTCCAAAATCATCTTTTTGAGGATTTTACTGTAAATGAGAATTTGTTCTTAAACGTTCTCTGGTTAAAGGAAGGCTATTTTCTACGTTCCTAAGTTAATTAATATTTTTAAGAAATGTACAATATATGCATAAAAAAGCTTTTGTGCTAAACTTTCAATATTTTATATATAGACTACTGGTCTTATCTCATTGGTGACTTGAATGATCTCAGTTAGGAAATTTGTCTCACCACCACTTTGGGAGTTTGAAGGAAACACTGACCCTAATAAACCCTGTCTCCAGTGCGGTGGGGTTCCTGTCTGTGTCTGTACAGCAGACGGAGGGCCATTTTTACAAGGTGCCAATTCTGCGCATGACAAGTCCCTGCGTTTCGAGTATGACACGCTTCACCTCGAAAGCTTTTGGGACTCGATTCAGTACACATCATCAAATCAGGACAATTGTGATAGATAATTTAAAGATTTAAAATAATAAATAAATACATATTATTGTACCACAAATGTCAATTGCAATTCCTAATAATAACGACCCCAGACCCATTTATGTCGCAATGGAGTGATCCGAGTGAAGTTCCCTGCTCAAGTAAATACAATGCCCCGCCCATAGTTTGAACCCATGACCCTCCAGTCGGTTAATCGGTCTGTAGTCCTCACCAAATACCTCTACACGATGTTGTTTTCTTATACAGAATACTTGAGTTTAACAGAATATAAAATGAATGCCAACCAACTCAACGCTTAAAAATTGGTTATGAACCTTCACCACACGCAAAAGTTTTAATCGTACAGGGTTGTGATTTTAGATCATGTTCTGAAAGATGTCTGCGGCTTTAAAACGTATTATATTTCAAGTACCTGCCTGACATTTTAATGTTAAAACACTATTGAGACTCCATATTGAACATGAAAAAGAAGACATCTGAAGCACGTTTATCATTAACATACCGTGCAAATACAGCTCTTTTTATTAGCCCCGATATGGCCCACCTCTCTTTGTCAGTATTTTCCATAACGTTACGCAATTAGGGGCTGGTCGTCGGGGTGCGTCTCTGACATGGCTTTCACAAAACAGGATTGGAGAGCTCTATTTAAAGCAAACCTAGTTTTGCTTTAAAAGGTGGGGCACGTAAAAGATCGGCTTTGGAAAATATTGGCTCGAGAGCAAATTCAGAGACTAGCGGGACGTCAACCTGTTTTTTCAAAGTATTAGAAGATTGGGCTATATATTTTTTAATCCAACTATACTCAGATTTTTTCTGACCCTTGTATAAAGTAGAATTCTCACAACATTATTTTCTGAAAATCACAGTTTTGTTTTTTTTGCAAACAGCAGTCCAAAAAAAAACACAATGCATATAACAATGAATGAAGATGATATCCTATCTCTTAATTTATGTCACATTATTGAAGACTTGTATGACTTTACTTGTAAATCGTAGTGGGTTATTATGATATGCGTGTATAAATTAGAGTGGACAAGGGGATGCTTTCTGGTGTATTTTGAAGGTATTTTCTTTAGTAACTGGGGAGAAGGGCTTTCTCCCTCCCAAAATCCACACAAAACACTATCACATTAATGTCCCTTCACAGTTCCTGAGCCCTCATTTTATTCCGTGTGACGTTTGCACACTCTCCGCAGATTTCAGTTTCCTCCTACAGGCCAAAGACACGCTTTCCGGGTTAAACCTCGTCTCTATGTTACCCCTCTCTTGACGTGTGCGTACGCTGGCCTCCCACCCAGAGTGTAGCTCCGCCTTGCACCCTGTCTGATTAGGCCACGGCTCACCGCGACGCTGCAGATAAAAGCAGTAACCGAGAAGGTGTGTGTGGATTGTAAGATACACGTATAATCATTAAATTAGGAATTTAAAGTCATATTTATATTGTACCTAGAAATAACTATTTTGTCAATTACAAGGAAAGTGTTAGCAATAACGCAACAAAATCTAATTTAAGAAACAAAATGCACAGCTGAAAACCTGTTTCTTATTGTCTTAAAGTCAAAGGACGCGACAGATTTCTACCTTCAATCTCCATCGCAATGCACCAGGAGGCCGGACACGTGATTTTAAATTGGACTAATGCTGTACTGTGACCCATCCCCCCGCCCTTTTGAAAATCTGTACATTCTGTGTGTCCACAAATGGGGTGAGGGAGGGCACAGTTGTGTTTTCCAAAAAAAAAGTTCGAGTTCGACATGTTCATCGTTGACAAATAAGCACTTCTCATTTTCTACATTCACATATCACACTGTATCATTATTATTGCTCCACCATATTCCTAACCCACACCTGGACACGTCACGATGGCAGTTTGCTAGTGAGTGCCGTGGCTCAACTCTTACCCGATTGTGTTTGTGTAGCGCCGTGGGCGTCTTCGGCGCAGTGGAAACTCTGAGAGAGAGACCCACCCACCTTGAGCTAAACACATACCGAAAGTACTTCCTTGATCTGTTCTCATTTAAGGACGAAAAGACCTGAAGCACGGGCAAGCAGGTTAGTGTTATCGTTGATAAAAGTTTTATTTCTTTATTTTTATGACCCGACAGTAGTGTTCTGTTAGGGTTTGCAACATGCAGAGATTTAAAATTTAATTAAGGTGAACTGTGGGTTTCTTAGAGGAGTACGGAGCGATAGTGTCCCACTGTTACTTTACAACAATTCAACAAGAAAAAGATTTTCTCATGTAATGTTTAACTTGCTAAATGCAACTTTAATGCATGGTTAAAAATAGAGTGGTAATCCGTAACGAAAAAAAAAACAAATAACAGATGGATTGCTTTGTAAGGTTTTGTAACCACAAGAAGCCGTTTGAGCTTGTTTACAATTTGTATTTACGTCTTTAGTTTTTAAATATAGGTGTAGTTTACGGCTGCAGAATAGGCACGACACGATCGAACTGAATTTTACGCTCCTCCGGGCTGCCATTTTGTAAGGATTTTAACAGAAAATGACCACTGAGGCTGTTGGCAGCTGTCTGGGACATCGATTTCTCTGCGCTGTTGCAGTAGTTGTGCTTGCGACAATTTTGGTTTACTGTAGTTTAGAGGATGTTTACTTTTAGTACGGCCGTAAATAAACTGCTTTCATTTATAAAGGAATTGTCATTAAAAACTTTAACTGCATTGCTGTCCAGAAGGAGTTATTTAGTATTACTATGCTACGTTATAAGTCTTTTAAAAAGCTATTTTGTAAATGTTGGCTACCTGTAATGTACCCAATTTAAGAAATCTAGTCTTCCGTCGAGTTTAAAGGTGAAGAAAGCCCCAGGGCCACACAACACACCCACCCACGCACACGGAGTTCATTGATTCATGGTCAGGTGTCGCTGACGGCACGCTTGAATATTTAAATTAGTGTACTTTTTCCTGTGAGGGACGTTAAACATCAACTACTCCTCGGGAGTTCCTAAAATGTACACTTGAAAGAGTACATTATACCAAACACCTTCCTCTTCCGTTTGTAACCAGTGTTCGCTTCTTAGAGATTTAAGAGTAACATTGATGAGGAAGGAAGTGCATGCATTTCAAGGTTGCTTAACTCTTACAGCTGCCTTCCCGAAATAGGTGGTCTTGTATTAGATCTACTTTTCAATGAAGAAAAGTTTTTAAGTTCAGGGTGTGTCTGAGCATCCATTCCAAGTATGACTGCTGCTAATGCATTTGATGTGACAGGGGGTTCAAAGTGTGGATCCCAGTCTTAGCAGGTTCACTGTAACCAATGAAATTGATTGGATTTACATTGAAAACTAGGCTGTCTAGACATTACTCTTGTCAAGTCTAATGCTTGTAGTGAATTGTCAGTCTTTTCAGATAATAACTCTTTGTTCATTGTAGCTCAATTTGCAAAAATAAAATTGCCGTCATGTATATTTTGTCTTTACAATGTGGGCTATTTACTTAAAAATTTAAATAGAAATACAAATGTAAATATTTCCCCACTGATTTAGAAATCCTTTATTATTGGTAAACTCCCGCTTTATAGTGTTTGAATTTGACAGGCAATTTGCCCACATTGGGAATCGGGTCCACTTCTCTGGCATTGATCAAATACAATGGACATTATAATCTTATTGAATTTGTGTGCTTCATGCCAGAGTGAAAGAGAGGCTTGTGATTTTTGAGGCTCTCTGGGATGTGTCTGTGACACAAGCAGGGAAATAAGCCATGCCCCGTTAAGTGAATTGGAAAGATAGTGGCCTTGTCTACTCAGCAGGGCTAAGTTTAGGCATGAGACTGACAGGGCTATCTGGGCCTGGTTAGCCGGCTAATACTAAAATTGACCTTGGCGAGAATTCTGCCCTTCCTATTAGTGTTTTCAGTTGCACAGTTTATTTCTGAAGATAACCAAATTTTATAGAACTGAGTTTGAAATAAAAAATAATTTAAATAAGCTGTCTGTTACAGAAGCTAAGGTTTCTGTGTCATTCAATATATAGTGGCAATGTAGGCTAATTTGCATAGTACCATGCGCAAATTAGCTAGTGTTGAATTTCCTCTGTGGCATCGTTTTCTGTGTGTGATGTTGTATTGAAGTGGATTTCTCAAATCTAGTTTGCATTATATATTTAAATGTTCTGCAGATATGTAAAACTAAGGACAACTAATTAAAAGAGCCTGTACTTCCTAAGACTGTTGAAGAAGGCTAAGATATCTCCCCAGATCCTCACTAGATTACTAGATGCACTACAGTAAGCATACTGACAGGGTGCATCACTGTGTGATATGGTAACTGCAGTATTGCTGACCGCAAAGCCCTACAGTGGGTGGTGAAAACTACCCAGTCCATCACTGGGGTTGCTCTCCCATCCATCCAGGACTTTTATGACAGACGGTGGTTGAGGAAAGCTCTTAGTATCATCAAAGACCCCACACACCCCAGCTACAGACTGTTTGACCCTCTACCATCTGGAAAACAATACTGGAGCATTCAGGCCCGGACCAGACTCAGAGACAGTTTTTACCTCCGCACTATTAAACACCCAGCCTCTCTCACCTACGATCTGAACCCTTACAGTGCCTTCTCTCTTTATGAGAACTATAACACACATTGAAATCTACCTCTACCTCACATGTCAAGAAGTTCACTCCCCATAATTTTTTATCCTTTATTTCATTCTGGTGATGTATGATTTTGCACAACTGATGTTGTTTTGTATACTACCTGTTACCTGTTGTTGTTTTGCACATTGGCTGTTGTCTCTGTCTTATTCTTATACAATTGTATGGTTGTTTTTTTGTACTACTTACCGTCTGAGAGCTAGCTAAATAGCATTTTGTTAGACTATATACCTGTGTATGAGTATAATGACAATAAACTTGAACTTGATTTAAAAAAAAAAGGAAGAGCATATTATCAAACCTGACAAAAATTATGATTATGACAAAAAAATCTTTTTCATGTCTTGGTTTAGGATTCCTTCATAATTTGTTTATTTGTGTTCATACCTTTAAAGGTCTTCCATATTTGGTACAAAGCGTACAGTGAATAATGCAGTGTTATTTGTAGTCGTGTTGTTCATGCAAGTTGATAACAATGACAGCATGTTTACCCAAAACACTGGTCAGCGATGCTGAATTGCGCCCAGGGTCAGAATTTAGTTGTATTTTATGTCAAGGTCCTCTGTTTGTTGATCTATTCTTCACCATCTCTCACTTCGGCCTGAAAGCTGGTTTCAAGCAACATGAGACTATTAAGCATCCACTGTCACTGTGCATCTATTATTTTACCTTTTCCACTACATTTAAAAAACAGTTTTTGTGCTCAACAGTATATTTGCTTTATACAGTAACTAAAACTATTTTGTTTGGATTTATGTAAACATCCACAAGCTGTTGGCCTCGTCGCTTTCCAGCCTAGTTACTGTTTCTATTTTCTGTTTTTCTAGTTGGAATTAATTCCAGTAAAAGCTGAGCTAACATTGTCCAGGACTTTGGATGCTCACATTCTGCCATTGCTTGTAGTCCTCTCACCCTTGGGAGCCTTTTTTCTTCGTCTTCTGCCGGAACACCAAGATAAAAAAAGCTCAAGCTCTGCTGTGAAGAAATTATTCAATAAGAAATCACTGGTCTTTTTCTCCAGATCAAAACAAGGAAAGGTTTATGCGTTTGGAAAGTTTCGAGAGGAATCTCTCCTAACATGTGGAATAAAATTTTCCATTCCAGAGCTAAACGATGAGTTATCCAGGATATCCTTCCCAAGGTGGCGGCTACCCCCCCCAGCCTGGCGGCTACCCTCCTCAGCCCGGCGGATACCCACCCCAGCCTGGTGGATACCCCCCTCAACCCGGCGGCTATCCACCCCAGCCTGGTGGATACCCCCCTCAGCCCGGCGGCTATCCACCCCAGGCCGGCGGCTACCCCCCTCAGCCTGGAGGCTACCCTCCACAACCTGGTGGATACCCCCCGGCTTCTGGTGGCTATCCATCTGTGCCTCCTGCCGGTTAGTCCCACAGGAATTTATTCGTATTCTGCAATTTATACAAGCTCAACCACCATCATGGTGGTTAAAGTGTCTCTTCCTCCAGATGCGCCAGCGCTAACCTGTGCCTGGCAGATTTGTTACACTACTTAAAAAAATATCATGAGCCTGTTTTCATAACGGCCAAAAAACACTAGTGTGAAATTATATCATGTTTAAACCACAGGTCTCTGGCAAACTTCGAGACGGGCAGATCGAGACAGGACAGTTAACGTCTGTGCATGTTGCATTGGCAGCAGCTGATCTGAAAAGGACCCCAAAAAGAAAAAGTTCCCATTGAATGAATTTTATAACCTGTTTTACTGGACAGAAGAACTGTGTTGTTCATTATTACAGCACTGTATATTTTAGACAGCCACACTGTTTTTATACTACTGTCTTCCTTTGAAATTACACCGCAGTGCATTACACAATTTTACAGATCTCCATAAAAATACTTATAAAATGTACTATTATATTTTGTATATAGATGTCAAAGAGCTAAATTCTTCTGCTGCTAGGGCTGCTAAAATTGTACTCAATTTAAAGCGAACATTTGTAGTGTAGAAATGTTCTTTGTGGAAATAGTGTATTTTCATTATAAGAATGTAAGAGTTACAAATGACCTATGTTGCCCTCTTGCTGGTCAGTATAGATTTGCTCCATGGGTCTTTCTCAATTTTCGCTAATCTTTGTGTATGGAGACAGACTGTGGATATGCGCAGTGCCTCCTGATTTCCACTGGCGGCATCAGGGTTCTTGTCTGATTTTATTTTTGCCTTGAAAAATGGTCCATTGGGTTTCTAAAGAAAACAGTTTTAAGTTGGGTATAAGATCAGCAGTATATGACCAATAATCAGGATTTGTACAAGATGTCTGTTTTTTTTTTTGCTGTTGAAGGCGGCGGGTCCGGCTGGGGCAGTGCACCTGGCTTTTCTTCCATCGGACTCGATAATCTATCCAATCCTGGATTCACCTCTGGCTCTATCGGAGCAATGGTGAGTTCAACAGAGATCCGACATGGCTGGTGGTGAGAGAAAAGATTCTCTTTTTAAAAAGCTGTATTAATAATAATTGCTTACACTTATATAGGGCTTTTCTGGCCACTCCACTCAAAGCGCTTTACAGGTAATGGGGGCTCCCCCCCACCACCACCAATGTGCAGCATCCACCTGGATGATTACTACTGGTATAACTATTAATTTGGGCATGGTTCTGTTTGACCTATGTCAGTGTGTCCGATGGTACCCTCCCAAGATATCCTGGTGGCAGCAGGAACAGATTTCCAGATTTCACATCCAACATAAGGGGAATTGCATCAGTTCCCATGGAGGTGTTTGTTTTCTGGGATCCAAGTTTTGTTTTCCATGCATTGCATTTAACAGTGACTACTCAAAACCAGCAGTACCTAATATGACACCATACTTAGGGAAACAGGAAAGCAAAAAGCAGAACTATTTTACAAGAATATGGAGTCAAATTTCACCAGCTATTGAAGTCACGCATCCAGGTTATCATCTTAAAATAGCATGTCCTGGAGCTGCTGTCATGCCTCCAGTACAGTCTACAGTGTACACCTGAGTGCTGAATAATGTTTAAAGAAAGTATTTTTCAGTCTGGTACTTTGCAATAGCTTTGAAAGACTCTTCTTCTATCTTGACTGTGACAATGTGCTCTTGATTAGGTTCACTTGCAGGTGTTCGTGATAAGCAGCCTGTGAACCTAGCTGTCCACTCTTCATTATTTCATCGCAACTGACAAAACTAGTGTCCTCGCTGTTTTTGCTTGAATCTCTTTGTGCAAACTGCAGAGAAACAAACAGAAGAAAGAATGACCACACTTCTGAAGATGCTACAGTTGTGTTCTTACATTTCAGTGGAGAATGAAGTGCTTCTTGTTCTTATATTAACACCATGTCTGTTATAGTTTGAGTTAATGTTGCTCCTTGTCGCTTGTGCGCTTTGGGTTCGAGAGGGTTTTTAAAAATACATTTCTATTGTAATAATGTTTGGTTTTGATGATCAGCTTGGATTTTTGTTGTACTGTTAGGAAGGAGTGGGCAGGATCTGTCTTTTCTTATGGATGTAATCCTTGTCACCAGGCTGACCAGATTTCGGCATCCATGGGCGGAGTGAATCCTAATCCAGCGATGTTCTCCCAAGCACCCAGTGGCTTTCCTGCCCAGCCAGGGGGATACGGGGGGCCTACCCCCAGCCAGCAGCCCTACGGCATGTACCCGCAACCAGGAGGAAACATGCCCCAGGGAATGGGATATCCCAGTGGTCCTGCCCCTGGCCAGCCCATGCCAAGCTTTCCAGGAGCTCCTGCAGCCAATCCATCAATGCCTGCTTACCCATCAAGCACCCCTGGTGCCCCAGTGGTCCCACCCATAAATGTAAGAAAATGGGGAAACCCCAGCATTTCAGGAACTCCAATTGAGATGAAAGACTGCAGTCTTAAGGAGCAGAAAATCGATTTTGTTTTAGAGAATCATATGGTTTCAAGTACTAGTAGCATAAGAGCTTTATCTTGAGCTCTCCAACTGAGAGTGTCGATAAACTTGTTTGCAATTTTCTGATTTTCATTTACAGTAACATAATGACTAGGCTGTTCACAGGGGTGAAGTGAGATTTCCTGTAACACTTTGATCATCACTTATTTTATTAGAGAGGCTACCGAGGCACAATCAAAGACTTCCCAGGCGCAGACCCGCTGAAGGATGTAGAAGTCCTTAGAAAGGCAATGAAGGGCTTTGGTGAGTTGCTCTGTGTAATACGCCTACATTAGAGTACCACAATAATGGCACAAATCTCCTGTTACTCAAAGTCAAAATCGAGCTATTTAGTTATCTCCCTGGAACTGTTAACTGTGTTTAAATTAATCTGTAAATAACCGATCTATTTAATCAGTCAGTGTGCTTGTTGTTTTTTTCCAGGCACGGATGAGCAAGCTATTATTGATCTTCTCGGAAGTCGCTCCAACAAGCAGCGAGTGCCCCTTGTGATTACCTATAAAACTGCTTATGGGAAGGTAAGACCAAAACAGCAGGTGCCTGCTGTGGATTTTCCCAGGCCAGCATAATCCCAGGAAAAGTCAGTTGAATGAGTAAGAAAATTTATTACATCACCACCACATAGTGACTCTCCTCCTGAAAACCACCTTCTGTGTTCTGTTTGTCAGTGTTCATTCGAAGGTATCACACGGTGTCTTTTAATGTATTATTTTTTATTTCAATCTTGTTTTTTTTTCTTTTGCGCATTTTCCCCCTTAGGATTTAATTAAAGATTTGAAATCAGAACTTTCTGGAAACTTTGAGAAAGCTGTGCTGGCCATGCTGAAAACCCCAGTGATGTTTGATGTCTATGAAATCAAAGATGCCATAAAGGTTGGTGGAGCCTTGTGTCTGTCATGGGCAAACGCGAAATAAAAACAGGGGAGATCTGGAAATGCCCAGATCCCGGATCATGTTTGCCAGCTTTTACCTGAGCAGTGGAAGTGTGACGCAGCTTTTTAACTTGAGGCTACTGTGGCTAGAAGAGGCTTTTCGTTGTCTTCATATATTATTTATCATTTCTGTTCATCACTGTCAAAGGCTTCTGAGTCATTTACAGTGTATCCCTCAGTGAAAATGTTTTTTTTTTAAATGAGAAGGAAAACATTCATCTCTTTGTATCCAATGTTGTGGATGCATGAGATATGTGATGAAACAGTGCAGTTTGTTTTTGATGTAACAGGGAGCCGGTACAGACGAGCAATGCTTAATTGAGATTCTGGCATCCCGTTCAAATGAAGAAATCCGTGAGATCAATAAAGTTTACAAACAAGGTGAGTAGCTGGCTGGCAAGACTGATAAAAGCGATCTCAAGATGCAGATGTTACTGAAGATAAGATCTGGTTTAAAAAAAAAACAGGATTAAGTGTGTGAAACACCTAGAGGGGATAATGAAAATTGGTATAGTAAGTTTTTGTTTATAATAGTGTATCCTTAACAATGTAGTGTTTAACAGTGCTGTTACAAATTGTAAAAAAAAAATATTATCTAGTGGAGTATTTATTTTTGATGCTAACAGATAAAAAACTTAAAGAATATTCCATACAAAATGTAAAATGCAAACATATTCAGACTCTTGCTGTGGTGTCCCATTATGAGAACAAACAAAATGAGGCGTACATTTATTTTTAAGTGTCAAGAAAAACAGAGAAGAAACTGAAATATTTTTAACTGTGTAAGTATTAACTCAGTGAACTCAGTACTTGTTGGATGCATCTTTAATAGCATTTACAGCTGTAGGTTTTTTGTGATAAGCCTCTACCAACTTTGCACACTAGCTTTGTACAGCTGTTGCCCGTTCTTCTTGGTAGATTTGATCAAACTCTCTCATTTTGCTTGGGGATTGCCTGTAGACAGCAGTGTTCAATTCTTTCCACAGATTCCCAGTAGGATACAAGTCAGGACTTGAATGGGCCAAAGGTTTAAACAGACTGAAACAGGTTTTCCTCTAGTATTTGCCTTTCCTTTGCTCCATTATGTTTTTCCTTCAATCCTAACAAGCTTTTGTCCTTACTGGGAAGCACCCATAGCGCAATGATGGCACTGCCATACCTGACTGTAGGGATGATATCGACTGGCTCTGCTGGATTTGTTTCAGATGTAGCGCTCTGCATTCATGCCAGAAAGTTCACTGAAATGCAGCTGAAGGGATAGCCTGATCTAGGTAGTGTCTGTGAGACATAATAATAATAATAATAATAATAATAATAATAATAATAATAATAATAACATCACTTTATTAACCCTTTACAATTTCTTGCATTCTTGAATTATCTTTTTGCATACCTCAGCTTGCTCTCCATAAGACACACAGACACACAGATAGGGAGAGAGCCTGGCATCAGAGCGCAGGGTCTGCCATTGTACGACTTCTCACTTGTGTCAGCCAAAGCTGCAGTTGTCAGTGCACCACATTATAAGAGATCAGTTTATGAGCCATATGTAATTTCTTGTATTAGGATTTTGTCTTTGCACATACCCCAACTTGCTCTCCATGAGACACACAGACAGAGAGAGAAGCTTGGGGTCAGAGTGCAGGGTCAGCCATTTTATATGGTGCCCCTGGAGCAGTTGGGGTTAAGGGCCTTGCTCAGGAGCCCAACGGAGTGGGATTCCGGCAAGCTTCCAGCCACAGGCGCAGATCCTTAGCCACAGAGCCACCGCTTCGCCTGAAGCACCTTCTGTTTCTTGATGATTGAATATACAATATGCTCACAGGGATATTCAGGGACCTCCTTTTTTTTAACTCTTTTCCTGATCTGTGCTTTTCAAAGATTTTTATCTCTGACCTAATTTGAAAGCTCCTTAGTCTTCATGGTTGAGTCTGTGCTTGAAATCCAATTTATGACCAAGGAATCTCGAAGAGATGGGTGTATTCTGATATCACGCAAAAAACTATTATTGCACACTAAACTAATTGGGGTCATTAAACTAATCGTATGGCACATAAAGTTAATTTTGTGCACATAAATTAGGTTTGCCTCAACACTACGTATGCAATCATGACTTTCCTACTTTTCAGTCATATTATATTCTTATATGGAACAAGTAATAGGTTTATTCCATGCTGAAAAAAAGAAGAAAGAGAACACAACGTTTCGGCCGTGGAGCCTTCTTCAGGTGTGACACCTGAAGAAGGCTCCACGGCCGAAACGTTGTGTTCTCTTTCTTCTTTTTTTCAGCATGGAATAAACCTATTACTTGTTCCTTTGCAGCCTACGCATGCTGACGCAGCTACCCACCTGAACTTATATTCTTATATTGTTATCTTCTTATATTCTTTTTTCATATTTTTCTTTGAACATTCAGATTAATAATAATAATTCCTTACACTTTTTTATATAGCGCTTTTCTGGACACTCCACTCAAAGCGCTTTACAGGTAATGGGGATCCCCTCCACCACCACCAATGTTCAGACCCTGGATGATGCAACGGCAGCCATAGTGCGCCACACACTCACCACACACCAGCAATTAGTGTGGAAGAGAAAAGAGTGATTAAGCCAATTCATAAATGGGAATCATTAGGAGGTCATGATTGGTAAAGGCCAGGGGGAAATTTGGCCAGGATGCCAGGGTATAATACCCCTACTCTTTTCAAGAAACACCCTGGGATTTTTAATGACCACATAGAGTCAGGACCTTGGTTTTACGTCTCATCTTAAGGACAGCGCCTTGTCACTTCAATGTATCGTGACTTCAAACTTGCAACAGAATGTGAAAGCCAAGCAAGGTTCTGAGTATGTTTTCAAGGCAAAGAATATATTCAGGTGGGTAGCTGCGTCAGCATGCGTAGGCTGCAAAGGAACAAGTAATAGGTTTATTTCATGCTGAAAAAAAGAAGAAAGAGAACACAACGTTTCGGCCGTGGAGCCTTCTTCAGAATATATTGTTTTGCTTATTTAAATATTATGTTTTCAGTTTATCATCCTTTTGGGTTATGAAAATTGCTCTCCAGATGCTGATGCTTCATGCTAACAAGCACTATTTTCCCTAGTGTTTTTAATGATCAGTGAGCACTGCAGATATATTTTTATTGTAGAGTTTAAGAAGACTTTGGAAGATGCCATTAGCAGTGACACATCAGGACATTTCCGCAGGCTTCTCATCTCATTGGCTCAGGTGTGTTTGACAGTGTTGTACATGAGTTTTAACTTTTTGTCAAATGAAATTCTGTATCCAGAAACCTCTGTAAACTGACTTACTCTTTGTATGCATTTTCATCACAGCACAATTACTCTGGTCTGTGTATTGTGGCTGCAGTCAGTAAATTCTCCATTCAAGTGGGGCGGGCGTTTTTAGACTAGAAAAACAACAACACTTACAGGAAGAAGGCCGCTTGGCTTGTCTAGCTCATTTGATAGTTAATAACAGTTTCGACTAGCCATTTCTTCAGGGAACTAAGCCTTCGTCAACAGGGCCTGCTAGTTTGTCCCATAATGAAATGGCTCCTGTTCTCTGTTTTAAACACAATTTCCTCTTGCGTCCTGTGGTTCACCCTCCATTTCTTGTTTCCCAGTTCAACGTAGGACATTCCCTTAAGTCCAGAAGTAGCATGCATATCTTGACACCTTTTAGCTTTCAAAGAGACAGTTAATTTTTGTTTTATAAGCTCCTAAATTTTAATTCTGTGATGATAATGGTTGATGGATTCCTGGTGTTCCTGAGGCCTGGTGATGTGGGTTGGGTTTAGGGCTGTAGTCGCTCACCTTTCCCTATCTGTTTCCAGGGTAATCGCGATGAAAGCATGAATGTGGATATCACCTTGGCCAAGCAAGATGCTCAGGTAGGATCATAAAGTGTGTGAATTTAACATGAACTGTGAAACTGAAAACACTGCAAGGTATTGACAGTTTGAATCCTCTCTGAAGGCTGTTACTTTCACTATTTAATTTAATTTGCCAGCATTAAACTAGTCAGGTTCATTGAAATATTAACCAATTAAACAAGAAAATGGAGATCTGTTCTATTTATCAAATAACCATTTATAATAGTGGAATAATTTTGCATGGCATCATAAATATTCTAAAAAATAGCAGCTATCAAAATATTAAAATTGGAAAGGGAGTATTACCCAGTTTTAAAACTGCAGAGATAATCTGAAAGAAAAGTGTCCAGATTTAAACATGCTCTGAAACATTATAGTAGGAAACTATATGCCTAGGAGCTTCGTCTCCTTTAAATTCTCAGTTCAGTGATGTATAGCGATTTTTTTTAACCTATTGCAAAATGACAGTGATGTTCATGTTCAAGAAAAAAATAAATTTGATGACCATTAGAAACTATGGAGAACCAAGTGAAGGAAACCAGTTAAAATCTCACTGGTGTGCAGGGTGAAAGTGTGTTGGCTAATGCATTACGTTTAATATAATGTTTATCATTTAATCTGAAACAAAGGTAGAGAACCAGAGTAATGTTTACGCATTGCAGCATCTCTATTCTATCAGCACATTAAAACCACTCCTTGCTTTGTGCACATCTTCCAAGCATAAAAAAGATGAGTCCTATACAGTGTGTGATGGATCCAGGCACCACATTTCTCTCAAGGAAGAAGAGAGGTGGCCTCTCACCCTCTGAAATGTGACCCTTCTTGTTCAGTTGGACAGGTGTGTCGATTTCATGGTGGGTAACAGCTGTCGGGCACTTTGACACAGAAATCTTTTACTTCTGCATGTCTGAACTTGGCAGGTTTTCCAGACTAAATAGCAGCCAAGCTTCCTTGATTTCTGATTCCTTTGAGGTGTGTTCTGGGCTAATTACCAGATACGTCATGAGGTCCGCAGGTTAGGTTGAAATCGCAAAAGTGAAGCCTGTTCTGACACGGCCTGTTGAAAATCCCTGACTGACTTGAATTGTGCTGTTTCCCTTATAGAACCTCTATGCTGCAGGAGAGAACAAGCTTGGAACAGACGAGTCCAAATTTAATGCCATCCTCTGTGCAAGAAGCAAAGCACACCTGAGAGCAGGTAAGGAAAGGAACTGTTTAAAAGGCTGGTTGTTTAACTGATCCTGTACATCAGAAGTATTGTACAACCAATTTTCCTGCTCGAAATTGTTGTACCAGCAATGCTACTTAAGGTATCTGACACGTAATCCATAAACAGTACAGAAATTATTTTTTTCATTCTGGTACAGATAGTTGCAAATTGTGAAAATATTTTTTGAATACCAGAGATAACAGAGATGCATTACTTTTAAACATTTTGGTCTGTATGATTCTTAATAAGAGTGAATAGCTCGTTCTATTGCATGGATAAAAATGAATAAAATCATTATAATAATATAATTATATAATAATGCACGGGAACATATCCTTAGGAAGGATCTATCTGCACTAGCAAAGAATTAAAGATCAAATTAAAGCATTTCTTATACTGTAAATTAATGTTTGTAGGATTCTCTCTCTCCCCAACCTGCCCGAAAAGTAAAATGCCTAGTCATAGATTTCTATGGCTGTCAAGAGACTTTTAGATAGCAATTTCCCTTGTTTTTCAGTTTTTCATGAATATCAGCAAATGTGTGGCCGAGATATTGAGAAAAGCATTTGCCGGGAGATGTCTGGTGACCTTGAGAAAGGGATGGTTGCTGTGGGTAAGGACTTCATCTTTTTCTGTTACATTTTGTTGCCGTTTTTTTTGCCATGGCCTTTGTGAATGTACTTTTTTAGGTCCTTTATCTGGATATTTTTTATTTAGGAACAAGTAAACCTCAATTCCACGCTGAAAAGAAACGCAACGTTTCAGCTGTGGAACCGCCTTCTTCACACCCAGAGAAGGCTCCACAGCTGACACGTTGTGTTTCTTTTCTTCTCTTTCCAGCATGAAATAAACTTTTACTTGTTCCTTTGCTGCCTACGATGCTGACACAGCTAACTACTTTTTAATTATATTTTTTTATTCTGTGTGCATTTTTAAATCTCAGAATGCAGACATCTGAATGAATATATTTACTTAATATTTTTAGGAGTTAAGGTTAGGGGGTATGTCAAACTCCCGATTATTCCCTAAACAAATGGCTTATATAAATTGTTTTAGAGTTTATACAGTATTTGAGCATAAGCCAAGTGTTCCAGGTTTTCATTAAAAAATGTTGCATGGATGGTTTTGAAAAATGAAATATATGTATGATTTTATAATGTGGTTTTCTTATTATTCCCCACACATACGCTTTCAGTGTTGAGGGTGTTGGTAATGAAGTTTGGAATTATTGATGTGTGTGTTTATCCAGTTGTGAATGTATAAGATCTCAAGTTTGCTTTTGTGTGACCGTTTCCTCCACTCAGCACACACTCGCTTCATGATGGTTTGTGACCTGTGAGAAAAGTCACTGGTGCTGGAGAGCCTCCACCCTCCTGATCATGTAGACCTCAACACTTGATTGAACACTAGGAAACAGTGTTGAGAGAAGTTAATAGAATAGCAGCCAGTGCTAGACTGAAAACCTCCAGACACCAAGGCTCTCCAGGATCAGGAGTGAGGATGTCTGCTGTGTATCATACAAGTGCTTCACCCATTTCTGATAATCACAGCCACAATGCATTTTAGCCATACTTCATATTGGGCATCATGAGGCATTTACATTACTGGTAACCCCCCATGTTGTAAGTCTCTTCTATAATGGAGGGGCACCTACACATTTTCCATTTATAATTGTTAAATGATAAGTTAAGGAGCCCTATTGTTGTTGCACTGTTTTTGAAATGGCAAATCTAGAGTTAATGGGATGGAAGAAGGACTTTGTCAGGGAGGTGGAATTGTTGAAATAAGACTCCCCGTTTGTTTGTTTTGTCTTACACTGTACAAATGGTGTGCAAAGCTCATTGCAGGAGATTTAATGTTCAATAGAAACTAAAGTCTGAAAACAATACCCCGTGCTTGGTTCATGGTGTTGGATAATCTCATGTTCTGAATTTCGTTTTTCCACCAGTGAAGTGCATCAAAAACACACCAGGCTATTTTGCTGAAAGGCTCTACAAATCCATGAAGGTATGTTTGTTTTTTTTCTCCCCAGAAACACATGCTAGAATGGCAGGTTTCAGTGTTTCACAGCTGACCCTGAAGGATATGAAATCAATTATTCTTCTTATATTATTATTCTAATTATTTGGAATTTGGTGCTGGTCTGCCCACAGCAGGCTCATCTCTCCTAACCTGTTGCTTGCGTGTAGGGATTGGGAACAGACGACAGGACCCTGATCCGAATCATGGTTTCCCGTTCAGAAGTCGATATGCTGGATATCCGAGAGGAATACCGGAAGAGCTATGGAAAGTCCTTGTACACTGATATTACTGTGAGTGTTACAGCTGTAGTTGTATTAATTGTCGAACATTTAGAAGCTAATTGATTTCATGATCTCATCCAGCCATTTCTTAAAAAATAGGTTATTGGCTTCAATAACTAATTCCTAAATACACTTTCATGTAGCTTCCACTGCTGTTTTTCTCCTTTGAATTTAACCATTTTTTTCTAAAGAAGTCAATAGCTTTGAGAATTTTTAATATTTAGATCAGGTCTCTTGCAGTCTTCTCTCTTCAAGCTCAAGAGGTCCTGTTCTTTCAGTGCAGGACATTCCTTTAAGCCTGGGAATGTATCTGGATGCTCTTAAAGCATTATCTTTTTTGGAACATTGTAACCAGATTTGTAATAAATATTCTACATGAAGTCTTACTGGTGTGCTGTACCTTTTTAGCACTCCTTGATTTAAATTCCAAGCCTTTAATTATTCTAATATTTTTTCTGTTGTATTGCTTCCCCATGTTGTCTAGAAAATGTTAATGATATGTCAACGTTAACAACTAAGTCTTCTTCATAAGTAGCTTCTTTTCAGTGTTTCCTGGTTGTGTCTGTAGTGTTTTAGTTTACTAACGATACCAAAAGCTAGATCATTGATATACATTTGGAAGAGGAGAGTTCCTATCATAGTTGGTTATTCTATTCCACTAATTACATCATCCCAGTTCAACATTCATCTGTTCATCAATTCTCAATACTAACACACACATATATCCTACCATCTGCAATTTGAGCATTGACCTTTTATCTGTTCACATTCCCCTAGTTCTCAGTTGTCCACAATACAGGTTTTTGTGAAACTGTCTTTTTCTTCCCCACTAGAGGTTCACATTAGCCATCTGTGAGTCAGACTCTTACTGCTCGTCTGCAATGTCAAGAAGTTGCGTCACTGCTTATTTTTGTATAATCCATTAAATTTTTGTAACATTCACTTTTAATCTGAGTTCTGTTGTGCATTTTAAAAACATTGTGTAACACACTTGGTAAACTTCTCATTTTCTTTGACCTGATAGGGTGATACCTCTGGGGATTATAAGAAATTGCTGTTGAAGCTCTGTGGTGGAAATGATTAAGAGGAGTGGAAGGTCTCATCAGTCTCTTGAAGATCTGCCATACCTGTTGGATTTGCTTTCAAAGCCATACTTAAATGTGTCTCTTCTCATTTTTGCATTTAGTGATATTGCATGTTTTCTCCTTATTTCACTGCTTTCACAAATGTGTACTCAGTATGTTTGTGCACTTCTTTATTTTCTATAAATCTCCTTGCTGCAGTTACATGATTGATTAGCAGTCTCTTGTTTTGGAGCGATCGTCCTCTAAGGGTGTTGAATCTTGGAAATCAGCTTCGTCAGTACTGGATATTAAAATACTGTTTCAGTGTTTGAAAATGTTTGATTATGGATTATAAACATCTGTTTGAAAAATATATATATATTTTAAAATGTACATAAGTAACAAATACATATTGCTTGCAAATGTCCTTTTTATAGTTAGTTTTGTAACTAGGCCAAGAAAAAAATACAACTGAGTACCAGACTGAATGCATATCAAGTTAAGTCTTTTGTATGAATATGTGTGCATTGCATTTGATTTAACTATGCAATAGCTTCCATATTAAAGTAAAAATATATTAAGCAGCTTAATCTTTTTTCATTCCTGTTATTCTGTTAATGCAAAGAATTCTCATGTTTAATGATGAGAATTGAGGATCGTATTTTTCTAAGATGTTTTCAAAATTCCGATTTTGTATTGGATTGTGCAGATGGGTACCTTGAATATATCATTGAAATGTAAAAAACGTATTTTTACTTTTAAGACCTGGGCAATGACATTTATTAAGAACTTGAGACTTAATAAATAATTGGTACAGGAATGGCGAGTTTGCAGAAGGATGCTTTACTACTGCTAGTATAGAGGTTTGGTATAGTTCTACACCAAAGTCTTCACTTTTCAAAATGATCTGCAGAACATTATCATTGTATTAATAAAAAAGGCCATACAGTGACATGACAATTTGGTTGTTAGAAAATAATTGATCTTTTTTTCATCCTGCCATTTTCTAAAGCAAGACAGTGTATCCCCTGGGAAAACACTGCTGGGAAACATCCTTCATGAAAGACATGCCTCCAGATCTCAATTCTAAAAGTACTACTCCTTAGTTCCTATTTGTCTTTTGATTCATGGTTTACTGGTCCTGATTGTCAAGAAGCCCAATGGGGCTTCTTTCTGAATCTGTATCTCTCAGACTTTTGACTGCTTGAATTATACCCTCACATAACAGTAATGCCTTAAACCTAAAACTAAAAGAATTGCTCTGTCTCCTCACCTTTATCTATAAGCCTTGATAGTGACCTTACACATCAACACTAAATCAGCCAGAAGGTAAAATCCTATTTTTTTCCAACAACATTGTATAAGTGTTTGTGTATCTAGGACTTTTGCACTGGAAATAAAGGATATTTAAAAACAAAACTGTGAGACAACATTCATTAATTTTATTTTTTGGCCATACAATTTTTTTAATCTTTAATCCAAATCCTTCTGATTTTTGACAATCACTTATTGTAAATAGTAAAAATACAAAAACATCAGATTTCAGATATACACTATGAGCAAATGTAGAAGAGAAAAGAGTATACAAATAATTTGAAAAAGTACAATTTAAAAGCTGCAGCATAGTAATGGGAGAGGAGAGTTTAAAGGAAATCCAGAATGTTATACTAAATGTTAGAACACTTGGTCATTCCAGAAAGTGTAGGGGTATGTACCCAGGAGTCTTGGCTAAATTCCACTCTGGGCTTGAAGAGACTGGCCTCCTTCTAGTTCCCTCTTAATTTAACTTGTGAAGCAGTTCCTCACTGCTCTACCTGATGTGTTGTGCAGTTTAGATGCTGTGCATCACCCATGTGAGGCTGCACTTCAGGAGTGACGAAGTGTATGTACATTTGTGGACCCTGTGGGATATACTGTATATGCTATAGATAAGCAAGGAGTTGTAATTAAAACCTTAAAGTTATATGAAAATGATTAAGAAATTAACATTTTTAAAAGCTGAATGTAAAATAGCTTTTTAAAATCATGGCACACACAAAAGCACTTTAAAATCACTGTTTCAATACAATTCTTAAATGCATGATATTTCCCAGACAGCAGAACCTAAGATTAACCATAGAAGCCTCCCCATTCCGATTTCATTCCGGCTATCATGTCCTTTGCCTTTTGATGAAAACCATCAGCTTCTTCTATCAGGTTGTTTATGATGCATTTTTGCTGAAAGACAGAAACATTTATTTTACTGAAGGCTTTTTTTTTTTGCTAATACAAGTTGTAACAGAAAAAATGTATTTTTTGTTTAAAATAAAAGCCCATTTAAACTGAAACCTTATTCTTCGGAGTCATAATCTGAAAACAAATTTTCAGAGAAATGCATGCAAACTTTAAAACCTTAAGCATAATACCTAGTGCGTGAAAACCGTTAACCACATTTTAAAATGAAAATGCATTAGAAAAAGATGTACCATATATTAATACACCCCAGTCTAGAGATGCATGTTCACCTGGTGGATTTACTACCGCATATTTCACCTGTATGAAGAGTTGAGTGGCATTTCACTGTATATTAGTGTGGATGCATGAAGCCACAGTGATTGGGACATTTTTGAAATGCTAACATCGTGATATAAAAAAACAATTATGTATTTGCATATTATGAAAATTATGAAAAGCAAGATAAAAGTTCAGTATATAAAAGGTTCAATCCCCCATATGCAACATTTTTTACATTTTCCACAGCAGTGTTTTTCTCCAGCAATGCATTTGCTTACTTTAAAACATAATGCCTCTCAACGTAGTACAGACCTGCAACTTGTGCTTGAGATGCCGCTACTGCAAGCTTGTTCTCTGCTCTTTGCCTATTTATTACAAAACTGGACCAGTTCCCCAAGTACCCCAAGTACTTAACATCGACTGTTCAAAGCCAGTATACCTCCTAAAACCTCTAGTGAAGGTGCTTGATTATAATCTCACCTTTCACACATTTGCAACAAAATATTTGTGAAGTCTTTGGAATTACCTGAATTTCTGCATTAATTACTCATAAAAATGTGGTTTGATCTTCAAGTAAGTCACAATAATAGACAAACACAATCTGCATAAACTAATAGCACACAAACAATGGTACTACTTCTTGTCAGTACTGAACACATCGTTTAAACATTCACAGTCCAGGCTGGAAAAAGTACTATATGTGAACCTCTAGGCCAATGACTTCTCCAAAAGCTAATTGGAGTCAGGTGTTCCAATCACTGAGATGAGATTGAAGGTGTGGGTTGGAGGTGCCCTGCCCTATAAAAAAGGCACACAAAGGTTGTTTACTGATAGTCTGCTCTTCTCAAGAAAGAGCTGTTCATGTGAACCACGCCCTGATCAAAAAGAATTGTAGAGATGCATAAAGGTGGAAAAGGCTACAAAAGTATTTCTAAAGGCCTGGGTGTTCATCAATCCACAGAGACAAATCTTCTACAAATGGGGGAAATGCAGTACAGTTGCTACTCTCCCTAGGAGTGGGCGTCCTGCAAAGGTCACGGCAAGAGCGCAGCCTGCAATGCTGAAGGAGGTGAAAAAGAACCCTTGGGCAACAGCAAAGGACAGGAATCTCTTGGACTTGCCAAAGTCTCTGTTCATGTGTCCACTATAAGAAACACACTGAACAAGAATGGTGTTGATGGAAGGACACCACAGAGGAAACCGTCACTCTCCCAAAAAAACATTGCTGCCTGTCTCAGGTTGGCAAAAGACCCCTGGATGTTCCACAACGCTTCTGGGACAATGTTCTGTGGATGGATGAGACAGAATTTGAACTCTTTGGCAGAATGCAGATTTCAGCAATGCAGATGCTGTGGCATGACCCGAAGAGAGCTGTTCACACAAGGAATCCCAGAAATATCAATGAACTGAAACCGTCTTGTAAGCAGGAACGGTCTCAAATTCCTCCTAACCGTTGTGCAAGTCTCATCAGCAGCTACAGGAAATGTTTGGTGGAGGTTATTGCTGCTAAAGGAGGTTCAACCAGTTACAAAATACAAGGGTTCACATACTTTTTCCAGTCTGGACTGTGAATGTTTAAAATGTGTTCAATATTGACAAGAAGTACAATGGTTTGTTATTAGTTTAAGCAGTTTGTATTTGTCTATTATTGTGACTTAGTTGAAGATCAGACCACATTTTTATGAGTAATGCAGAAATCCAGGTAATTCAAAGGGGTTCACAAACTTTTTCTTGCAACTGTATAATGAGCTCTTTAATCATTTTTTCACAATAATTTAGATAGCATGGAAACAGTAATTGTTAGTTAAGGCAGTTAATTATTTTCTGATGGGTTTTCTGACAGTGAGTTTCTCTTCGGTAAACACGCAGCCGTTGATAGTCATTTTTAAAATTCACTTAGACCGGACGTTTTGGTATAGTTTTTAATGTTTAGCTTTATTCTTGGTTGTTTTGGGTCATTTATTAAGATCTTTTTGTTTTTATTTACATTATGCACGAGTAATTGTACAAAACTATCACCATCACTAATGTTTTCTTGGAAAAGCAAATATCCCAACTGTTTCATAATTTAGTACTGTCATCTATTAGTTCATTCTAATTCTATATATTTATGTAGAATCTCCCATATGTTTGTTATGCCCCCCCACCATTGGAATTGCTAGTTGTTCTAATAGACGGGTAAAGTTTGCCACTGTGCTCTCAGATTGAGTGACTCTGACTGAGTCCAGGCAGGGAGGATTGAGCAGAGCTGTACCTGACCACTTTTGACCTACCCAACTATTAACATGTAATGGGCTCCATACCAAAGGAGCAGATCCGATTGGAGGAGAGGTGTGTCCCTCACCGATAACACCAGAGGGTGCTGTGCCAAGAGGAGAGAATCCAGGCCAACTCATTCAACCCCACCCTCCGCATCGCTCAGCCAGCTGAGCGCAGCTGCTTTGGGGATCTTGGTCACTGTCAGCTATTAACACCACACAGTCTCGAACCCGTGATCGTACAGCTCAGCCTGCTCTCTCTGATATTTTCAAGACTGTGTAATCTTACCTGTTCAATCCAGTCACAGTCATGGAGTTTCGAAAAAATCTGTTTTACTGCTTCATCAGGTTTGTTCTTATCAAAATCTTCCTTCTTCACCTTAGAAACGCACTCTTGGTATAAATTATATTTGAAGTGTCGCAGCTGGTGATATAATCTTGTTTTTTCTGCACACAAGCTACCAACCAAAACAACCTTTCAAACAGAAAAATGGACAGAGGTTGGAGTTCTGGCCACACTGTGGTTTCATAGATACTGTAGAGGAAGAGATTTGGGAGAATCACTCCAATTATTTCACCTAATCATTTAACCTAAGATACAACAAAAATATATTTATCCATTGATGCCAATAATAAGACACCCTATCAAATTTTCCATTTTAAAAAAGAAATTTGGAAATATCTTCCTCTTTTTGGAAATGTCTCAACACAAACACAATGTATAGAATATAAACAGTACCCTTTTGTTATCTTTTAGGAACTGTTCCATCTTCAGTATCTTCTTATCATAAGGTGGACCAGATAAAGTAATGGAATACTTGCACATGCGATCCATACAACAAGCCTGGCACTTTCGTTTAACAGCAGAACATGTGCCAATATCAATACAGGGGTAGTTCTCAAGACGATTCTGAAAAGAAACAGGTTAGAACTTTGTATTATGATGCTCATTATGTACATAGATGTATTGTGTTGTTGACAATTTTCTCTTTACCAGGTAATTCCTTTGCCAGCTTCGTGCAGACGTCAGAGCCTGAAGGCGTGGCTCAATGGTTTTTTGATCAAATTGATCCAATGATTGTTTCATGTCTTCTTCAGTTCTTTTCCTCATGCTCTTTCCTGTAACAAATCCCGAATTTATGACTTATTTTCATCAGGAGAAAAAAAGTTTTCAAAGATAGCCTCTGAACTGACACCTACTGGTGAGATACTGAAGAACAAACGATTCTACAGATTATTTAAAGGTAAAAATTGTTGCAAGCCTTTTTTATAGAGATATTTACCTCTCAGCTAGTATCTCAAACATGCAGTGTGTGCAAGAAGACCTAAGAGTATTTCTGAGCTAGAAGTGTTCTGCTAGGAGCAGTTGGAAAAAAATTCTAAACCCAAAACAGAAAGACTCTTAGCTCAACGTTTGGAAGTTGTGATTTCTGCCCAAGGAGGTGTTACTAAGTACTGACTGGTGCCCAAACTTTTACACATGCCACATTCACTGTTTTATTATTTTCAATCTATTAAATTCAGCAAATAAATAGATTTTTTTTTTTTAAATAAATGTGCAGAAATATGTCATGTTTAAGTTTGTACCCTGCAAAGGTTTTTTACTTAGAGATTCAGTGAAACATGCACTTTGAGCAGGGGTGCCCAACCTTTTGCACACAAATGTAGTTCTGTACTAGATGCAAAAGAGTTCTTAGCTCTATTTATCTATCTAATGTCAGCAAGCCACTAATGCTGGCGATGGCCACCAGGTTAAGCAGCTTATCCCCCACAGGGTGCAAACTGAGACTGACAACATGTGACTGCTCTCACCCAGGAGGGGGTGCTAGTCTACAGCAGGGCCACAGAGAAAGGAGCTATGTACAACAGCCACTCAAACCTAGGCAGCATGTCTTTGAGAGGTAGAAGGAAACTGGAGCGCCTGTACAAACTCAACACGGACACAGAGAGAGTATTTAGACTCTATACAGATTGTCATCTGAGGCTGGATTGAAACCCAGGAATATGGAACTGTGAGAAAGCAGCACCCCTGTTTTCCTACTCACATTTGTTTCTTGATCACAAAAGTTTAAGTGCATAATCCCCCCCAAATAGTTTGCATTTGACTAAATTGATTCAATAACTGGAATGGATTTGTTTGATTAATCATATTGCTGAAATCTGCATACATACCATATAAGGATTCAAGAAAGTTTTCATTTACAGCATTAGTGATCAATGCTTTAATTACTCTGTCAAAATGAACATCAAAGCCAGTGTCAGATACTGAAAGAGAAAAATAAAGGACAATACTATTATTAATATGAAATAACTGAATTATAATGTTATGTATTACAGATAAACCTTTATATTTTATACTTTAATAATTGCTGTCATTCCTGAAACTTCCATTACTGTATTCTCTTGCTGCTATATTGTAAGAATACATGATTATATCCTTTGCCTTATGTATAACAATTAACTGTTTTATAAAGAACATTTCTTACCAGTTATGAGCCCTTCCCTTTGAAACAATCTTCTTATTTTTTCCCTCTGTAAAATCAAAGATTAATGTGCATTGATCTTATTTTGTGTTAACAAATACTAAGATGACTTGAAGCATAAAATGTGCTTTATTATGTAATAATAAGAGGAATTCTGCAATCTGTAAGGATGGGAGTAGTCAGAACTCCTGAATAACAGCTCATTACAGAGTCACACCATTTTATATTCATTTTACCTGTTCTTCAGCCGTAAAAGCTCCAAAGTTTCCAAAACCATCTTCACTGCTGCTGTTATAAGAATCCTTCCTTCCCTCAGTTTCATCAATTCTGCCATTACTGTTTTCACCGAAGCTACCTGTGCCCTCATTGCTCGACTGGCTGTCCGTTATAATAGAAGTGTTTTTACGCTGAACTTTTACACGGCCAATGTCATCTTCCTGAGAACTTCCCTCAGTTTCATCAATTCTGTCATTACTGTTTTCACCGAAGCTACCTGTGCCCTCTGTGCTCGACTGGCTGTCGGTTATAACAAAAGTTTTTTTACGCTGAACTTTTACACGGCCAATGTCATCTTCCTGAGAACTTCCCTCAGTTTCATCAATTCTGCCATTACTGTTTTCACCGAAGCTACCTGTGCCCTCATTGCTCGACTGGCTGTCCGTTATAATAGAAGTGTTTTTACGCTGAACTTTTACACGGCCAATGTCATCTTCCTGAGAACTTCCCTCAGTTTCATCAATTCTGCCATTACTGTTTTCACTGAAGCTACCTGTGCCCTCAGCATCTAAACCGCTCGACGGGCTGACTGCTGTAAAAAAGGTTTGTGTGCACTTGCCTTTTGCATGATACATTTCATCTTCCCGTAAGGTTTGTCTGCAGCTATCTTTATTAGTGCTAATTCCAAAGTAATAATCTCTGTTTTCAGAAACACCGTCTCCACCATCGCTGTCCTGTAATATGCTTATATAGCCCTTATTCTGAGATCTGTTGTTTCCCCCACAATTATTGGAAACTCCACTTGCAGTAGGATTTCCCTGACTGACAGGATCTCCTCCTTTAACGTCACAATTCGGAACCTCTCTCTCAACCCTCTCTCCATCACCTGTCGTATCTCCACTCTCTGGGCTCCTCATCCCTATTTTTCTCTCGTTAACATCAAGTTTCCTTTTCACTCCAAACTGAACTGCCTGTTTTTTCTTATCTTTTTCCACATTTGGAATTGTAAACGGACTTTTAAAAGCAAGGACATCAGTCTCTTGGTCACTGCTCTCGGTTCTTTTCCTCTTAATGGGAAGGACACTCAGATCTCGTATTTGCCCCTTTTCATGCTCGCAATTCAAGTCTGGCCTTGGGCTAAGATGATGCTCTTTGGGGGATGCAGCGTCCATCGCACTTCACCTGAAGTTTCAATAAAAGGGACAGATACAAGGTACACATTAACATATGAATATTGATATATTAATAGCACACAGATACAATGATTAAACATATTGACAAGAACCGCCAGATTTAAAAGCGAAAACAATTAGATGTGACTGATAGAGAAAAGAAGAGTTCAAATTAAAGCTCTCAGACCCCCCTCCCCAGCCCCCGCAAAACATTAGAAACCTGCATATATCACATATAAAATGTTATTTTTGTCACCCAAGTCTCCATCTTCAGAAAACTTCGAAATCTGGAAATCTCTTGATAAACCAGGAGGATTTTTTTTAACGCATGCAAATTGTTGCTATAAAAAAAATCCGTTTTACTTATGATAAATGTAACATTTTTAACTGCATGCCATTAAAACCAACATCAGACTGCTTCCCGGCTAAGAATTTTGGGCAATTTCCCCCCTGTCTCCAGGTATGCCCATCGCTTACGCGAACACATTAAAGAGAAAATAAAATATTTTAATAAACTCATACGTAAAGAGTATGTTATGGAGAATCCGTATCCTGCCGCTATTAATCTGACGTTGAACTTCAATAGTTTCGTTTCTCGTCTCAGAGCTGCGCAAGATCACCCGTCAAACTGCTTTCCCAGTTCCTACACAATTTGTTAATTCTGAAAACGCGACCATTCTTCAAGTTCATTCAAATCTAACCTTAAAAATGAATATCGAGAAAGCTATTTTTATCTTCTCATACTTTAATCCAAATTTAGTTTCTAAAGTACTCCTGAGAAGCAGGAAAACAGCTTTTCGGTTGGCGGCATTTTCAAAACCAATTCAGAGCCAATTTATTCCGAGTACTGAAACGAAAGTGAAAGTTACATGCCTTAACTCCCCCTAACATTTATTGTATCTATATCCATATGCAACTGTGATTATTAAGATAGATATTACACAAAAAGTAATCTAGACTTCCACATTTTTAAAACTGCTAGTTAGATACCATTCCTAATATAAATAATAAAAACGGTGATGAGAATAATACTAACAAAAAACAAAAATTCATTATTTCATAATATTGTAACTCTTCGGTGCAATATTATATTATTTATATTTTGTAAATAGAAACACAAATGACCTTACCCAATGCAGTAAATCCTGAAGCTTGGTGTATGGTGATAGGAAGGAACTATGAAGAGTAACTTGGCTGCCACTCGCCTCACATGTTGTGCTTTATTTATCTGTGGCGCCACCATCTGTCACTAATCAGCACAAGACTCCCTGTCATTGGAACCTGTTGTACGGACAATCATAAAAAATTAATAGTGTGCGTCAAAGCATAACATTAACAAAAATCAAACAACAATTGTACTGTAAGTTGTACTGTTAATACCTTGGGTTTATCAGGAGAAATGCTTCCCTGCTGGGTGATTCTGTTGTGACCCCGCTGTTACCCTGGGTGTGTTACTTCTGTACTAAGCAAAGTTCCAGTGTGCTCACATGAGCATTGCAGAACCTCAAAGTCCCTCTTACAGAAGGTTTTTAGAGCTATAGTACATAATGCACCCCAGAGCTACAGTACTTTGATAGATAGATACTTTATTGATCCCGTGAGGGAAATTGCAGTGCAACAGCAGCTTAACACACACAACACAGCCACAGTGTAACGAATTATATACTAATAGTACAATACATACAATACAATACAATACAAGAGTTACTCACAGTCCGGACACACAAGAGGAAACTAGAACAGAACAGTACACAGAAAATCGTATCACACGTATGAATATAAATATAGATGTAACCATAGATATAAATATAAATATAAATGTATTGCACAGGTCCCTGGCATATATTGCACAAAAGTGGTTGTAAACGGGAAAAAGAAAAAGAAAGAGAACAGATGTAGCAGTAGATGTGTATATGCGTTTAGTCCAGAAACAGGTCACTGTCGCTGTTGCCTCTGCCAAGACGCACGGTGGATGCGTTGTACAGTCTTATGGCAGACGGCAAGAATGACCTCCTGTAGCGCTCCCTGTCGCACCGTGGATGAATCAGTCTATTGCTGAACGTGCTCTTCATTCCTGCAAGCCTGTCATAGAGGGGATGGGAGAAGTTGTCCATGATGGCCTTTAGTTTGGACATCATTCTCCTCTCAGCCACTACCTCCAAGGGGTCCAGGTCAGACCCAATGACAGAGCTCGCTCTCCTGATGAGCTTGTTCAGCCTTTTGGAATCTACTGCTCTAATCCCAGAGCCCCAGCACACCACTGCGTAGAAAATGGCACTCGCTTCCACCGATTGATAAAACATGTGCAGCATCTTACTACACACATTGAAGGACCTGAGCCTCCTCAAGAAGTAAAGTCGGCTCTGTCCGTTCTTATAGATGGCCTCGATGTTCTTAGACCATTCCAGTCTATCGTCGATGTGCACTCCCAGGTACTTGTACGAGTCCACCATCTCCACGCCACTCCCATGGATGTAGACAGGAGTAGGTTTGACCTTTTTCCTCCTGAAATCTACCACCAGTTCCTTTGTCTTTGTAACATTCAGTTCCAAGTGGTTCACCCCACACCACTCCACAAAGCTGCTGACCAGTCCTCTGTACTCCTCCTCCTGCTCACCCTTGATACATCCCACAATTGCAGAGTCATCTGAGAACTTTTGCAGGTGGCATGACTTTGAGTTGTACTTAAAGTCCGAAGTATAGAGGGTGAAGAGGAATGGAGAAAGAACTGTCCCTTGAGGTGCCCCTGTGTTACTCACTACCAGTTCAGACACACAGTTCTGAAGTCTCACAGACTGTGGTCTGCCCGTCAGGTAGTCAGTGATCCACGAGGTCATGGAGGCATCGACTTGCATCTCCTCCAGCTTCCTCCTTAGAAGTAAGGGCTGGATGGTATTGAAGGCACTGGAGAAGTCGAAAAACATGATCCTTACAGTGTTGCCAGCCCTGTCCAGGTGTGAGTAGGCCTTCTTGCTTCAGTAGATTGAGCTTCGGGTCATTCGACTCCAGCTCACCTGGTATGGGTGGCCTTAGCCGGTGCGGTGGCTCTGTGGCTAAGGATCTGCGCCTGTGGCTGAAAGGTTGCTAGTTTGTATCCTGCGGCCGGCAGAGGAATCCTACTCTGTTGGGCCCCTTGAGCAAGGCCCTTAACCCCAGCTGCTCCAGAGGCACCATATAAAATGGCTGACCCTGCGCTCTGACCCCAAGCTTCTCTCTCTGTCTCATGGAGAGCAAGTCAGGGTATGTGCAAAGACAAATTCCTAATACAAGAAATTATATATGGCTAATAAAGTGATCTCTTAGAATGTGGTGCACTGACAACTGACAGCTTTGGCTGACACGAGTGAGGCGTCCAGATGGGGAACCAGGTATTGTCACACCAGTACACCTAGAGGGCGCTCTACTTCTCTCCTGTTCCTAGTTCCGTGTGTCTTGTTGTGTAGCCTATTTACTTCCTGCTTCTGCTCTGCTACTCGCTCAGCATTGAGGTTCGGATGTCCTGAGACCCGCCTAGCACCAGGTCACTCCTGTCCTTGCCCTGAGGGCATAGGTTTCTATACGGCATTTCCTGAACAGCTGAGCCCGGGCTAACCCCCGTCTCGCCGCTACGCACAGGGTCTATTTTCACTCTCCTGCCATTCCATGGTTCATCCTTTCCGACACCCGTGACAGGTATTGCTCTTGGGTTCTCCTGTATCTCCTAAACACACCTTACACCCTCCCTTTTGAGACCTTCCTCTGTGATCCCCACAGTCAAAAAGATCTTGTGGCCTGGCTCCGGTGGCAGAATGGGCCCTCAGCACACCGATCCTCCTGGGATGGAAAACACCACCTGGTCCCATTCGATTGCTTATCAGTCTTTCTCCACACCCCCTCTCTGACCTACTGCCCTGCCTTACAGCCCACAATCTCCAAGGCCCATACCATTCGACACCCTTCTATTCACTGCCACAAACTGAGGTAGGTGTAGGGTTAAATCTGCAACTATTTTCCCATAATGGATCTACCGTGCTTTTGAACAGATCCCTGGCCATGAGTACCCTTCAGTACCACCTACTGTTTCATGGCACACCATTTCTTCCTAGGGTATCAAGTGGGCCCAGTGCAGAGACAGCCTAAACTCTACCAAGCTGCTGAAGTTATACGGAGTTGTTGCTCTGCTGGCCACTCTACCTCATAGACCCAAGAGACACAGCAGACAATGCTATTCCTTGTTTTTGCTCGTGTCCACGTAGCATGGCGCTGATAAGAAACACAGTTATCAGCCCATTTCAGGACTCTGCCTGTCACTCACAGCTGATTTGGCAAGATAACAGCAATGGTCTAATGAAGGTCCCAGCATAGAAGGGAAAAGGGTGGGGAAGGCTGGAGGAGTAGGGTTTAGCTGGGTGCTTTTTGTACCCTTTCTTAGCGTTAGGACAGTGATGCGGCATTTTCTTTTTTGGGGGCAGACATTTCAGGGAAACAATATTATGACAGCATAAGAATACAAGAGCCATTTCAAACAAGAGGGGGCCATTGAGCTACTTGATACATTAAGAAAAGGATACTCTCTGTTTAAGTACATCACAGTATTTTAATCATATTTTGAATGATATGGCTGCTTAAGTGTGCATTTCTGATTAATTGCCAGCAGAGGGCAGTTTGGATTAAGATACATCCATCCATTTTCTAACCGTTTCATCTACTACAGGGTTGGTTAAACTATGAATTACTGTATATTCATTCAAAAGGCACAGACAAAATTCAGCGTTAAAGTCTTGCCTCATGTTTGGCTACCTAATCCCATATAATAATATTAAATATTAATAGTAAAAAATAGTAAAAGCCTTTAACTGCGAGGATTGAGGTTACTGAAAGGCTCTTCGAAACTGCCTGTTTCGTTTCAATCATTTCAAAATCATCTAAGTATCATTTCAACAGCTGGAAGTGAGAAGATATTAAATCTCCATCCCTTTCACACTATTTGGATTCGTCATTCCCTCCTTACTTCCTAGAGTCGAAATATATTTCTATTTCAAAATTTTAAAGCAAATATTATACTGTATGTAGGCCTACTCTGGAATGCATTCTCCTATTTCAACAGGAACCAGATTTTAGAAATCCCATTGCTGGTTTCTAATGATGAATTATGAGCTCTCTTTAATTTTAATCATGTGGTAATCTTTATGTTTATAAAAACAGTATAAACAGAATGCTAGCTTAGTGAAATGTACAATATACAGGGAAGCACCTGACCCTTTATAGTTATTGTTTGCTTTTAAATATGATGGAAAAAAAATGGTGGTATTCTCTTGGAAAATACATTAACCTAATTTGAGCTGACTGAGACTAAACAGAGAAAATCCAGAACGTATTGTATGTCCATTTCTATTGTAACCAGGAAGGTATTCGGATACCTTTAGTTTTCGGATACTTACAGTATACGTTTCCCAGTAAAATGAGATAAATCACTCTGGATGAAAAGCTAGGTGCTGAGGAAAGCATAATCTTGTTCATTTTCCACTTCTTATTCATTTAGTTTTATAAAAAGAATGTCCTTTTTACTGAAGCATTCATACCATCACAGCTTGAATTGTAGAAGATTATGCAGACTGTTCTAATTGTATCTGTTTTGTTGGTTATACAAGAGCCTTCTACTGTTCCACTTGCTGACACATTGAATGTGCTTTTACAAACATTTTAGCAATTCGAGTGGGTCATCCACGTGCGTTCTCTTGCCCAGTGTTTGATACTGTCCAACAATATGGGCTGCCTCAACACAAAGGCTGTGATATGAAAATATATTATTCTGTAGTGTATTATATACTGTAGCTGAGTGTGTCTCTTCCATTTCTATTCAGGGGATCCCTGGGAGAGTTCAATGAATTTGTAAAAGGCTACCGATTGTCCAGGTGGTCTCCAATAACAGGCTTGCCTACAGCACCAGTGCTGTGAGCTCAATACCCTGACTCTGTAGTACTTGATGTCCAACCATCCATTTCCTAACCACTTTATTCAATACGGGGTCATGGGAGAGCCTGATTTACAAAATTGAAATTACAGATTTGAAAAGCAATATGACGGGGGATCAGAAATTAACTTCCCAACTGATGCTATCTGGGCAGATCACTGGTTGTGAGCGGTGGTTTGGGACACAGGTTTCCCTTTAATTCTTGGGACTCTCCAGGTCAGTCACAGAGGATAATCTGATAATCCCTGCTGCAGAATACACTGTGAGTCAAACGTCTAGATTAAACCAATACTTTGACCCACCTGTCAACTGCAGATTATAATCCTGATACTGCAGTCTGTTCATCTGAGGTTTAAAGCCCTATTTTTTATAGACTGCAAAAATCTCTTTCCAAAATATTACAGCATGAATTGATAATCCTGCTGAAAGCACCCGGATTTGCTAAAGTGCCATACAGGGAGCTCAAAATGGTTTTCATTTTCTCTCTATTTCAAAGTCATTATGCAACATTTTGTGTTCTTCTGTGTTCAGATGAGAACTAAATCATTGTTGAACATTAATCCATGGAAACTCTTTAACACTTTTTTTTTGTGCACCTGACTTGTGGCAACATGAAAAAACACCTTGAATGAATATGACAGTGTGCTTGTAATGGGAAATCTAAATGAGGCAGATTGGGTGACATTGCTGAAATACGAAGTTTTATGTCTTTTTTTTTCTTGTAGAAACATTTACCTTTTTCTTCGACTCTACTGTCTGGCTCCCCTTATTCCAATTTGACTCTCCCATCATCTCTCACCACATAACAAGATATGTCCGTGGGACATCAGTCCTCCTTCTTGTACTGCTGGGTTTAGAACTACTGTAGCTGTGGCGATCTGGGCACTGCACTGGGCTGTGGAAGCCTGGAAAAGGACTCCTATACTTACTTTGTCTTTTCTGTAGTGCTCATATCCGTGTAGAAGTCACTCGTTATGTTTTTATAGTCTCACACTCTTACGGGCTTCCCCACAGGTGGAGAATATGAAATACTGCCTTCGGTCAGCAGTGTAACCACCTTCCTGACTGGCCTCATCAAATCAGAGTAGCTAAGCAAGGTCAGAACTGGTCAGTACTGCGATGGGATACCTCAATGGAAAATCCAAGGGTTACGGCTGTAAGTGGTGTTTGTGGACCAGTAGGTGGTGCTCTTTTCCCTCTAGCAGTATTTATTTAACTATTATATTGACTGGAGACACTGTGCTGTAGGAAGCGCTATTCCTCAGAAACAGCGTTATACCAAGGTCCTGAAGTCTCGATCATTAAAGATCCCATGATATATTCTGAAGGAATACTTCTCCACTTCTCCACTTGGTCCTGCTATGCAGTGAAGCTCCTGGTACAGAATGGCTGCTGTGTGGCATCCAGTAAGGGCAGTGCTTTAAAGGTGGGTAAACTGGGTCCCCTCCTTTGTGTTAAGTGCTATGGGATCCTCTGGGATGAACAGTGCGGTATAGATTCAAGGTACTATTTTTATCACCTGAAAGAGAACTGAGAGCAATGAACAGATGAATTGGAAGAAAATACAAAAAATGAGGTAGAAATGTTTACAATTGTTGGTAAAATATATTCATAATCCACTGTGAGCATTGGAAATTATGGGTGCACTAAGTGTCTGTACAAACTGGAAGTCCTTTGCTGCATCACGGCTAAAGACTCACTGTCAATGTGTGCACAGTTCTGCTGAAAATGTCCCATTTTAATGCTAAAAGCTCTCACAGTTTACTAGGCTACTCATGCTAACACCAAGAATTTAAAGTTTCCAAACATACAACTAATACATTTGTAAATAAAATAAATACTTTAACCTGACCCTGACAGTGGTGTGTGCTAAATAAAATCAATATGTGAAAAGTGGATTTTTTAAAACATTTTTTAAAACAAAACCACATGTTCCCTGCATTGTGTATACACATAGAAAGAATTTGACTTCACTGACAAAAAAAACAAAAACAACTTTAATCTGTCTTCTTCGAGAGTCTATAGCAGGAACATTTTCTCTTTCCTTTTACTTCTGTTATTGAAGATGTTCACTTTTTCCACCTGTACCTGTCAGGTTTGACATTATTACAGAGTTAAGCAACGGTTTTGCTTTCAGTTAAATGTCTAATTGCCACACAGTGGAGCAGCAACACAACAGCAGGCTGGGAGACCAGGGTACTAAAAATAGCTTTAGAGTGTACTAATAAAGAGCAACCAGGTCTGCGGTCTCCTAATACCCCAGAGAACACTGCAGCAAGCAGACTGATATGCGTGCTGCTGTGTTTAGATTTTGGAAAGAATCTAAAGAAGATTGCATGTTTAACCTAGGAATCAAAACAGTTCTGAGGGAAGCATGAGTGAAAAAATAAAACCAAAAAATGAGATGAAAACTGCCTTAATGCAAAAAATATGTTTTGGAATGGCTATCAATGGTGACAAATTTTATTGCTAATGGTAAACTGATGCTGAAAAGATTTAAACAGTAAATTTAGTATGCAGTAGTAATTTCAGTGACCATAAGAACAGTTACAGATACTGACAGATGAGGGGGGCATTTGGGTTAGCAGGCTCATTTAGTTTCTCCAGCAGCTAATTGAACCAAGAATCTCATCCATGTTTTTTTTTCCAAGAAGCATGGTAAATGCTTCTTAAAAGCTGGTGGTCAGCTTTAACAACATGGCTGGGCAAGTTGTTCCACACTCCCACAGCCCAGTGCTGGGTGGATTCACTTCAATTCAAAACTAAAAAGATTAAAATATTTTAGCCTGTCAGCGTAGGATCTGCCTTTGAGGAATATCAACTACTTAATGAAAGAATATTAGGCCAGATTTGCTCATTTGGTAGTTTGGACACTAAACAGATATTAAAGTCTGTGCTGGCACTTGATGAAAGAGCTTGGAGTTTAGGTCTCAATCAGTGATTCCTGTTCCAGAAGACTTTGTGTAAATATGCATTTCCTATTGTCCGTGCTAAATTAATTCCCTTACAGTTTACAATTATGACTTTGTATACATGTTTCACTTCTCAAAGTAGCAAAAGGTGAAGGTATACATCAAGCTGGCCCCAATTGTACTGTATCTCATAGGATTTTATACATTTGGATCATTTCATACTCATTTCTAGACTAAAGAGATTTAGTTCCTCTAACCTGTCTGTATATGACAATCCACTGAGACTAGGAATTGTTGTTCTTCTTTTAACTCCCTCTAAAGAGGGTTTTGTGATGTGGTGTGGTGACCAAAACCAAACACAATATTCTAAGAGAGATCTTACTAAATGCTTGTAAAGCTTGAGCAAATTATTTAAATTTTTGTTTTGTTATGCTTTCTGTTTGCTTTTTGATTGTTTTCACAAATGCACCCACAGGGATATACTAATCTCTTTCATGTGCAGGCATGTACAGTACTATCATTGAAATTAATTATGCCTTATACAATTACAATTATAATTATCCCTTATACAATTGTTATTAATTAAGCCCTTCTGGATTTAGCCTTGAGCTAGTACTATGGCTTTGTCTGACATATGGAATGGAGGATTGTTTACCAATAGCTGTGCTCTCTTGTGTTTAGATGAAGATGTTTTTTTTTATTTTAGGGACACTGTTCTGGTGGCTTACTTATGTCCTGTAGTCTTGGATTTGAGATTGCAGTCTTGGGTTGAACTCTTGTGCTTCTTTACATTTGTGATGACCCTTTTGTCTTTGATAGTGTTTGCTTATGTAGAGCATCCCACCCAACTCTGCTACTATCTGTATATAAAAGATAAAGCCATAAGCTCCTGTAACCTTCCTGAAAGCACGGGTACAATTTAATGACAAAGGATTATATGATCATGGTATTATGAAATACTACAATCTGACAGGACTCCTGTAATTGCTTGAGCTTTCTCATCTGATCTGTGCTGAAGATGTCCTGTGGCAAGACAGAAACTATTCTGAGTTTATTTGAAATTCTCTGTAATTCTCACTCTAGATTGAACACAGGCCAGAATATTGGTGTTTTTTATAACACTGAGTGCTGGAGTGGGAAAGCTGGAATTTGGTAATAACAGGAGTAAGAGGAGAGAGCAAATTATACTTCTATAGATATTCATTTAAATCAACAGATTACAGTAGTACTTTTGTCAACAATGTCGCATTCATTCTACAAGTTCACAAATTTGCAGGGAACATATCGTTTTGTTTTAAAATTGGGCCTTTTTGCCTGGAATCATTGTTTGCTAGTTGTAGGAAACACACGCGCTTTGTGAAAAGGAAATCCAGGCTGATATTCTGGGAAAGTCGCAGAATGGAACTCGGGGATCACTGTCCAAATCGCGAGTGTTCTCCCGGATACTAGAGTCCACTGGAATTGCTCATTCGAAAACAATGCCATGATGTGTTGAATCACCATCATCAAGATAAAAAAAACTAACCTTTTATGTTATCAATATTAAGAAGCAATTTGCCTTACAGACAATAAATATGTTAACTACATACATTTCTAGCATGCCTTTTGTGCATATAGTGCCTTGCAAAATTATTCAGACCTTAGCATTTTTTCCATTTTGTTTCTTTACAGCATAGTTTTGACACTTTGAAGTACCAATTAATGTTTCCCATACACACTGATACTATACTCTGTTTGCCAATTATTTGAAAACTCTTAGAATATTGAAATAAACTGAAAGATCTATTTGAATCCACTCCACAGCACTTCTTCTGCATTATCTGTATCTAAATTAGTAACTGACATTAACCCTATCATGTTCAATGGAAATTTATTTCATCTTGCCTCTTGGGTGCAAAAGATTACGCTAGTTCCTAATTTAACAAACATTGTAATTAGTTTCTGGTTGCAAAAATGTCAGTTCCTTCCCTTCTGCTGCTTTTTGCACATTATTAATCAATGATGCTGCAGGGCTCTTTAAATGTCATACAAATCCAGAGGGTGAGGTGTTTATAAAGGACTAACAGTATTATGGGTGTGTTGAGTACATATTTAAATAATATTGCAAATAGTGTAGTGTGCAACTCTTAATTACTTAAGATGTCCAAAGAAGTCATTCATCACAAAGAATATGTTCCCAATAATTGAAAGGTAAATCAGGCTTTTTCAGTCTATTCTTTCTATACATTCGTCTCACTAATTTGATTGAAAAACACAAGTAAACATAGTTTTTTCTTAGGTTCATACATCTGCATACATCTTTAAGGGTGTATGCAAATATTTGTGTATTTACTTGAGGGTGTTCAAAATTGTGCCACTAAGGTAATGTTTTTACATACAGTACATAGACAATAGCACTACAGCTCCAGTATTGCTGCATATTTCCGTTTCCAGCCTACAGCCTATAATACATTTCCTTTTCTGCATTATTTATCTGTCCTATTTATATCTTTTCTATGTTGAGTGAAAAGGGATGAAGACTGTTTTTGTATGAGATATATCATTAGAACAGGTCAATTAATGTAGTTATTGTACTTCTGTGGTTTCTATTATAACGCGTTACTTTCAAATTACATAATATGCACAACTTACAAATAGACCAAAAGATATAATCATCATGTTTTTATATGCTGTACAGTACTACACATAGTGTATTGGTTAGATTGTGGAATGATAAGATAGTTTTGGATTTAAAAACTCTTTTTAGGACAATGTACTGTGCCCAGATTGATATCTAGTTATACAGTTGGGTTTGCCTGAGCAACATTTACATAAATAAAAACATATTATCACATGTTGAATACAAGTATTAGTATTGGCAGTATGGGACAAACAGTATTTTCAGAATTTGCAGCACTAAAAATACCTGCCCTGTCATGGTTTATGTAACAGTTCCTGGGCACTTTCATGATTGTTCCTAAATTGTACGGCTTATAAACCAAAATGAATCTGTCCCATTTTCAGAGAACAAATGAAAAGCTGAAACCCGTTTAAAAAACTGGAGAGGATTATAGCTTTGTTGGCACAGTGAGATAAATGCCTCATCTCCACTGTGTCTACATTTATAATTCATTTTAGTTTCTGAAGAAAGGCAGCACTTTGACAGATGTACCCTCTAACCACCAGAAAAGGAAGGCTCCGTGCTTTGATGAGAGAATTATATAGAGCAGAAGAGAGCTTATTGTGAAGATTTGCCTCGGGACAATTCTAGTTATAAAGAGGTGCCAGGGATTCTCAGTGGTTCTTAATTATGGTCACAAACTGGTTAGCAATGTGTATAAATAAACATTTTGATAGCTCATTTCATTCACAGATACTATAGCTAAAGCAAGTATATCCCAAAATAAATGCTTTAGAATATCATAGCTTACCAGCCAGTGAATTGATTGAAAATCTTCAATGTAATATATTATATGAAAGATAAATTAGTATCACAGTAATATATGTTCAGTTTAACTCTGCTGTACAAATTGAAGTATCCAAATATCATTTTGTCAGATATTCTCACAATTTACAACCTGAAACATCTTTCTGGCACAGCCCTGATGTGTTGCCCCACCTGTGTGACTCCTTTTTGCACAAACAGACGCCCTGCACAGCACATCAGGGGAAGGAGAGAGAATTTACTTCATCAATTCAATTAAGCAATGAAAAGTAATGCAAATGTTTCTACACTAGAATCAGCCAACATTTAAATGCATTATGTTGAGGAATTTCTGTTTTGAATTGCTCTGTTTGATGCAGTCAGCATTTACAATTAGAAAAAAAAAGAATATTGTGCTAAAAAGCTTTATGATACAGCTTTCTTACAAATAACAAACAGTTTACACAACTAACTAACTAGAGTTAAATAATTCATGATTGTCTGTCTTGATTGCAATTTTGGCATCAACTACCTGGAAGGTACAGCAGACCACTAATTGCTGTTTAACATTTGCAGAATTTAAAGGCACATAAAAACTTTTATAAACACTCTTAAAAAAAGCAAAAGCACCTGGTATGCATCACCCTACCCACAAACGTTCATGACAAGTGGTGGCCACAAGTTATTATAATAGTCTTGGTGGACTGGTCTTCACTAGCAAAACAATTTCCAAACCAGTGTTCTAATATGGTGACTTTGTACATTTTGCCATCCTGAAGATGTTAAAGTGAGCACCTGACTACATGGTCATTAAAGATGCCAGGCACTGTTTGAAAGCGAAGGGGTGTTACCCTGGTCTCCTAGTTAAATCCCACTCTGGTCTCTGTCCAGTCTGGCCTCACTAAAGGTCTTCTCACTCCCCCTGACCTGCTGTGCAGTGGGGCTGCTGCTGCAGAATGGCTGCTCTGGCACCCAGGTGAAGCTGCACTGCAGTGGGGGGATAAACTGTGTCCACATGGGATTTTTTGTGGGATGAAAAGTTCTAAATAAGGCAAGGAAATATTATCTGTTCTGTCAATGTTGTTTTTTAAAAGAAATTCACTGAACTGGAAAGTCTACTGTGAACAAATTGGAATACTTTTGGAGCATGTATATGGCCGTGTTTTCCCCTTTGTGGGCCCACAATGCAAATATGCGATCACCTGTTAAAAGCTGAAGTCGGATCACGTATGTGTATCACGGCAGAAAGGGGACAGGGTGGACGCTGAGGTTGTTATTAATAACATAATAAAAAAGAAAGCCATCGTTAACGCCTTAAAATCTGCTTTAGTTTAGTCCAGTACATTTGTACCACAGTGTCAAAATGTCCAAAAAACCTTTATTGGTATAACACAGCAACACCAGATGTGCCGAAACATTTCACATATGGCTTTGGTACATGTGAATGTGTTCATATTCATCATAAATGTGCTGTCGGAACAAGTGAAAGCGAGGAAATTTTAACATCCCTTGTCATGTCAGAGAGGGCACATCATGCACAGTCTTTTACATGTAATCAGACATTTGTACATGTCACAGTGATTTTGTGGAATTTGTGGACTTCAGATACACTATTCATACCCTGAAGTCCAAATGAATGCATTAGTGTCTTAAACCTTTTGTTTACATGTGTATATGTAACCCACACATAGATTTATGTGGCTTTTATATACTGTACATATGCATGTGCAGATATGTACCTCCAGTGTATGAAGAACAACATAACAACTACTGTATCAAGCACCCTAATTCATTTAAAATCAAAACCCAGTAACATAATATCAGTCACAGTTTTCCCCCCACTTCATTTTCCCTTTTATACAACTTCCTCTAGGTATTCAAGTACAACAGCACTGTAATTTAGCCAAGAAAAAATGTCTCCAGTTTTCTGCGTCTCCCTACAGCTCCCCCGGGATTTAAATTTGGGATTGTGGTCTCAGTGCTGGAGTTCCACGCCCCGTGATGGCCAGGTGTGTCAGTCGGAAGCTCCGCCTTACTTTACCTTACATGGCTAGTGTAGGGAGACGTGATTGACAGCGGGCAGCAGCTGCTGGGCTGCCGAGACATGGCGGAGCTTGCAGTTTTGCTGGGGAGCTCTTAGAGAGTTGCGTGACTTTGTATCGGTTCCGTCGGCGAATTAAGGCAAAAAGACCGACCGAAAAGGGCGAAGGCGGCTGCAGCTGTTTACGATGAACGACGTTAGGAAAACGGGAAAAATGTAGGAGTTTTAGGAGCAGGGTAAAAACATGTACTGCTGTTTCTTAGTGCAGTCAACAGCCTTAGGCAACAAATATGGCTACTTGTGTCTCTTTCAATTTGTGATGAAAAGCTGCTCAACTCAGCCATTCATTAGCATGGCTGCGGTGCCGATTTCCTAAAACTGACCACCAAGAAGAAGTTCCTGCGCTATCGTTTTGGCGGTTTTGAGGAATTTAGCCGAGGTAAACCTTACCGGACGAAGCAAACAGAAATGGAACCTAAGCACAAAGAGTTGTTAGATCAATGCCACCAGAACTTATTGGAGTCCATTACAGATGCAGACAGTCTCGTGGAGTTGCTGGGCAAGGCTGGTACCCTCAGCCAGCTGGAGAAGTACGAACTGGACAATAACTGTTCTTCGAGCTCGGAGAAGGTGGACCTTCTGCTGAAGATGCTGATGAATAAGGAAAGGGACCATTTCCCAGACCTGTGTGTAGCTCTGGAAAAGACACACCCTCACCTGTGTTCCGCACTCTTCATAAACGGCGGAGGACCTCTGGACCATTCTTCGGGTAAGGGTCGTCTTTTTCTATCAGAAGAGAGAGAAGTGGGCTGCCCTCCTCACCGTGCGAAAGATCCGTTTCTCAAAGCTATAAATGCGCACAAAACTGCTAGTCACGCAGTCGTTAGCTTAAGGGGTCAGCTAAAAATGTTTCGTTGCAATTATTTTTTGGGGGCCAAAACATTAAATTGCCATACGTGAACATTTTAAACACGGTGGGTGGTGTGGTTTGAATTATCTTCTCGTTTTTATAATTGTTTTGCTGGATGATTTCGTTGCCCAAACTATAGATTGCTGGGATGTGTTTTCTCCCATCATTTTTCTGAATGAGTCGTAATGGCAAACGTATAATGCTCACCAGCTCTGTGCCAAGCATGCTATAGAAGTTTGATGTAAGACGTGGTTGTTAAAAATACTTTTGTGCAGAGATTTTTGGGATCTTTCCGCTGCGGTGACGTGCTGTATGATATTAAACAATATACAAATTAGAAAGCGGTGGAGGAATAGTAAACATTCAATTTAAGAGAAATGCTGCCTTCAAATTAATCGTATATTATGGAAGGAGAATCGTGCACACGTGACCAAGGACACCGCTTTCTCTGGAAACAAACCTGCGTTTTCTCGGTGCTTAGACCATATGACTGGGTTTGCTTTAACAGAAGTTCTCTGCAGTTTATGGAACAGCTGCATAAAAAAAATCTCATTGTCCGATTCATTTCGATAAAATTGTGACTGACATTTTCTATTTGTGAACAACGATAATAAACAGCATTTTCGAGGTTCAGCTTCAGGATAATACAGAAAAGATAGCGTCGTATTTTCTCTGTCCTTGATTCCCAAATGTTTGTAATACTGTTACTAACATGAAGTAAGAATCCATGTACGTTTTCCTGGGAGCTAATAAATTTCCAGAACGAAAACAACGTCAGCTGGTTTGGAGTGACACTATTTCACAAGCTTTCCTCTGTCCTCCTATTGGATTGTTCATATAAATATTCACATCCAAAGCCCTGTAGCCCTGAAAAGATCCTTACGATTTCTTCGGTCACCTTGTTCAGAAGACGTTCATATTCCTTATGAATGTGCAGTCAGTACAAGTGAAAGTGAGGAAAAGTAATCTTCGCTTTAAAATTTGTCATCCTTTTCCATGTCATCATGGTTTTTATGGCATGGTGTGATGTAGCGTCTTTTACATTTAATCAGACCTTAGTATACAGTGTTTTTTGGAGGTTATGGAATTCGGTATAAATGAATACAATAGTGTCTTATCCTTTTTGTTTAGTTATGTAATTATGGAGTAAATTATAAAACAGATTTGATCTTTAGAATAAATGATGTTAAGATATACTGTACTGAGCCTTGCCAGTTTTTACCCTGGCAGTACGTTTGTTTTGTACTTATAGCAATAATTAAAATCTATGCCGTGGACTTAATTGCAATGTTTTGTTTGAGGGTGGTCTATGAGTTACGAAACTGCAGTTCACCAGCCAATTCCTTTGGGTTTCAAAGTGTAAACATGATAGTTTTTTTCATGCTTCAAGTTAAGTTCCACTAAGATGTTCTTTTTTCATAGTACAGCACACATATCTTATTCTTATTTAAGAGCTGTAAGTGTCAGAGAAATGTTAACCTTTCAAACATTGTCAGTGCAAACTGAATAAAGACTATTTCTCATAGCAGTGCAAATTTAAAATGTTTTTTTCAGTATAAATCATAAGCTTGTGCGTGTAAGATTAAGTAAAAGCAGATTTTCATACCTTAGGCAATACTTCACTGTTTTACTTCAGGTTCTCTGGTGTTCTAAATACCTGTCATTAGAAATAAATGCCAGATACTTTGTAGAAATTTCCTTAAGGTTTTTGAGAGCAGTAATTTTAACAACTTTGTAATATTACAGAATCTAAACTTTTTAGTGCAACATAATCTACAATGTGGTACATAAGAAGCAAAATTTTAATACAATCAATCTTTTGACATCCATTGCCTTTTTGTAATACTGATGGTTTGCACCTATTTGCACACACGGTATTGTGCTTTGAATGTCTCTAATTACAGATTAACATTTACCAGGATGTTCTTTAGCCAAGTTGCTGATATGGCTGTGTACTGCAACCACAGAGTGACCGCAGCATACTGGTCACTACGGCAACCAGAGACCACCACGGTACCTCAAGGTTTTGGTTCTTGGATTGGAGTCTGTCCTCAACAATATAATGTTGATTTTTTTTGTGGTGTGTGTTTGCCAAACAGGAGCCTGTCTTTTGTATTTTTAAATCTTATACCCCAAAATTAAGGTACACTTCTGAGACTTTGCACAGACCAGATGAGTGGCAGCTTTCCAGGGTGCAGTGTTAACAATGTTTTTCGTGCCTTCTGAGCGTAATTCATATTACGCTGTGATAGTACTGCAGGTCTGTGGCACTCTCCATCATTGGTTTTAGATTGCAGGGTTTACATTTTAAATAGATATGTCCATTTTCTGTATGTTAGGCATGTTCGTTTTAGCCTTGTTTATTTAAGAGCTGTGTGTTTTTGACATAAAGGCTAACATTTTGTAGTATGATACTTAGTTTAAAATGTGACAGATTTTTTGTTTTGAAACATTAAAATGGAATAGTTTTGTGCCATATTTTTTGCACTACTATCAATCACTTCTTATCCTCCTGGTGTATATGAGTTTGTTCGCCACAAGACTCTTTATCAGATGTGATCAGGCAGAATGGTACTGTTATTTGTTGAGCAAGCAAATAATATCAGGAGTGGATTGCGGTTTAAAGCCTTTTGATGATGCTGGTGGAATTCTGAATAATATTGACATTTGTCTGGAATTGACATACTAAAAATTAGACATCCGTTTGCTCCGAAGTCAATGCTTGAAGTTTTAGGCCCGAGTGATGGTGTTCTCTTTTAATGTAGCTGAACTGGGACTGAGCAGAACTGTCATCAGGAGAGCACGGTCTAGTGCATAGTATGTTGTAAAGAGCTCTGCTGAACAGAGGTGTTTCCTGAGATACTCATATTCTCTTCTAGTGCAATCCAGAATTCAAATTCATCTGCAGCTCTTTCATCGTGCTCCCATGAAAACCTGTTCTCCAGGCTGCTAAGATCTTGTAAGGGAAATGTGCTATGCAATGAGGGAAGTTAACCTGAGAATTTATATAAAAACTTAATTCTGCTCTTGCTCTTTAAATGGAAATGCTTTTTTTCCAACATTACTTTGAGATGTTATATAAGCTTCATGGTGGGTTAAAACATTTTCCTTTAATTTTGTGCAGGCAAATAGTGTCATGTTAGGTGTGCAGTCAGCATGTGTCAATCTAGTCATTTAGCCATGATTAAGTGGGGTGGAAATTAACAGAAAAGCTGGTTAATGTCATTGGTAATAAAATGAGTAACACAGTAACTGAATTATCAGCAGTTTAAACCTCTTGAATCCCATTACACTGTAGACTGGAATAATTCAATGAGCCCAGAGCGACATTAATCAAAGGTGATATTGGGTCTTTACCTTTTTTTCCATATGGGAATGTTCCACATTTCTTAGGATACCAATTATATAAAAAATGAGGAATCTCCTGTCCGATTATGGTGTCCAACTCCGTGTTTGGTGGCAGAGTTGTTTGTCAGGGGTTTCTGTCATGGACCCAGTCCTTAGAGGGGGGGTTGTCTTATGGATTTGCTGAGGGAGGAGAACTTCACCCTCCATTAATGTAGACAACATATTTAGTATTGTCTGCCTGTGTTTATACATGCATGAGATTTGAGCAAGAAGCTGCAAATAGACAAATGGAGGTAAATTCGATGCCAAAACATTTTTGCTTTTGAGGTTTTTAGACCTGCAGGAATGTGAGACCTTGGCATTGGAGTGGTAGCTGGCCCTGAGCATCTGAAAATGGCATTTAAAAAAACCCTAAACCCCCCTTTTCCTCAGAGCATGGCCACTGTATTTCTTCAGAAAAGGGTAATCAGCAAAGCTGGGCTTTCACTTCTGCACTGAAGGATCGATGATTTTCTCTTTGTAAAAAGACTGAAAGTAGTATGCTAAATTAAAAGGGAAACAGTCAATGAGTGGTGGTCTAAGTGCTATAGCTTTCGGTCATGGTCCTCCATTAATTCAGGAGAAAAGTCAATAAACTTTTAGCCATAAAGTGTCTCTGTCCCATTTTTATGACAGGTCTGTTAGTGTCATTTCAATGATTTTTTCATTGGTTTAATTATTTTTGTTGCAAGTTCAATAAAATCCAAGATTAAATGGAGCCCCACACTTCACAGGGGAGTGTGAGTGCACTGAAGAGCCGCGAGGGTTAAGCATGTGATGGGTGACGAGCACTGTCCTGTTCGATTAAGCCGGATGAGAAGAGCAGTTCATGAGCCAAAATGACAGCAGTGTCCTCCTTGGCGACGCAGTCCTGTCAGCCCCCACCGTCTCCAGACACGCTTTGCTCATGACTTTGCTAATAAATGTAATATCTTGTAAAGGCATATTGAGTTTTGCAAGCTACAATAAATATAAATTAAAATTAATGTATGATGTAACTCAGAATGGTGGAGAGGACATTTTGACCATTTAATTGTAAGTAACGCAAAACCATTCTAATTTTTCAAGACAGTTGAGGAGCCACAAGACCTAAACTATAGTACAGTTTTGTTAGGCAGGATAAGAGAAATTAAACTACAGTTTGGAAGTACTTGTTTTTTCCCCAATGAGTGCCACCTATGTTTTTTTTTTTCAATTCTGGCAATATTCTCTCTGGCCCCACAGGGCATATATTTCTCCTTTCTCCTGGGAGAGAATCCTGTCATGATTAGGAGGTATTCTTGTAACTTCCTAGCTTTCTCATTTTTGCCTCTCAGTAAGCATTACGATTATCCCCTCAGTAACTGCAAAACGTGCTGTGTAGTCTTATATTGACACAGAGTCAAAAATATACAGGTCTGTAGTTATACTGAGAGCCTTTAAACATAGTGGTAAAAGTATCTGGCCTGTTGAATATAGTGCAGAATAGATATGAGAATACAAGCATAGTGGAAACCACATGGTACGTATTGTTCAAAGAAGAATAGCTATATACACAAGGGGTCAGAATTATTGTAAAAATAGGCTATTTGCTTAAGCAGTTTTAGCCCAAATTACCTAGGCTGACTAGGTATAATTAACAGATTAAATACATAATAAATTAAATGTAATATATTATGAAAAATGCTTTTTTCAGCAGGTTGTTGAGTTAAGGTTTCCTCATTCTGCTTTAATGTAGTCTGAGATCCTTGATGAGATTAAATCCTAAGGGTTTGCTATTGTGGTGCATCTGTTCTGATTTTTCTTGATGAATCTTTTTGTTATCCTACCAATTTTCAGAACATCCATTCTGACAGTTTTTTACATTTATTAATGTTCAAATACTACTAACTTGTATATGATGGTGAGCTTGCAAACATTTCTAGGACATCTTCAGTATAGCAGATCTTTCTATATGTTCTGTAAGAGGCTGTGATGCACTCTACTGGCTAATAAGCATTAGAGGTAAATGTCATTTGCATCATTCACCCTGGTAATGAAAGCAATTGTTTTTTTTCTGTGCTTTTTTCCTTACCTAGCATGAACACTGCCTCTCCTTCCAAAGTCCAGGTGTTCCCAGTTTCTGCGTCGTACTGTATGCAAATGATCTGATGAGCTTGCCAGGAGGCAGGGCATGTTGAGACATCTTGGTTTACCTTAAATGTCCTTAAGACTTCCCCCTGTATTGTCCCTTTTCAGGTGATTTTCAAAGACTCTCAGTTTGTGTTTCCTGTTCTTGTTCTTGGCAAATCTTTTATTGTTTTTATTTGATCATTAGCACATTTTACAGTTTGGTTTCCAAAAGGTACAGAAGTGTTTTCTACTTCTTATAAAACAATGACAAAAGAGAACTGAGGAAGACAGACAATTTTAGGCCGGAGGCAGAAGTTAGCAAGGGAGAGTCTGTTCAGAAATAGTTAAACACATTGACGGACTGATGTTTTTCTCCATTCAAGGTAAATCAGTGATTGTGCTGGGCAAATCCAGAGTGTCTTTTCTTTGGAAATAAACTTAGCACTCCTAGATCAAATCTGAAAATTAATTGGTTACATCAGGAGCAGGCGTGAATGACGGATTTCTACCTTTTTGTGAACATGGAGGAATTAACTGGAGCAACAGGCGCTGCAGAAGCACTCATCACTGACCTGCTTAAGCTTCACACTGATACTGAGTGCTGTTGTCAAATCCTAATTGGAGACATCCCAGAGTCTATGGGCTTAGGTGTCGTGTAATTAATAAAGCTCATTTGGAAGTCTTGGGTGACTTATCTGCCATGAGAAGCATTTATTCCGCTATTATGTTGAATAGGTTTGCAGGCGCTTCACATTTCCATGAAGCTTACATCAGAACACAGCCGTTTCCTCAGGAGAACATGCAATTTGGCAATGAAAAAAAAATTGTATTCAAAGATGAACAGGAAGGAGGACGATTTATGAATATACCCAGGTACTCTATTTTAATTTTCCTTTATTTTGTTTGGGAAGTGTGCCTTCATTTTCTCTTCTGGGTCTTTGCTGCTGATATTTTTTAAAATGTCTGTAGTCTGAACGTCATGGTTCATGAACAGTGCTTGTCTGGCATCATGATTACTTTTTAAAGCACAATTATCAAATATGCTTGAAAATGTTCAATGTTTCTCAGTGCTCAGGAGTGTAATTGTGTCTCAGCACTCGTTTAAAGACAGTACTGGCTGGAGCAGAAGTGATGGCTTCTGAGTGCTGAGTACTGATACTTTTCAAGACAGACCACAGCTAAGGGGGGGAGGTGAAATCCAGAAGCAGTTTATTTAATTCTGCTTCATGTCAGGTAATTCCAAATTCTTAAGCTTATGAGGCTTAATTGAAATTTCATTAGCTGAATTATAGATTTTCTTCTACGATTAAAAACAGCCTTCACTAGTTTTTATTTGTGAAGGAGGTTGTATCCTATTGGTGAATAATTCACTGCACATTTCGGACGGTATTAATATGAAGACATTATACTACTAAATATTTACTTAGGCAAATCATAAACTAATATTTAAAAACACTGATTTTCCCTTTAAATTTGCGTTCTTGAATTAACTGGCGATACAAGTTTTCTTAAGGAATTGTCTGAACATTTTTTTTCTTTTGTCTTTGCTTTCTGTACCCTGAGATAAAAATACTGGTTCTATTTGTCTGAGTGCACAGTTTTGAGGTGTGGCAGAGAAAATAAGACAGTGTTTTGAAACTCTGATAGTAGTATGGTGCTGTATCGGGCTTAATCGGAAGCCCTCTAAAATCTGTTTTTGCAGGAAAATATTTTCAAATAAATTCAATAACTGTGTAATTTGTGTTCTGAAGTGCTGTTTCACCTGTGATTGCTTTCCTGTGAAAGTAACTGCGGCCTTAAGACAGCTGACGCAGCTGCAGCACTGGAAACATGACTCGGAATTGGGCAGAGGTTTAAAATTACACCATTCCGTCACTGGTGTCGCATATTGTTTGTGAATATGTCACACTTAGCTGATTCTTCAGAAAGCTGCTATTTTCAGATGGAAATACTGTAGTAATAGTAGGAAACCTGAATCGACTACAGTTTCTTCACGCAGTGCATGTTAAAAACAGTAGACCTCGAAACCATATACAGTATGATGCTTTCAAGTTCTTGGCTAGAGGTGGCAAAAGTCAGCCCCTTTATTTGGTAGTTTTGTAGTACCTTATAGTAGATGCACTTTCAGAATGTATGGTGGTTTCTTTGCCTTCCTCTTAGGTAGAGCTACCACGCTAAAGCACTCTGCTTTGGTTTTAAATGCAGCGTAGAAACAGGTCTTGCACGAAGTGCTGGACTAAGTAGTTCACTGGTAATAAAGTTGCAGAAGAGTTCAAATATTCAATTGCTTTACCGTTGAGATTTCCGCTCTATCAAGTGTTTCTCTTTATTTTTTGGAGTGTGGGGAAAGTATTCCTCACTTTTTCTCTTTCCTGGGTGAAACAGCTTGGCTGACAGAATTGCTCTGTCGGCGAACGGAGAGCGAATGTCTGCTCCATGCCTTGGGCAGCGTATGGCACGAGCATCCTGGATAGAGAGTGGGCATCGGGCAGACAGCTGGGTCTGCAGCAGCGCTCCCATGCCTCTCTCCTTTCCTGCGCCATGTGCACATGCAGCAGGCTAGCAGGACCAGGGTGGGTTGGAGAGGTGTCTCCCAGTCATCGGGAAAACTTTCCTGGATTCTTTTTGTGTTTGTCAATGACACCGATAAAATTGACTAGACCAAGCGAACAAACAAAAGACAAAAAAGTTTCTAATTAAGGGTACCAGTGGATTTTATTTTGTTTTCCTAACTTAATGTAGCACACTCACCACAGGCAGCGCTATAAGCAGTTAAGCCACCATTTAAGAACCGTTAGCTTTAGTAAAAAATCCATCCTTACCTTAATGATTGAAATCAGTGTTTTGCTTTATTTGGCACACATTGTATCACTTGACTTGGGCATTAGTTTTGGTGTCATTCATATTTCCAAGTTTTCCTAAGGCACATTCGTTGTGTATTCATATACTTGTCTAGTAGCCTTGCCTGAAGGATGTTCTCCAGTCAAGATCAGCCCAGCTGTAGGCCCACAGTCTACATATCTGCGATTTCTTAGCTCTGTCGTCTTTACTGCTTTTGTCTTGGAACTATGGAAGGTGGAAAATCAAAATTGATTTCTGCTGCTTGGAGCTATGAAATGAGCGTGGGTTTCCGTGAGTACTAGATGCAATTGTTTTGCTCGTCTGTTAAAGATACAGCACTGAACATCTGGCCAGTCATGCTGGATGCTGGAAATAATCTGGAAAAATCTGGAACAAGGATCCAGATATTGTGCTCTAGCAGCACAGCAGTGAAGGAGGGGAAAATGGTTGATTCTGTCTGCTGTTTGATTGCACTGAAAGTTCAAGGGAAACAGAAAATTCTTAATTGTTTTAGAGATCAAAAACTTGGCTATTTCAAGATGAAAATATCTTTCCTTTAACTTTAAAGAAAAACAGTTTGTTGGAAGATACTATGAAGTGTAAGTAAACCCAAACAAGGGGTTTGGTTACAAAGGATATCCTTCCTTAAATTTCATTTTGATACATTATAATTTGCCAATAGAGTAGCTATAAGTGATGATAACCTTGCAGTGTTTCTGGCGATGTGTTAAAATGTAGTACACACTTCATTTGTTGATTTTTCTACTGGCTAATAAGGTTTTTTTTAATGTTCATAAATCCTGAAGTTTTATTTCAGCCACTTAATGTCTTAATTCTCAGAAGAAAATACTTCTGCTGTATCTATTAAACACTTTCTGGATGGTGATGCTAATGTGATGCAAAATCATTCATGATTTTTAATCTCTCTGATTTGGATGAGCTTTTAGGCTTCACTGCATTCCATATTAGGTAATTGCTTGTATAACTGTGGTTCCCGCACATTTTGAACATCAAAGGCTTCAGACAAATCTGAGCTGACTGCTTTAAGAAGCAAGTCTAGTGCCTTCTAAAGGCTGTGCACTTCTCTCATGTTAATGAGGATCCGGGTACTGGTACCTCACCTGAGCTGTAACTCTTTTCAGTTGCCATCAAGCCATTCAACTAGGGTAACTCTACACTAGTTTGTTATTTGCTCTTAAGGTCACAATGAGCTGATCTGCTCTTTACTACTGGGCCAACTGGTTCCTTTACGGCACAGCGAAAAAGAAGGCCTGGGCAGAAACAGAAGGCCTTTGTTTTAGGCTTGGCTGTCCAAACTGCGCTGTCAGCAGCTTGCTCTGTTTATGGACTGTGGAGGCTGTCAACTAGTGTCCCAGTGGATGTGAACCAGATAAACCCACTGGTGAGAATAATGAGTTATGTACAGATTGACAGTGTGTAACAAGAAGCTCTCTGAATTGTTTTTCATTTTCCTTGGTCTGCCTTGCTCACCGCTGAATGTGTATCGGTTTCTTGGGCTACAAATTTTTGAATTCTTCAAAAATGTTCCAGCTGACTTTGAAGAGATGTCAGGTGCTTATTGATGAATGTTTCTATTGAAGCAAAAAAGCGACAACGTTTTGCACAAGTAAACAGTTTCTGTGTGCTTTGCGACATTTGCACTTGAATTACGGTTCTGATTTTGAGAAGAGCAAAATAGTGAAATTTGAATAGGGCCGTACATCGTTAGAAAAGATTAGCAATGCATCTTGATTTGAATTTCTTCATCAATTATCCCTTGTTTTTTGCAGCACCTTTTAGTCAACCCAGAACTAGTTTAAATCTAAGAAGAATGGACCTGCGCTTGCATAGATAAATGTCTGCCATTTACTCCATTGTTTATTTTCCCACAGCTGTGATGAATAAGCTGAATACAGTCTTGCTGTATTGCCAGCTGCCGTGGTTTTTGAGATAAACTGTAGAAAGAGTTATTTTGTCTTAGGTTCTTGCTGTTGCTGGGTGGTTGTGAGTAAAAATTGGGCTCATGGGTTTTGCAACTGGAATGATTTAATGAACGTGGCCGCTTCAGAGCAGCAGAGATCGGTATTTGGCAGCAGTGGACACTGTTGGGTTAGAAACAGAAGCACTCTCTTCTGTTGGCTGGAGCACATGTCTGCAGCCCTGCAACTCGACCTGCCTTGCAAGAAACATGCTGGGGGAGAACGTTGTGTATGAAGAGGAGCTTGTCCATACTGAGGGCTGTCAGTCAGGCAAGAATTATTGCTTCTGATTCATGTTACTATAATATAGTAATTAAAGGGTAAAACCTTGAGCCACCTACATAAAGTATGGAGACTTGAGAGCGTGCTTTCAGGCATGCAAAGCTGATGTTTCCATGCTACTTTGTTCCTTTTTTCCCCATCTTGATTTCTTCCCAAGTCTGACCCTTACTCCTAAACATAGCTCTGCTGTTGCCCTTGTCTTTGCTCTTATCAGTTGTCCAGTGTTGAGGTTTCTCCAGTTGAAAAGGCTCTTGGGAATATCAGCCTTAAGAATGAACAGGATGTCTATGGCATGCCCGCCAGGTACTGATGAGTTGTTGTGCCCTCGATTTTTTATGGTTGGTATTGTTGCATTTCCAAAGGACTCCGTACACGGTGTATACCCATAATTTATTCTAATGTGGTATTGTTCTATTATTTCTAATAACATTTATGTACATCTGTGTGGTCCTTGTCATATGAAAAGGCTCAACATAAGTCTTTTTATAGCTTTGCTTGATCCTTTTTTTAATGTATATTTTTGCAGTTGGAAAACATTTTTCTCCAGAATATAATATTTACCTTACACAACTGAACGTTGCATTTATAAAATTCGTTACATGGAATTCATTTTATCTGAATTCTTTATAATCCTGTGCAGCGAAGCATTTCTGTCAGTGGAGAATATCAGAGTAGAGAGCTATTACATCTGTTTCTGGTGTCTGTTCTTACACAACTACATGCTCCAGATTTGCTAAAGTATCAGACACATTCTGTTTCAGAGAAATCTCTCGTGATAAATCCTTGTAGATGAGCAAGCAGAGATTAACCAACAACTGGAATTTTTCTATGTTCTGTGGCTGTTAAGTGTACGTTTGCAGAGGATCTAAAAATATAAGTTTTTTACTCCTCTTTTCCCCCAGACACATATTAATAATGCATCACTCTACATGAGCATTACAGAATGAATCTGCCCTTAGCTGGGTGGTGTTAGATGTTATTGGGCATAACATGAATAGGTACCTCCGGTACACATTTTCTGTGCACTTTCCTTCTCAGCTCTCAACTCACCTCCTGCAAAACCATTGATGAAAAGGTTGTGAATGCATTACATCCAGGTTGTGGCAGCAGCACCTCCCAGGACACTCTCATTGCTGAACAGGATTTCAGTCCCTGGTCTCGGTACTGCTAAAAATGCCCACAGAACTGGTGGTTGTTGGAGACTTTATTCTGCAGAGCATGGCAACCAAGATCATTGGGGGAGCCTGAGTCAGCGTGCTGTCTCTCTCTATGGTATGCTGGCCAATATCATGCATGTACTGTAGTCAATGTGCTCCTAAATAAGGCAGGCAATGGCTCTAGTAGTGTGAACCACGTAGGCACATTTTCCATCCTAACTACATCCAACACCTTGACAACAAACTGAAAAACGGGACCAAATTGGTGGTTTCCTCAGGAATCCTACCATCACTGGGCAAAGGTGAACAACTTCAAATGCTAATCCATTGACACAGAACACATGGATGAGGACCTGTTGTGTGTAAGAAGACTTCTGCGTTCTTGGACACTGCAGTTAATTAACTGGAAAAACGGAAGGGTATAAGTTATCTTGGTGCAAGGATCCAGAGAGGATTTCAGAGTTTTTCCAACTAGAAAGAATATGTGGAAAAGCTGAAAGAAAATCCAAAATGTAGATGCCTGAGAAAAAGTCAAAAAGAGGGTGGAAGGTAAAAACAAAGGAGCAAGTGCTTTTACCTTACTTCTGGAATTATGAGAAGCAAAATGCATGTGATGGAAACATCATAATTGCCTGCTAATTTGGAGGCAGTTGGAATGAGATGAATGTAGCACTAGAGGATACACACTTTCCTGGAGAGGCAGGAACAATAGAAGAGGGGGAGGAGTAGCACTATATATCATAAAGAGTTTCATTTCAGGAACGTAGCCTGGAACAATCCATATGGGTAAGACTTGTAAATAACTTTGTGAAGGTTTGTGTAAAATAATTGATTTTAGAAAGAAATGTTCTATTCCTATGATCCATGTAACTGTTAATGGGACCGATATGGGGAAAAACTAATATACATACCTAGGCACTAGTATCGATTTTAAATTGACTTCTGCCGCTAATAAGATGTAACAGAGGTTGTATTTGTAAGGAAGAGTTTTAATGCATCAAAGTTTACACTTTTTTATGAGTTTTATGAGACTGTTGGCAAGATTACCGGCACGTCCTTGAGCTCAATAACGTGTCTAACAAAGCAACATTCATTTTGCACATCAAATCTAACATGACCTCTCTTATTCACTCTTAATAGAGTATACTCTCCTACCCCCTGGGAGGATGTACCAGATCCCCAGTATAAAGTCTTAGAGAGCATTTCCTTCCTTTATACTGAAAAACATTTTAATTGTTGAATAAGGAAAAAATGTGTGCAGCTAGGGGTCTTGTTATTGTTGTTTTTAGACTCTTTACAAGCTGATTTCTTGTTTTTAATCTTATTTTACTAGAAGCAAGTAGCTGACTGCTACTTTTGTACTGTATTGTACTATTGTTATGGTTTTATGGTCATGTATGTTATGTTTATGAGCTTTTGATGTACAAGACCAATTCCCTTAGTGGCAATAATGGTTAATTCAATAATTCAGCCATGCAAAAACTGACAGACTGACAATGCAAGACAGACTGCAACTGACAGATTTCATTTTAAAAATGCACATCTGTTTTATCTGAATTCTAAAGAGTTTATTTTCTGAGTTCTAAAAAGAACATTTATCTTCTAATGTCTGTGCTGTACCGATGCATTTTCTGTGTTTAATTTTGGTAACAACGCAGGCATGTTTTCCCACTTGAAGTCTGAAAATACATCTCTTTCATTATTAGGCATAAATGTATCATTTGCAATTTGTTTGCGCGGTACAATTTCATATTAAATAAAACACTTGTTTCGGGTAAGAAGGTGGCGTTTGTATTAAGCATGAAAGGAGTTTGCAAATTGTTCAAAAGATCTGTAAGTACAAGTAATAGAGAAGAAATAAAGCTTTCATTCTATAAGAAGTGATGGGGGGTTTTATAGTGTTCTTCATGTCCTCTTTCACAATTTAGTTTTCTTTTAATAAGAACATTAACTACCAAAATTTCAGGGGCTGCTTCAGTGCCTGCGTATCACGCCGGACACAGTTCAGATCTACCCTTGCTGCACTGGCTAATCCCTTACTTTGTGGTTACATTTGAACAAGGTGACGACATTATTAGACGTAAAAGGTTTATTCCATACTGAAAAGAAGAAAGGAAATGTAACGTTTTGGCTGTGGAGCCTTCTTCCACAGCTGAAACATTGTGCTTTCTCTCTTCTCCTTTCAGCATGGAATAAACCTTTTACTTGTTCCTTTGCAGCCTACGCATGCTGACGCAGCTCCCTGCTTGAAAGACACTATTAGACTTATGATTCTTGCACTTGGAGGTATCCTGGGGGTTGAATTTAGACTCCATTTTTTCTGCCTTCATTGGTACCATACGGATATATGGAGGGGAAAAAAACAGCCAGAACATCCCCCAAGTAGACATTAATTAATCATACATCGGGACTCTTTTCAGAGACGTATTAATAAATTGTCTCACCAGACTCTCTGCTGTAGATCATTAATTAGTACCTGTTGGGAGTTGTGAAGCTTGCTACTGGGGATGAAATTCATATTTAACCAGTCCTGTGTATTTAACGAAGCTTGTTTTATAGTAGAATGCATGAAACATCTATGACATGGATATTCTAACCGTTTCCTGCTTTTTAACAAAGAGTTGATATGTCATTATGCAGAACTTTTCTAAAGTTCACATCTCTTATTCAAATGTCAACTTGAAACATTTACTTTTATTTTTTAAATGACAAAGGAGCTGGATATATGTTACTTTTTTATTTTTTAAGGACTTCAAGTTAAGGCCAAACCAGAGCAGTCAGAATGTGTTCTGTTTCACCTTGCATTTGAAGGTTGAATTTTACTACTTTTTCTCGACTTGTTGCTGTTAGAGAGGCGGATCGTTTTCCTCAGTGAGGTGCTTGCATTTCTGTTTGATCGGTCTTTGTTACAGCACTGCACACAACAGATTGCTGCAGAAATATGGGCAGCAGATGTTTTCTTTACAGGTGTAGCAGACCTTTGGGCACGGGGGAGAGAGAATAAATCTCTGGAGGTCCAGAGCCCAGTGGCTGCCTCCCCTCCAGGCAGTGAGTCTTGTCGTACATGAAAAGCAGGTTAAAGATTGTGATTTAGTCCATAGGTATTTCATGCAGGGTGCCACAGATCAGAACATACTTCATCTGGTCTGAAGTCCAAATAAGTCACTTAGAGTCTGACAGAATTGTGAGCAGTTTTTGTTCATCTGAACATGCCTCCTTCTCTGGCAAGATTGAATTCAAAGAGGACATGGTTTCTAGGTGATCAGGTTATCATGGTTTTTCAACCTTAACATACAGAATACAGCTCTGTTTTCTCTTCTAATGACCTGCATTCTAACAGGTTTGAGCTAATGTGGCTTTTGCAGTAACACCTAAGTGAAAGTTAGCATATATCTTTTAGTTAGGTTCAGTTGTTTTTGCTTCAAACTCAAAGACTGAATAACAAAGATGCATCTGGTTAACAATGTGGTAAAGGGCAGCAGTGCCTGTTTTTAGCCTTTTGTTTTATACTTTTGTGTGAAAGGTTTGCAAAATCAGATTATCAGACACGAAGTACAAAAAGAATAAGCTTGTTTAAGATATGTTACAAAAATATTTCAGCTCCTCAAATCATGAAACTAATCTGTGATCAGGAATGTGTAGAAGTTAATGATTGCTGCTTTAGAAGAAGGTAGACATGTGAAAATACTGTAATATGTTATCATAGTAGTTTTTACTTAGTGTCCTGCAAGTGAATAACTTAATTAGGGTGTGCTAACAATTTCAGCATATGATTTGAGCTAGATATCACTCAGGTACATTTATTGAAAGAACCATCTACTGTAGTCGGTGTTACAGAAGGGATGTATAGTCTCGGAGAAAGAGAAGAAAAGAACATGCTGCTTCAGTTAAAGGGAGATTTCTAATATTGCATGAAGAAGCCATAAAAGTCAACCACTTCTTTGCATCTTTATTAATTCTATGCTGCTGTCTTTTGTTAAACGTTTGAACCCCTGCAGTTTTGCATTACACAAGGGTGCTTTGTCACCAGTGATCTTTTAAAATGTGTTGACACTTGAACAAACCACACCCAGTAGGAAAGTCCTGTTTGCTGACTGTTGACAGGGCTACATGTTCTGCCCCTTGTGTGCTCCCTATCCTGGGAGTCTTTTGTTTGCCAGTTTACATGTGTGGGGGTAATTCTTCTTGCTGTAGGTGTAGTTGCAATGTGATTGGGTCTTTACTGGTGTACTGTAGGGCACCGTGTACGCAGTGACCTGCTCCAATGCTGTTGAGGAGCTGGGGTTTTGTAACCCTGGGAAGTCGTTCACAGTTAAGTGAAATTCTGTAAGAAAGAAATGCCGCAAGTCATATGTTTTTTATAAATTGTATGGATTGAGACCTTGCACTACAGTTCCTTTTCTTGCCAATTGAATAGCATTTGAAACTGTGAAGACCAGGCTGTGACAATATTTAAAAATCTCTTGCCCAGTATGGTTCTGTTTTGTTGGCAGACACGTGTCCAAAATGTAGAGGAATGATGTTTTTTTGTTATAGATAATTGTGAATTTTCCCCCAACTTAAAGGCATTGAAGCAAATATGTCTTGATTAACAGATTCAAAAATCTGCTTTCTATCCCAGATCTTTTTTTTTTACGTCCAGTCCAAACCCACATTGAAATTCATTTTTTGCAATCCATTCTAATGGAGGTCTGTTCGGTTGCTGTCTGCCTGAGAATTAATTAAGCTCCCTGAGCTAATTAAAGGCGGCCAAACAGATCAAATGGTTGAGCTGGCCGGTGAGAGAGGCCTTGTGGGCTGTGTGATCACTGCAGTGCGTGGTACTGTATCGGTGCTAGTCCGCACCACGGCTCTTGCAGTTCTGTGGCTGAGAAAGCCACGGCGCTTTTGTCTGTTTGCATTTAACAAAGTAAACATTGCTGAAGCGATTATTGATTATTGAACTTTGAGGCAAACAAAGCCAAGCAAAGTACATTTTGCAGTGTCCTGAATCATGACTATAAATAGGCAAATTTTAGTTCCACATGAGTTCAGTGGTCTGTTTCTAGTTAGCACTCTTTGGCAACCGTATCCTGCATCCCAAATTGCCAGAAGCAAGAATGTATAAATTCGCATGCAAAATTCTGAGAGTGATTATCTAATGAAGATTGCACTCTTTCCTGTTTGACTTTTAATGTTCATGTTGGAAAGTAATATCTTGTTGTATTGTGCTTTAGGCACAATCGGGGGGGCACAAGGCAAACGAATGACTAATTTTACTACATATACAATCAGCCTGGATATTTTTGGTACTTTCTGCGGCAGAAACCACTCATTTTTAACACTCATTTTCTGCCTTTGGAATTTTTTTATTGGGCAGCTGAAGCACAGGGTTCTAGAGGCACGTGTTGTCTAAAGTTGGAGAGCTAATAGTTCAGGATGGTTGAACAGAAGTCCAATTCATTGGCTCCCATGACACTTTATAGGTCACTTTAGCTGTAAGTACAGAAGACGGAGTTATTAGGCAGTGCAGTCCTCTTTTGCTTTTGCTGTGTAATGGATTGGAATAAAAATGTGCTTGCTTACAAATTCAGCACTTGGAATAAGGTTTGCATCTGACACGACTGTCTTGTGTTTTTGTTTTATTACTTTGCTAAGGGCCCTTAAAATGTACAGGTGTAACTGTTCATGCACTGCAGGGAAGTGTAATTTTGAGCTCATTACACAAGTCAGGGTTTGAATACATTTGTAAGGCCTCGTACAACTTACATTTAACAGTATGAAGACCTTAAAATCCAGTAACAGCAGTAGCTTGGTGACAGAAGTATTATCAAACTTAATTCCTCAGGTATCACCAATTATTTCCTTTCTGGTAATATTTGTAGTTGTTGGTTAGAGCCAGACTGCCATGGGGCTCAGGAGAGTGCCTTCTGTTTTAATTCTCCAGCTTCTGCCCAGCTTCATCCTTAAAAGGGAGCACGAGTAAAAAAAAATCTCTTATTTAAGTAGTGCATTTGTGAGATCAGAAATACTTTCAAGTTTTCTTGAAGTGATAGTGATGTGTTTGATGTGGTCTCTGGTATGGTGAGTCTACAGGATGTGGTAAGAGGATTTATTTGACATCAAAAGGATAAGCTTACTCATGCAACAGCTTCCTGTGTTAGTGGGTAACTATTGCGAGAGTGAAAATCACAGAATTGACTAGTGTCTTGAAAGGTTTTGGATTGTGTAGTGATCTGTTGCACGTGTGTTTTAAAACCTTTTAAAACCTGACATTTCCCTTCCGTGGGTTCTCTTGTCAGGTATTTAATTTGTGCCTGTGTCATTTTGTTCTCCGTGCTGAATGTTTTATGTTGGCTGAATGAAGTTTGCAAAAGAAGTATCATTTATCCAAAAATAATATCGTATCATGCATGCTTGTCATTTAGAAAGAAGATAATCAGTAGTTTTTAAAAAGACATCCAGCTGGGGTATACCAGTTTTCTCTCGGTGTAAAAGCCAACTACAGTAGCTGTTAGCCTTGTCGCTCCTATTTCATCATTTTTCTAGGTTGACTGCAGAAAAAGCAACATCACCAAAACAGACTTGTTATAGTCGAAGCTGGTGATAAATGAAGAGCTGGACTCTGTGTGCTATTTAGACAATGATCAGACTTCTGGAGAACTGTATACACTGCTTGGTCATGTGACTTACAAGAAGCAGTGAGTGGCTGAACCTTGCTCATTGTGACAGTGTCTGGTCAAACAGACTCATGGGAAACTGCAGGCAGACAGAACAAAGAATGCCTGATGCATGGGATGCCTCTGTTCCTGAGGCGCACTGCTCTTTCTTTCAGTGGTCTGATGGGAAGGGGACTTTGTAAGCTGGGCCAGTTCCAGTTTTAATCAAACAGCCCAGTCCCCCGCAGCAAGTGGGAGCACTGCCAGAGTTGGTTTGATTTAGTGTACAGAGATGTGTGTAAACAGAATCATTTGTCAGGCTCTCCATTTAGCCCGAGCGCTAGGTCCTACATCAGGGACAGAGGTTGCTGACAAAAAGTTGAATCAGCTGTGCTGCCCACAGCAAAGCAGACACTAATTAATACAGAAAAACAGCAGGGTTTTGGGATGTGTGTGATTTTTAGAATGTGAATGACATTTGAAAGAGCTTTGAATTCTCCCATTGCCTTTAACTTGGGAAGGAGAGATAAAATTAGAACCTAAAGGTTTCCCAAGTTTCTTAAGCTCATAGTAAAACGGGCTGTGTAATTTTAAATTAGATGTGATGTATTTGGTGTTCTGTTGTAGATTAACCCTTAACAACACTACAGATTTTTAGTACACTTCAAAGGAGTGCAAGCACAGCAGTAGTGCCTTTTGACATTATACTTTACATGTAATACTGGTAGCATATCAACCAACATATTTGGATCTGTTTCTGTCTGATTTACTCAAACTACTGAATCATAACCCTGCCATCCAGTAAATCTTAAAAGTAATCAGCATTCATGCTGAATTTGAAACAGAGACTGTAATTTCATCTGCAGCAAATCACTTGTCATCGTACAGTAGGTAAACCTTATTTAGTGCATAACAACAGTCACACTGCAAGGGCTCTTTTTACAGTCTTAATCTATTCTTAGTAAAAGCAGAGCTCATGGCCTTGCTGTGACCTTTGATTGCCATGACCCATGTGGTACAGGCCTTACTGCAGCCTCTCCAGTCTCTTCCAGTGTAGTGCGTTTCTGTGCAGCGTTTTTTTTTAATAAACTGCTATGTGTAAACTTTCTCTTCATGTGTATCTGTACTCGAAGCTCAGTTTAAGATTTCTGCACTTTCTGTGAATTGTTATATTCAATCCTGTATATTGAAACATTACCTATGTGGAATCCTGCCGAGTGTCTTTTAAATATTTTTGAAAATGAATCGAATTGGCCTCCATGGAAAACGAGAATTAGCCTCGATTGCCTTTCTGTGTTGTTGATTTCGGATTTAATATTCACCGTTCTTGTTTTGCATAGGTGTTCCAAAAGTACGGAACGAAAGTCTTTCATCTTGCATGCTAAGATACTGTATGTTCATCTAAACCTACATTGTTTTTGAATCTGTTAGACATCTAACAATTGTTTTTTTGTCAATGTAAGTAGAGTGTGCTAGTGATAACTTAACAACAGTTTCATAATTTTCCGGTGTGCCACATTTAAGCATCTGGCTTAAATGGCCTTTATAAACTTGAAGTTTATCTGTGAGTAGTCTGTTTCTGTTTTCATTGCTTATTACATTGTCACTGCAGTAAATACTGTAATATGAAATTCAAATGCAGCAATTACTTGGTGGCTGTCTCTCTTTTTAATAGAGGTTTTCCAGTTTCAATACTTTTAAAAAAAAAGTATTAAGGAATGCTTAGATATATCTTTTCTGATATTTTTGAGCTCTTGAGCATGATGTGAAGAAGCGTATATATAGTCCCATAAAAACATGGTTTTCTCTATTGCATTTTTTTGACACTGCATGTTTTCAGGTCTTCATCCAAAATCTAATATTAGTAAACAAATATAAATTTAAAAAACACATTTTTTAAAACTTATTTCATTTATTTAATGAACAAAGTTATCCAACACCAACTGGCATTGTGTGAAAAGGTAAAGTTAAATGAACCCAATTAAAGGGATAATTTAAAGTCAGCTGATTGAACACAGCCAGGCTTGATTACAGCCAGCCCTGCTCAATATAAACCTCAATTATTATGACCCTTACCATCAGAGTCAAGTTGCCAGCACAAAGATTCAACCAGCACATTGTGCCACGATCAAAGAAACTTCCTGAGAAAGATCAGAAAAAAACTTGTTTATTTATCAGTCTGGAAAGGCTTGCAAAGCCATTTCTAAGGCTGTTGGACTCCACTGAACCACAGTGAGAGCCATAATCTCCAAATGGAGAACACTTGGAACAGTAGTGAATCTTCCCAGGAGCGGCCGGCCTGCCAACATTTCTCCAAGGGTGCAGCGTAAAATCATCCAGGAAGTCACAAAGGATCCTAAAAAAACATCCAAAGAACTGCAGGCTTCTCTTGCCTCGGCTAAGCTCAGTGTTCATGACTCCACGATCAGAAGAGACTGGGCAAAAACGGGCTTCGTGGGAGAGTGGCAAGGCAGAAACCACTGCTAACCAAAAAGGAACATAAATGCTCAACTCTCATTTGCCACGAAGCACCTGGATGATCCCCAAGCCTTTTGGGAGAATGGTCTATGGACAGATGAGTCAAAAGTGGAACTTTTTGGACAACATGGGTCCCATTATGGCGTAAAGCAAAAACAACGCATTCGAGCAGTGAAACATGGTGGTGGTAGTGTGATGGTGTGGGGATGCTTTGCTGCCTCAGGACCTGGACGACTTGCCATAAATGAAGGAACCATGAATTCTGCTCTATATCAGAAAATTCTTCCGGAGGATGGCCGGTCATCCGTCCGGGTGCTGAAGCTGAAGTGTAGTTGGGTCATGCAGCAAGGCTATGATCCAAAACATAAAAGGCAAATCCACATCAGAATGCCTGAAAAGACGTTTTGGAGTGGCCTAGTCAAAGTCCAGACCTAAACAGCAATGGAGATGCTATGGAGGGACCTGAAACGAGCAAGTTTCTGAATTAAAGCAGTTCTGCACGGAAGAATGTGCTAAAATTCCTCCACAGCGATGTTAAAGGCTCATATTGAATTATAGGGAGCGCTTGGTTGCAGGCATTGCAGCAAGGTGGCACAGCCAGTTATTAAGTATAAGGGGGCAATTTTTCACACAGGGGATATGGGTGTTGGATAACTTTGTTTATTAAATAAATTAAATAATCATAATAAAAAGTGTTATTTGTTCACTCAGGCTCCCTTTATCTAATATTAGATTTTGTCTAAAGATCTGAAAACATCCAGTGTGACAAATATGCAATAATAGAGGACATTTTTATTTTCTTCATTTCAAATAAGTTACATTTTATTTTTTTTCACTCCTCAGTTCCACGTAACTTCTGGCAGTTATCTGGTACGCGTTTTCCAGCGTTTTGTCTTTGTGTGGCTTCTCAACATGCCTGCCTCTCGCTCATAAAAAAGAAGCACAAGTAGAGGCTGTGCACCATCGCCCTCGCAAACATCAGACAGAGGCTGGCCCTCAGCAGATAACCCAGGCGGTGCAGCCCAGTGGTGGCAAAGTCATTAGAAACTGCACTTCACTCACATTTGTACTTACTAACCACCACTTTTCCAGAGGAGATCACTTCACTTCTGGAAGAGCTGCTATCATCCATTTCTGCCTTCAAATCGACAACCTAAAGGCAGAATGAACGTCTCTAGAAAAGGCCGCTAATGGTCATCATCGGTACCCATTACCGGTACATCGGTAGAGGTACATGAACTTTGTGAGGAGGAGGCCAGACAGATGTGTCAGCTACAAAAAATGTCTCTAACAAAGACAATTCACCTTTTGATGGTTCATAATGGGTATAGTAATACATATTGGGGTAACCCAGACACCCCCCGTGGGCAACAGGTTTCAAAAAGTGCAAACTATTGTTGTAAGTTGAGTCAGTGTAGTTCATACTATAGTCTGGGTTTCAGAAGCCTTTGCTCTCCAGAAATCAAGTTTCCTACAGCAGGTTTGCTGTGATTGGTAAGCTATTAAAGATACTCTTTTCAGAATCGAACTTCAGATGATGAGGTGTCATCTTGATTATAGAAATAGTTCTATACTTCAAAAAAGGTCCTGACGACATTTATCCTAAAGAAAAATAGAATTCCTCCACTATGGTATTATTGTAACTCCTGTGCAACTGTCGCCAATTTTAAAATACCTGTTCTTAGAACTATTCACTGTAGTTTGCTAATTTCACCTGAGAAATTGTGATTCCTTGTTGGCTCCCTGAGACTTACAGCACAGAATATCAGCATGTGTATCAAACCTTTCCTTTTGGATGTGTCTGTGATATCAATTCACAAGTCTTTAATTTAGGGTCAACTGAAGTACCTGTCTGAAGCTGGGTATGTTAATCCCAACACATCTTCCTTGATGTCCCTTAAATCTGACTGCAGTACTACATACTTTACTGCTTTTTTCATAACTGTAGACTGTCAGATGAAGTGTTATCTTTTGGTAGTCAGCATTAAAATATGTTTGTTTCATTATAATAGACAACTGAACAGAATACATATAAACATTGAACTTTTTTTTTGCTGATTGTCCTTGGTGAATTTTAGGTTGTGCGTTGGATTGCATTGTTGCTGACATTTTATATTACAGAGAAAAATATTAAAACATCTGTTTCAATTTATCTGTGGGGAAAAAAAACGCATTAAAAGATTTAACAGCAAGATCTAATGCATTGTATTAAAATGATTCAGTATGAGCAATCACATTGTTTTCCTGCTCTTTAATTTGATCAGACATTGCTACTTTTTAACCATGATTCTGGAGCAGTTTTACCAAGAAAAAATAAGTAAAAAAAATAATGAAAAATAACTCCATCATGTGTCGGAGAAGACAGAAGCATCTTCCTTTTTAAAGACCTCTCGCTACTTCTGTGTGGGCCCATTAATCCTCTTCTCATCTTTAATGTCTCCATGTTAATTAATCTTTTCCCAGTCAGCCCCAAAGGCTATAATTTGTGTTTTGGGAGAAACCTTTCAAGTTAAAGAAATGGAAATGTTTTTTTTCCTATTGTGCAATGGGCTGAATAGAATAATTCTGAAAGGCAAATGTTTGAGGCGGCTTCATGCGCTTCAAGATAACTTAAATAAAAATGGGATTCATTGCTCAAACATTCCCTGTCTTTATATGCAGAATGAATCCAATGTAGCATAATTTGCATAAATATGGTGCATGTCAAATGTATATAATTAAAACAGTTGCTACAGTACTTTAAACTGATTCATGTAAAAGTTAGCAAATTAATATAAATGTGTGACAGTGCTGATGTCGTTTATGACAACCGGTTTTATTTCTTCATATTATATGGGAACTATAGACAGTTGCTTTGTACAAATGTATTGTTATTATGTTTTAAATACAGCTCAATACAGTATTGTTGAATATTTTTCTGCTCTTTTATCTTCCATTTACAGGGTCCACCTACAGTGTGTTGTCTACAATGCCATCAGACTCGGAGAGTAGCAGCTCTCTCAGCAGCATAGGTGAGTTCTGACAACAGAAACGTGCTCCTTGTAAGAGTCCATTAACTACAATCTGCTGACATTTATGCCAGTGTGCCAATATTGTAGCTTTGTATTGACTTGGGCTTTTGTATTTGTAATGTAGGTATAATGTAGTTTCTCCTGCTTTATCATGTTCCCGCTATTAAGAATATATTTTGTGTTTCAAACTCATATAGAAGTGTCTGAACCAGTATCCTTGATGTTCTCTCTTACATGGGGTGTTGTAGACATGAGGACTTTGTTAAAGTATTCTTTTCATTTCTGTTACATTCCATTCTTGTATTTTTACATGAACCCGAGGACACAAGCTGAAACCAGCATTTAAAACGGAACAGGAGCCACTACTTTATTCAAAGGGTTATGGAAGTAGCTTGCCATGTTGTTGAATCTGATACCCTGTTTTTTATTTCAAGAAAGGGCAGGATGAGATCCTGGAATCAATTAGCTATTCATTGCCAAATGGGCTAGTTGGGCAGAATGGCCTCCTCCACTTTGTAACCCTTCTTGTGCTCTCAGTGTTGTTAACGGAGAGCAGTTAGCTGTTTGAGAAGTGGCAGTACAAAGCATTTTCCAGACTCGATGTTTATGTCAGCAGGTTCAGTGTAAGCAGGAAGATGATAAAATTAGAGACTGATAGTAAAATGTTATGTAAAATGCACAACAGAGATAAACAAATGGTAAATATTATGCAAGAAGCACAACAAAGAAGTTTAGAATTTGAAAAAACTGTATTTGGGTATCCAGTTCAGTTGCTTAAATCTGTATTTGTAGATTTGTTAAAAGGGATAAAGAGAGTCTCCACTGCTGAAATGCTTAAAAAGTCATTTTATTGTGTTTTGCTCCATTATATACATCACCATTAAATAAATTAGTGTACATAACTGTGGCTAATAAAATTTGATTCTGACATCCTCAATTTAAAAAATGACGGTGCTTTCAGATCAAAATTAGATGTTACAACATCATAGTATTGTAAATAAAAGAAGGCTTCAGAGTCGAATCTTTGTGTCTCTTTTCTTTTCCTTTCAGAATGGACTAAACCTTTACCTGTTCCTAAATTGCATGATGTACAGGCCGTATTTAATATATTTCACGATAGTATGTTATGAATTATTTTTGCATGTCAAATAACCATAGATGCAGAGTCCAAGCATTTGGTTTGTAAATGTGTTTTTTTAACTGTGAAAGATTACTAGTATCAGTCCATCTGTCTGTTTTAAAGTAAATACGCCACAAGTTAATGAAACAGTGAGGCACTCACTGTACATTTTTGAAAAGAGCAGTGCTCACCTGGAGGCATGCCAGGAGAGGTGACCTGCATACTGATTGCTTTCTGGAGTTTGATGGGGGTGTGATGAAAAGCCATTATTATATAAAGCCATTGAAGACTCCAGTTTGCCAGAAATGTGGGTGATTCCGACAGATTGAGTTTGTCTGCCTGTGCTCTGCAGGTGAAGAAGTTGAAGGTGCGAGGACAGTAGAAAAGAAACCAGGCACTCAATGTACAGCACTTGACCTTTAAGGACGCACATAAAGAGATGGCTTTGACAGAACCTGGGGTTCAGAAAAGGGAAGCTGCTTTGCGTTATATCTTTCAGTGCAGCAAATGCTCAGCTACAAGGAAAGAAATAGTTTACATTAAAGGCGATGCAAACAAAGAAAGTAAAACATTTGACTTCAATGTCAAAGTTCCCCATTACAGAAAATTTGAATAACACCTATTTTTTAAGAAGCAAGAACACATGCTTGTGCTGTATGTTCAGTGATCATCCTTATAGTGATCCTTTGAAGCCGGGCAACGGCCCATGTGCTGAGCCTTGACGTGACGTCAGCCCCCTCCAAACCCCAGAGAGGGTAAAACTCTGCCGCAGCAAGAGACCCAGTGTTTAGGCATGGAGGTTTAGCATGCACCGAGCTCACAAGTAACCAGGGTTGAATCCCAGCAGGAGCAAGGAGAGCTGCTATTCTAATTTTAGGTATCTTTGACACCATGCTCTGAAATCCTGAATTCTAAAATGTCTGTAAAACTACTTATAAATACATTTTGGGGAGGAAATACCATAAAATGTTAAGACTAGCAACACCAGTACCTTTTGAAATTCATCTGTATCCGTGTGAAAACTGTACTAATGTTATGATACAGAAGCATGCCACAGAACATTGTGAATACTTCCTGGAGAGAGGGAGAGGGAGGGAGAGAGAGAGAGGGAGGGAGAGGGAGGGAGAGAGGGAGAGGGAGAGATCAGTCAAAGGCAATGGCACTGGAAAGATCACAGCCTTTGGGAAAGGGGGCATCATGGCAGAGCTAGAAACACTGGGCATGGACATGTGGGAGTCTGTGAGATAGGGCTATAGATGGTTAAAAGACAACAAAATACATGCATGGTCAGTAGCCTGTGGTGCAAAAAAAATGCATCAAATGGTATAAAAAAGGTTTAGGCAAGTCAACAAGTAAATTGAATAGTCAGAGGGATTACATCTGATAATGGAAGTAATTGGAAAATATGTAAAAGGCCTATGAATCCAACATTATTACTTCACTGTTCTCATTGCCAAAAATATTTGCTGCTTAATTATTTGTCTGGAGCAGTTTTCCTTGCTGCCGCTAGCGGCTTCTGCCTCTTCTTCAGTTTGATTTCAGCTGAAGGCTTGTGCTGTTGGGCAGATGTTTCTTAAGGTAAAGCTAATTTTTTAATCTGCATCACTGTCGATGAAATCCAAGATTAGAGAAAAGCCTGGTCACACACTTGGCAGATAGCATTTAATGTGCACAAGTGCAGAGTCTTACATGCTGGTAGAAAAAACATAGGCAATGGGAAACACAAGAGCATGAAAAAAATTGTTCATTCTGACTTTTTCTAAAGCCTTTTAGACAGTGGTGAAGCAATAAAAAGGTAAACAATGTTAGGATATACAGTTAAAAGCATATAATTTAAATTGGAGCATGTTATGTTTAAATTAGACAAAGATACTAGAGCGAACCACTAGTAATGCCTTATTTAGAATATTACGTACAATTTTAAATACCACATTACTAAAAAGATACAAACCCCAATGAATTCCTGGTCGCACTTCTCAACTTAGTGTTGTGGGAGTATGGAACAAGCATCTTTTGTTGAAACTGGCACCCTGGCTTCTTTTAAGAAATAGGCAGGTGAAAGATCCTGGTGTCATTTTCTACTCCCCGCCAAGTGAAGGGCCTCCCCTCGATTGCAGTGTTTGTTCTTGTATTCCTAAAAGCTCTGCCTCAGCTGCTGCCATGATTCTTCAACTCGGCCTGGTCCAGCTGGTTCCTGTGCCCTGCACTTAACACATTAAATGGTTTTAGATGAAAAGGTGGTCTGTGCAATGAAAATTCAAGATTTCCTTTTGTGAGTTGGCTTAGAACTGTAGTTCCCAACTCCAGGTCTCATGTAGAGACCAGGGGGCTTTCCTTTCATTTCTTCTGCTAGTCAATTGGAAACTTTGAGGTAAGCTCAGTTTAACTGCACCGGCTCATCCCTTCTTCACTGCCTCCAGGTCTTTACAATTCACCTTCAAGATCCAAGGTTGAGAGTCAGGACTCCCATGGCATGTAAGAATAAGTTGCAACGCCAGTGGAAATTCAGAGTGGCAGTGAATGAACGGGTTTCAGGTGCCCGTTTTGTCCCCAAGTCTGGTCTGAATCGCAGCAGAGATGCTGTCGGAAGGGGTGGAAGACGGCGCTTCACCTCGTGCGCCTCGTGGGCTGAGCATGTGACGCCTGTTTGCTCCTGCAGGGACGACCGGTAAGGCCTCGTCCCCTCCGCCAGCACTGATCGACAACCGGCAGATGAGCGAAAAGCTGGACACCATCCTGTTCCAGCTGCGCCAGGTGACCCGGGAGCGCGACGAGCTGCGCAAGCGCCTGGCCCTCTCGTCTCCTGGCACCACCTTCGACGACTGTCGGTAGGCCTCTCGTCGGGAGGGCCGTTCTGCGCCTTTAAGACTAAAGGGTCCCTCGGCCTGCCTCGGTGAAAATGAGCGGCCAGTTCTCCAGTTGTCTTGTCTAATCGCAGTGAGAGTGCAGCGGACGTGTCCAGTGCCCCAGTGTTCTGGGACATCTAGCTCCGTCTTCAAGCTTGCGTAATTTAATTTTACAGATATTTCTCCTTTTGGTCCTGCTCTGATTGTTAGTATCAGTCTAACAGTCAAGCCAGGACACTTTTCATTTCCAAACAGATGCAAATATGTTTTGTTTTTTATTTTATTGCTGAGCAGTTTATAAAAAGATTTACTGCATATGCTGGGAATCTTTGCTTGTTTATGCAAAGGACTGGCAGTCCATATTATAGACATACATATAATGTGACCCTTTGTAATACCCATTGAAAGAGTTTTGCCTCATATTTCCAATGATGTATGCATCTGGCCTGAAGACATGTTACAATAAAGTCAATGACCTCTAACTCCCTGAATTGTTATGGGTAGTGATTCGGTCTTCGCCAAGTTTCTTTTGCTGTTGATGTGTTATCTTCTGCATTACTACACAAATGAATGCTTCTCCCTGTAGTCTGAGAACATTTTTATATAAGGGTTCCTGTTCTGATACTTTTTCTTGTCAGGCCAAATTCCAAACCAAGCCATGATTACGAGCATCTGAAGATCCAGTGTGTGAAGGTCATGGCAGACCTGCAGTCACTACAGAATCAGCACACTAAGACACTGAAGAGATGTGAAGAGGCAGTGAAAGAGGCAGATTTCTACCAGTAAGTACAATCACTATTTTATCCTTCTTTCTGATGTTAAACATACATTTCTGGGTAAATTGTGCTGAGCTCTCACAGCAGGAAGTCTGACTTCTCTGTGTTGGTCTGCGTCTAAATGTGTGCAGCAAATGGCAGCTTCTTTATTTTTGCAAACAAAATGCCTGCTTTTCTGCTAGAATCACCCCAGACAAATTTGAAATGTTGTGCTCCAGGTCATTTTTACACAATACAATAAAATGGATATTCTAAAGTGACAGTGGTTTCCTGCTGGGGAAAAAAAGATTGGTTAAATGTGAAAATAAGTTATAAAGAAAAGATTTTATGCTTGTTGGCATGTCCCTTTTTAAACGTATGCTAATGGAAACATGATCTGTTCAGCGTGAGATCTCCTTATTTTGAATTTATAAGTTAAGAATAGTTTTAGCATTATAATGGTTTTTCTTAAACTAAATACAGATTTGCTTGCATAAAATTGTGTGGTTCATAATATCACATGAGCCTATTTTGTCACTCTGATGCCAAAAGCTCTTCTGTAGCAAATTGCCTTTTATTTCAACTGCTATTTAATATTTTTATATATATAGTTTTATCCTTTGCTGTTCCTTCACCTAACAGGGACTGAAACACTACATATTGCCTAGCTCAGCAACTTGGAGGCTGTTGCTTTTAATTTATTAGCTACACTTGAAAAAAAAATAAGAAGACTTTTCAGAGTGCACAATGAAATTGCCAGACCAGTGCATAATACCCAGCAGTAGTTTGTAACCGAATAAAGCATGTCAACTCTGCTTCTGAAGAGCCAAATGCCTCTCGGGTCTGCGGTTTTCTGTAAAACAGTGCTGCATCCCCAGTAAGGATTTAAAATGATCAAACTTCATAAGAAGATCTGCCCCTGAGAGACTAGAGTTGTGCATCAGTGCTTTAGATCAGAGAAGGAGGTTTTGGCTGAGTCTTAGAAGCACTGTTCTATCACATCATTACTGCAGGGCCTTAAGTACTGTGGTGCAGTGTAATAATTACCCTAGTTTGAGAATTAAATTAATCAAATTTAATATTTTGAGACGCAAAAGAAAATGTAAACAGTTTTGAAGCTGTGATTGTGATCCCTTACATATCCTTGTAAGTTTTTTTTCTTCCTAGAAGAATGAAGACTGTGCCATAGTAAACTAGTGGGCTCTCAAAAGCTTTGTTCCTTGCCATGATTTGGGATTACTGTCCTAATCTGTGCTGATGTTCCATTTGCTGCACAGTCTACTGTTGTACTTAACAGACTAGATCAATATTATTTTATGTCTTCACAGAGTTATAGTCACCACACATGCATTTTCTATTGCCTATTTTGTTCTGAACTGTTTTTGTTTGTATTTAGATTTTCCTTGGTGTTGAGGGTATGTCAGACACAGAATAATCAGTGTGATTCATTTAATGATAGCGCACTGTACTTTCATTTGAGAGAAACTGGCAGCTGGTTGTTAAGCACACAAAAGGAGGCTGGAGAGAGATGAGAGATCATGAAAATATTTAAGCTTCCCCATTAGGGGTTGTCTATAGACTCTTATTTCAGTGTAAACAGTAACTACTTCTGCAACTGTTTTACAGCTGTTGTTTATACTGAGGTATTAAGTAGAAAATAGAATAGATGAGCCTGATAGTAATCCTTAAGATCTTGTTCAGTGTGACTGGATGTCATCCATCTTTTGCTTTTTTGTAAAAGGATAATCAAAGAAACCGATCAAGCAATTTCATTAATAATATAAGAAGAATTTCCTCAAGGGTTCTTTTATGGTGGAAAGAGATCTCTCTTTTCTACTTTACTTTGTAAAGGAGGGATGGAGTTGTTCTGCTCTTTCAAAATACTGGAGAAAAAAAATCAAAGCAGGCATCCTTACAGAGGTAATTCATGTTAAACTACCCACTAAATTCAACCTGTTCTAATTTCACACAGACTAAGTTGCTACTTATGCTTGCTCTGATTTTGTATTCTTTTGCTTGTGTATCTCACTGTGATAACACATTACAATATGCTCAGCTTTCTGTAAGGGTCATTACAGAATGGTCTTTTTCGCAATTGTCCAGTGTAGTTAAGTCAAGTGACTGAGAATTTAAAACTTTAAGTACTGAGAGGCATTAAGAAAGCAACATGTTAATTGGTTCAAATAATCATAAGTCATGTTTTTAATTTGTTACAGTATGCATATGAAACAAGACTTGATGTTGTGCGTTTTAGGAATAGATAAATGTGCAGTTTGTGCTAAATAGGTTGGTCTTGGCTATGTGAAGATGTTGCCATGAAGACCACTTGACTGTGTTCGTGATTTAAAAAAAAAAAGACTTTTCCCTAAACCTGGGTTACCGCTGGAATGCCCGTAGCCGGCTGTTCCGGAACACGTTTCCTTGTTTCCTGCCCTTATCCGGGATCCCTGTTTGCAGCACCCTGCACAGCCGCCTCCTGAGCGACCAGTCGCAGCTGAAGGAGGAGGTGGAGGCCATGAAGAGGGAGAGCTCCCAGCTGGTGCGCGAGCACAACCACCTGAAGCAGACCTGCGAGGAGCTGAAGAGGCGGCACGACGAGGACCAGAAGGAGGTGGCAGAAATGCGGCTCCAGCAGCAGCAGGTAGATCTCTCCAGGGCTGGCCCGGCGGGGGAGTGGGCGCTCCAACACGACAGAGAGCATCTGAGGAAAAGGGGACATTGCAGCGCTGTTTTTATATTTTGGGATTGGAATGAATCAGCATTGACGGGGGCATTTCAACCGCAAGAAAAGTAAAATGTACACGTTAACTTGTAAAGATAGGATAAGACCACTTTATTAGCCACATACAATTTCTTGCATTAGGAATTTGTCTTTTCGCATATCCCAGCTTGCTCTCCATGAGACACACAGACAGGGAGAGAAGCTTGGGGCCAGAGCACAGGGTCGGCCATTGTACAGCGCCCCTGGAGCAGCTGGGGTCAAGGGCCTTGCTCAGGGGCCAACGCAGTAGGATTCCTCTGCCGGGCGCAGGATTTGAACCGGCAACATTCCAGCCACAGGTGCAGATCCTGAGCCACAGAGCACTGCTCCTCACATTTATAAAACCTCACATTTACACAACAAAATAGACAACTTCCAGGTACTGTATGTGCCATATTCTGCAATTCAGAATGAGGCTGCAGAGCTCCTGATGAAGTGAACCGGCCCTATTACGTTGTAAACCGGCAGGCTTGTGAATGTACCTCTTTTAATTCAATAGAAATATTGCTCTCGATTTCGGGTATGGTTTTGTTAACTCGGCATTTAGAAAACGTTGGGACATGTCTGAGCTGAAATGTCTGCTGTACAACCTGTACTTCTTTGCTCGTACCTTGCATTACATTAGTCATTACAGTGACTAGTGAGCAGGAAGGGCCACATCATGTAATACTTCATGGAGATAACATGGAGACTTACAGTACTTTCACAAAGTTCACGATTTTGTGCTTAATTTAGAATTTGTAGAATGTTTCAATACCATCAATGAATTTATTTTGTTACCGAGATTTAATAACTGCTCTAAGAAATTGGGATTGCAGTTCCCCCTTCAAATACAGTGAAGTATAAGGGAAGGATGCGAGTTGGCATCTTGGAACAAGAGTTTTCTCATTCACAGAGATACTACATTTCATTTTTTCCCTACTTATCAGACAGTAAAAAGACAAAAGCTCTCTATGAGGGCATTTAATTAATATATTGCTCTCTTATTATGGACTGTAATACATATTGGTCATTTATTGTACAGTCCACTTAATATCACATGTAGGGTATTGTTGAAATTATCATGTGCTTGTATTTTCTGTTAATGTCAATTGCTTGTGAAGAAAGCGCTGTGAAATGGTAGTTTTCACTTAATATTTTTAATTGACCAAACTAAGACCCTATGTTGTTTACAAGCCTCAAAGGCCTTCATTCCACATGGCAGTTAAAATCCTCCTATACCTAAAAAAAAAGGGAAGTAGTGCAGAAATAGGAATAATGTTATTATATGGTGCCTTTCAAAGAGCACAATCTCATGGCACTTTGCAAGAAAATGGGACAAAGTAAAAAATCAATAGCGATAATTTGTATGCAAATTACTGTATTAAACAGATTATAAAGCCAGTGCATAAAAGTAAGATGTAAGACAGGAATTGAACATGCTGAGTGACTTACAAGATGTAGTATGGCTGAAACATGTTGCTCCAAGGCGGTGAATTATAACAGAGAGCACCAGAGAGCACTGTCTCCCAGGGCTCAGAGCCTCGTTTTGGGTATTGACAGAAGGCCAGAGTCCAAAGAACACAAATAACATGTAGGTGTGTAGGGAGCTAACAAAATAACACAGTCTTATGTTAAAGGCATAACAAGTGGGCTCTTGACAACGCTTATAGTTCTGCAGAACCGGGTCCAGTATGCGCTCAATCTTAAAGTAATGAAAGTTTGTGCATTGAGATTATATTGTTTTCCCATGAAGTACTACAAGTGAAATACTTTTCAGGATAGTAGGGAAATAATCACTGCAATAAGGGTTAATTTAACAATAGCTGTATCCCTAACATGCACCATCTTAATTTATTTCTGATTTTATATTACTCAAACGATGAAGGGAGAAAGTACTACTTTGAAATTAGGACCTTACATGAGTGATATCTGCTTTATTAAAGTGGATATTTATGTTTATATTAACCAAGACGTATCTTAAAAAAAGGATGCTTTTTGGACATTCTCAGATACCATTTGTTACTGTATATACAAGGCCATTTAGCAGTATAGTGAGATCACAATATTTCCTGCACTGAAAAAAAGAATTATTAAATACTGACTGAAATTTTCAACACGGAACCTTTCAGTATTTTTGAAAAGTTTGCTAAATACAAGACTTCAGTGTGTAAGAGCAGCTGTCTTGGTTCTCAAGTGTGCTAGACCTGCAGTAAAAATAGACATTTACTTGGAGAGTGTCTGTGAAAATAGGGGCTCACATTTATTACACTACTGAAGAAGTGCTAAAAGCTGTTCTTGTCTGGTCCTCTTCTTTCGGAAGATGCACACTTGCTTTAAGTATGCACAAAGAGACATTAATTGTGTAACACTGATGAAGTGCAATGTCACCTTTCTGACGTTTAAAGTTTGCCATTTGCCTTAACCTTTTCCTTGTGTTTCAGAAAATCTCCTGCTATTTTTCTGTTCCCTCCAGTGGATTCTGTGGAGATAATGACTAATTTGCTGTAGTCTTAATGACACTAAAAGGTTAAGAGAATGATTCAGTCACCCTTCTTTCACCCCTTCATTCAGGGTTCATAGCCTCTATTCAGAGAGAACAAAGCTGTGTGTTTGATTAATGCCTTTAAAGTTCAGAAGAGAACAAGAAAGCTTTGCAGGGGCGAAAGAAAGAGTTGATTTGAACTGTATGTAGCTGTTAGGTTGTCACATTTCCAGGGGGGACTTTGTAAAAGAAGAGTTCATGGGAGGTGGAGGGGGTAGCATCCATAGTCACAGAACAAAGGATCAGTTACTTAAATTAGCTACAGATTGAATCTCTGTAAACCTTGGGACAGAAAGAGGTTTGTGTTATACTGCGACTACTTTTTGTGTCAGACTGTGTTTAAATGCCTGGAGTTTTGAAGTTTGGAGTGCACAAACAATATCATTTAGATGGAGATTACGGTTTCGTTGTAAATTTTTCCTTTCAAGAATGTGTGGAGATACTAAATGTTAATTTGATAGCAAGTTTAAAATTGACAGTATTTTATGTGGTTTAACACAGCAGGCTTTTCCCAGTGTTATAGTACTCTGCTCATATGCTAACCTTAAGTACTCTGCATCAGCATGAAACTTCCATGCTGTGTAAATTGCACATGCTCCCTGTGAAGTTTAGATTGGACTTTCATTTTCTGTACTTCACATATAAGTCACTTAGTTGCCTAGTTATCTTGAGGATTTACCTACACTATAGTACAGCTTTTAATCTAAAATCTGATGATATAAGGCGTTGCCTTCTACTGATCACCAGGGTCTACACAGTGGGTGACAGGGCGCCTTGTGTGCAGCACACTGCACATATCCACCACAGGCTCTGTGACTCCAGAAATGTTCAAATTTCGGTTAAAGACTTGTTTGTTCACTAAGGACTTTAATGAATAATTTAGTCCTACTCTTGGTTTCACAAAATTAGTTGGCAGTGGTTTTCATTTTCCCATTTTCTTTTGTTTCCGTTGTGTGTTGCTTGTGCTTTTGCATGTTGAGATCCGCTCATCGCTATGATTATTTTAAATAAAACTCCTGACACCTTTATAGGTTTACTCTTATAGCTATGATTCCTGCATATTGACAACTTTCAAGGCTTTTATGGGTTTAATTTTAGAATAGCCTAACTCACAGGTCTGACAGGGATTTTAGTGGCGGAAACACAGTAGAACAATTTTCCTAATTGGAGACTTTGCTTAATTTACATTGGGGTTATGTATACTTTATAAGTCAATTTTTGACCTTTCAAAATCTTGACTTTGAGAAAAAGAATTGTAGTGCAATATTGCCACCTACTGCTCAAGTTGCATAAAGCAAATTCTTTTATAGTTAAAACTACACAAAGGTTAAAAAAAAGGACTACAAAATAAATGAAGATGCAGACGTGCATCTCTTTGTTCCAACGTCATGCCTGAGGAACAGAAACCAGGCTACACAGACGAATGTGATTTCTCCACCTCCAGGTGATGAGAGAGAACGGGTCATCGGAGATTCTCAATAAGCTCTACGACACCGCGATGGACAAGCTGGAAGGCGTGAAGAAAGACTACGAGGCTCTGAGAAAACGGTACAACGAGAAGGTGGCCAACCACAACACTGACCTGAGCCGGCTGGAGCAGGTGGAGGAGGAGAACCAGCGGCTGCAGAAACAGGTCGACGCGCTGATGAAGCAAAGGGACGCGGCGATACACTACCAGCAGCAGTATTCGTCTTCGCTGCGAAGGTGGAGTAGCTGGTCACTCTTGGCATGCTTAAACCTTCTTTCTCCACATCCGCCCGTCCTCTGCTAGGGCTGGCTCGCCTGCCAGGGTGCCTGGGTACTGATGTACTCCTTACTAAGCGCCTTAGTAAGAGCTGTGAAAGATGTGGAGGGGTGATTACAGATCGGCCTCGTGCACAATAGCTTCAACTGATGCCTTTTCATTTTTTTTACCTTTTATTTAGGAAGACTGATGTGGAAATCAAAATGCATAGATATGATAGCATCTGCTAGCAGTTTTAAAATATTATACAGGATAATAATAATAATAATTTAATTGCTTACACTTATATAGCGCTTTTCTGGACACTCCACTCAAAGCGCTTTACAGGTAATGGGGACTCCCCTCCACCACCACCAATGTGCAGCATCCACCTGGATGATGCGACGGCAGCCATAGTGCGCCAGAACGCTCACCACACATCAGCTATCAGTGGGGAGGAGAGCAGAGTAATCTAGCCAATTCATAGAGGGGGATTATTAGGAGGCCATGATTGGTAAGGGCCAATTGGAAATTTGGCCAGGACACCGGGGTTACACCCCTACTCTTTTTCGAGAAGTGCCGTGGGATTTTTAATGACCACAGAGAGTCAGGACCTCGGTTTTACGTCTTATCCGAAGGACGGCGCCTGTTTACAGTATAGTGTCCCCGTCACTATACTGGGGCATTAGGACCCACATGGACCACAGGGTGAGCGCCCCCTGTTGGGCCCACTAACACCTCTTCCAGCAGCAACCTTAGTTTTTCCCAGGAGGTCTCCCGTCCAGGAACTGACCAGGCTCATACCTGGTTAGCTTCAGTGGGTTGCCAGTTGTGAGTTGCAGGGTGATATGGCTGCTGGACGGCATAGACGTCAATGCGTATCTGGGAGTGAGTGGTGGAATGCTTTGGCGGACCAGATTAGTCTGCAGTATCCCCACCTCCCTGCCAGTTTGGCAGCAGAGCCTTGCTCAGGTACGCCCTGGCCCGGCCGCAGGGCACAGCTCCCTGCTCTAAACTCTTCTCCCCCCCCCCTCCAGGTTTGAGGCGATCCAGCAGGAGCTGAGCAAGGCGGCCGCCCAGAATAAAGAGCTGCAAAGAGAAGTGGAGCGGCTGCAGTCGGAGGCGACACGCTTCAAGACGTTGCAGCTGAAGGCGGCGAAGGACTGTGAGAAGTACAAGGAGGAGCGGGACTCGGTGTTCAGCGAGTACCGCCTGATCATGAGCGAGAGGGACCAGGTCATCAAGGAGGTGGACAAGCTCCAGACAGAGCTGGAGGTCGCAGAAGCCAAGCTCAAGAACACGTCCTCGGAGAGGAAAGTGGCCAGCGAAGAGATGGAAGCACTTCGACAAGTAAGAGAGCCATTGCACATGGACACCTTTACACTTAGTGAACTCAATAGAAAGCCCAGATTTGATTTCATTTTGCATTGGCATGTTTACATTTTCTTTAAAATATGGCCTTCTGTAATGGGCATCCAAAGTGATTGTACTTGAACTGGTACCATAGTTTCTTAATCTTGCACTGTATTTGTAAATTGTATTCTTGATACCAATGCTTTTCCCATGTGTTCTTAGCAAGCCGCCAAAGACCTTAACGCTGTAAGGTGTTTTCTGGCCTTCAGTCATGGCTAAAATTGTGTTCTGTTTGTGTTTAAGGAACTAAATTCCGCATTAGTAGATCGCGATCGAGCAATCTGTGAGAGAAATGAGTTACTGGAGAAATACTGCCATGAAGTTAAGGACAAGGCAGAGGCCCAGAAGGAGCTGAATCAAGCCTGTAAGGACATTGAAACTGTGAAGGAAGAGAGAGACGTGGCCAGGAAAGAGAGGACAGAAGCCATTATCCAGAGAGACCAGCTCCTGCGAGAGTATTATCAGGCTAGACAGGTTGGGCATTCCTTAAAATGCTTTTGAAAGGCATGTTTATGGTGACTTAAATGATCACTCTGACATCTCATTAAACATCTTTTTCCCCCCCACATCCATCATGTCCATCCTCGTTAGTTTTTCATGGGGAAAACAGTTCCATGGTGTTTTCTGATCCCACACAGGTGGAGAATGTGCTTTTGTTGAATTCGTTCAGCCCCTCTTACATGCACGGCCTCCTCCCAAGCTGTGTGCTGTCCAGTCAGCTGGCCTCTCCACCGCGCTACAAGCATCCTCCTCCCAACGTGGCCAGTTTTACTGTGCTACTTGGGGAATCCCAGCAGTAAGCCAGTTCAGAATCCAGTGTGGCTCTTCCTGCACTCAGGGTGGCTCTCTTGCAGTCTAGAGCCACTTAAGAGCCCCCCCCGAATAAGAGCAAAACTAATCTAACCCCTCATTTGAATAGGCCTCATACATACTAGGCTGCCCTAGTGCAGCAAAGAGAGATTGTTTTCCATTCATCTTGTCATCTTGTGCTCTATAAACAAATGTCATGGTATTTTCACTGAGAAATGTATTTAAAAGAATTTGTTAAAAATAAAATGTTTATTTACTTGTCACTTTTGAACCTGGTTCACCTTTAGGGATGGTGCTGTTCATCTTGAGCGCAGCCTCTTATTGGTTAATTTTTTTTCTGAGATCTTTCTCCACTGTTGGCACCCAAAAACGCTGTGGTGGGATTAATTTAAAATGCCGTCCTCTGCTGTCTCGGCGAGTCAGCCTGAAACGTGCTGGGGTATTGCCATCTTCAGAAACGAAATCCTGTTCTGATGTTGGTTGACATAAAAGGCAGATAATAGCGGTGGACAAAACTTTACTTTGAACACCACGTTCTGTTTATTAAGTTTTTCATTGAAAATACCAGAATAGGCCGCTACCAATAACATACATAACCCAGCTGTGTTCTGCTGAACATTGTTAATATGAAGGACACTCCCCTTGGCTCATTCATCTGTTTTGCTGGTGTAAAAAAGTAGAGTTGGCAGCAGCCTCCTCAGAAAACTCTTTCCAATCGGTTTATCTATGAGTACCCCCTTTTTCTCTGTTGACGTTCCTGTCTATCAGTAGCTGGAGCGGACAAGCTGTCTAACTTTCAAACATTTCCCTCACTGCTGCATCTGCATCAGCTTACAGACACTGTCAATCACATGCCCCAGGTTTTGGGTTGCAAACTGTAAAGGTTTTGAATGAATTCCTGAGCTGTAAAATGCTTCTTGATCTATAAAGAATCTTTAAAAGATTTGCTTCCTCATTTTAAGCAGCACTGACTCCATCATTCCACAGGGGGTCTCCAGGAGAATGTGTGCTTGTTGATTTTACAGTGAAATCTTTTACTTCTGAATATACGGGGCTACATGAGTGGTTTATGCAAATGTTTCATTATTATAGTTTGAGGTTAGGGCATGTAATAGTTTGTTAAAATGTTGAACCTGATTAATCTCTTAAGACTGGCTCTCAGTGAAAACTTCTCAGTAATTTCTTCTGTCCTAGTGCTGCCACACAACTAGGCTGAAAGGTTTGAAGTTTCTCTTCCAGCTGTAATGACAGCCATGTTTATGATAGAAAAGCTTTAAGAAACGTTATTTCGCCACAGGCAGTCAGAAGCACCCATGTGTTTGCCTTTTCGTTTCAACTTCTTAGAAGCAAGACTCGGCGACACTGGACATGGAGAGAGCTAACAAAGAGATTGAGATGCTGAGGAAGCAGTACGAGGCCATGACCCAGGAGCTGAAGGAAGCGGTGCAGGAGGCAGAAGTGGCCAAGTGCCGGAGGGACTGGGCCTTTCAGGAGAGGGACAAGATAGTAGCGGAAAGAGAGAGCATACGGTAATGCTGACGGGGGGTGCAAAGTGTCCCGTCCGTTCTCGGGAATAAAGGATAAGCCATCAGGCGGCCTGCATTTATAAAAAGCACACCAGTGGCAATTTACCAAAAATCAATATGCCACCTGACACCATTGCTAATGGCTTTTAAAAATCTTGCTCTTCAACAGATTTTTGTTTGTGACTTCAGTGCTTAAGAACTGAATCTTCCTGAGTGATGATGTGAACTGAATCTTCCTAAAGGGGATGTGACAGAGCGGGACGGATCTCCTTAGCAACAAGTTGTGTTTCCTTTCCCTTGCCCAGGACGCTGTGCGATAACCTGCGAAGGGAGCGAGACAGGGCAGTGAGCGATCTGGCAGAGGCTCTGCGCAATCTTGACGACATGAGGAAGCAGAGGAATGATGCCTTACGGGAGCTCAAGGAGCTGAAGTGGGTCACTGATTTCTGCAGTGCTTTTTTATTGGCCATACCCCCTCCCCACCACACCACGGAGCCTGAAGATGGCAGCTTATATGTTTTTTTGCTTTCCTCTGGTGCCGTTCCTTCCCTCTTTCCCTTTGTCTCGGAAGCAGATTTTGACCTTGGCACTGTTGATGATATAGCTGGATAAGCATCAGCGGTGGCCTTGAGCTCCATCTACTGGTGTAATCGTATAGAACATTTTAATCAGTGCCATCAGCGTCTCGTCACGTTTCTGCAGATTTTCTCTATTTTGCCTTACATGGTGTTCATCGGTTCTTGAAGAAAGAATAAATAGATTACTGCTTATAAACAGTTCATACAAAGACTATGTGTCGTCTAAATATGCTCATGCTATAATGCCTGGTTGATTTGTCTTCGGTTCAGCACACTGTCAAATAGACTTAAGTGAAAAATTAAAGTGCCTAGTGGATTTAGAATTTGTTAGTCCTTTAAAATTCCAGTCCACATCTTGAGCGTTCTCAACTCTGTTCTTGATATTTTGTGATGATGCCTTTAGTAACCACACCAAACAACACAAAGATGTCTGGTTTTCTAGGCAAATCCATTTTTTCCATTCCGTTTTCATTTGCATTTCTCAGAGAAAAGATGGAGAACCAGTTGGAAAAGGAGGCCCGGTTCCGGCAGTTGATGGCTCACAACTCGCATGATTCAGCAATCGACACAGACTCTTTGGAGTGGGAAACAGAAGTGGTTGAATTTGAGAAAGACAGGGTAATTTTTTTCCCTTAGCTTTTCTTCGATTTTCACTCTCGTCTGAGTGCCATTTTGTACTTCAGTAACAGCACCACGTGGCTTTGGTGCGCGTTGTGTAATACTACTATATTTGTTCAACAGGAAGACATGGATTTAAAAGCTCTTGGGTTTGACGTAGCAGAAGGGGTTAATGACCCATACTTGCCTGGAGATTGTGGAATATTTGTGACCAGAGTGGATAAAGGAAGTATTGCAGATGGAAGGTTAAGGTAAATTAACAGATTTTCAAGTTTAAAAGATACAGTAGATATGCGGGCGAGTGAGTTGAGCCTTTAAGAATCAGGCTTTGATTTTGTTATGCTTTCTGTCCTCAGAGTGAATGATTGGTTACTGAAGATTAATGATGTAGACCTTACTAACAAGGACAGGAAGCAGGTCATCAAAGCCGTGCTTACTGGAGGAGGAGTGATCAACATGGTTGTCCGCAGAAGGAAGTCTTTGGGTGGAAGACTTGTCACTCCTGTACATATTAACCTTGTTGGACACAAAGGTAAATTGTTTCCTTGATTCTGTACTTAGGAAATTGAATTATCATTTTAATAAACTTTTTTTTTTGCAAAATACTATGTGATTCTGTTAATGATTTAGATGCATTTCCTGTTGCTAGAAGCTATTTTGCAAAGGCTTTTAAAAAATGTTCTTTATTCATGAGTATGATATGAATATGATCACGTTCCTAATCTCAGTCTATACTTGTGTTTATACAGAAATGTCTGTATTTGCAGATTGTGGAATTGGCTTGGAAGCTGGTGTTTTTGTGGCTGCTGTTGTACCTGGAAGTGCAGCTGCTAAAGAAGGATCTCTTACTATTGGAGACAGACTCATTGCTGTGAGTCCTGAGCCAATCGCCTAACCTTACCTTACAGTTTGTGCAGAATATACACTCTTTGAAGTCTAACATTTCACTTACGACTTAACCACCTTTGTGCTTTGGAGCTGTGCATGGCAGAGGTTAAACAAGAGGGTTTAGCCTTTTCAGGCAGCAATATGCTCATACATTGTGTGTATGTCCTAGTCGGTTTAGTTGCAGCCCATTTCCGGGGTAGGACAAGGTGTTCAGACAAGAAACCTCAACTTTCACTAACTACATTAGGCATTTGGTCCAGTTAAAAAGAGATCTAGTGTGCATTGTACATGGAAGTATAATTTAATCACATTTCCTGCACTAAGAGAAAATGGTTAATCTAATGTCAGTTTTAGTATTTTTCAAAACATTTTTTATAGTTGTGGGCTCTTCCCTCTAGCTTGGATACGTTTTGTGGTTAATGCAGAAGAAATGAAAACCCATCATGCTTTGGTTCTGCCAACAGTGCTGACCTATTTTTTCCCCCCAGATTAATGGAATTGCACTAGATAACAAATCACTGACTGAGTGTGAAGCTTTGCTACGGAACTGCAGGGATTCTCTGAGTCTTTCGCTCATCAAGGTGAATGATGTTCAACCTGTTGTTTCATAATCACTTAGAATTGGATCCCAAGATAATGTGGTCAGGGACAAATGCAAGGGTCTGAGAATTAAGCCTTTGGCAAGACTGGGAGGGAGCAGAGTGGAAAGGAGAGCTGTACAGCATCAGTAGCTGATCCAGTTACTGGAAAAATATTATACAGCCTGACTTTTGTTTGCTTTGTCATTTGCCTTATTTATTTTCCCTCATGGTTGAATATTAATTTTGGATGTCGTAGAAATATACAAACAAGGCATCTCCCTAGAAGATCCTCAGAACGTGTTGCAAAAGGGAAGAAACAGGCAGATGTCTGGGGGTATGGCATTAAAATATTGTGAGGCTTTAACAACAGTGCAAAATGAATAAAAACAAACTGGATATGCGCATAAGAAGTGAGGTGAAAGGAGGAATGGTTTGAAAAAAGGTTATTGGAGTGTGAAACAAGCTATGCAGGCATGTTGAAGAACCCTGGTTTGTTTCAAGACACAGCTGGATGAGATTCTGGGATCAGTTATGTACTAACTGCTAAGAGTTATTAGGGGAAAACGACTGGACAAAAGCAACATGCAGTTCGCATCTTCCTCAAGTCCAAAAATAACTCAGTACCCACCCATCTGAATCCCAAGTTCCTCAGGTCATTGAAACACCGATCAGTGATATCACGCAAGCCCATGCCTAGACCATGAATTGCAGAGGCAAATCAGACAAGGGTGGAGAGCACAAATCAGTAATGGATAATATTGGAGAATGTTGCACAGGCCAGTAAGACAGAATGAACACATTAAGACAGAATACACTGTATTGAATACAATTTTACGGCAGTGAGCTGATGTCCGTTTTCCTTCTTCCTCATGTTTGGTCGGCTGATAACCTTCACCTGGGATTCTGGAATCAGGTGAGTCAAGCTTTGTTGTAGTCCTTGCCTGTGTGTGAGCTGTTTATATTTGGAATTTACATTACGTCCATGTGGAAGACACCTCTGTACGTCAAGGAGTAATGGTAATAGACTTGGGAGATTGTTCACCATCTATACAGTTTCATTCATTAATGTAACATCATTTCCTGAAATATTGTTTCTCCTGACCTCTTTGTTGGTGATGGTGGTTTTTGTTGTATTGGACTTTCCCCCAGGAGACGATCAAGTTTGAATTGAAAAATAGAACATGACTTCATTTCACACATGTAGTGAAGCAGTGGGAACATGGTTAGTCCACTTCAGGGAAACGTGAAGTATCTATATTTACTATATAGATAACATTTTAAATATTTAAATGTTTCAACAAACTTGGAAAATAAGATGGAAGTGATGATCCATGAGAAAAATATATGTATATCGGCCAACACGTCTTGGTAATGATTGCTCATAGAATAAAGGAAGAGTAAATTTCATGTCTGCATAATGTCTGCCATCCTTTTAATCCTACTTTATTAGTCAGGAAGATGTTTTGTCTTTTAAGAAATGCTTTTTGTAAGCTTGACCACTTCAGTTTTTTATCTAGTTCTTCCCACAGAGTTCCTCTGGACAGAACATATTTGAAAACCTAAGAGACTCGGAGAAAACCTCCAATTGCAGGGTTCACTCATCTGAGCTGCATGTGCGGAATAGCAGAAACTTGAAACATAACAGCTCAACCCAAACGGACATTTTCAACCCAGAGGGTGTGGAAGGGAAGAAGGACCGGAGCGACTCGGAGGACGGCTCTTTTTGCAGTCAGAAACCGTTTTCCACTGGCTCTCTGCACACGGGCTCTCAGCGGACCGTGGAGCACAGCCCGGGGCCCTTCAGTGCTGACATCTTCCCAGACCGCTGCTTTGGGATGGTCAACATGGAGAAACGTGGATTCACCTTTGACCCCGCGGCTGCCGACTGCATTATGATGGAGACCACGTTGGAGAAGGGGCTTCGCCTAAAGCACAGCGGCGGCACCTGGCCAAAAATGATGGTTGATGTCTCGGCTTCGGAAAACGCCCAACTCTCCATATTTAAGACGCCAAAATCGAGGAAATCTATATTTGACACCGACACTTTTAAAAGGCCAGAGGCCCCGTCAGCCATGAACTACTTGTCTCCCGCCCAGCTGCCAGCACATTCCCCACAGGCTTCGAAGGTGGAGGTGACGCAGACACCACCAACTCCCCCCACCCGGAGCGACTCCTTCAAGTTCAAACACAAGCAGCAGACGAGCTCCGCCTCGGACTCCACCATCACCACCGGGTCGCCAGCCGCGAGCCCTGCACAGTCCCCCGTTACCCTGGGGACGAAAGCAGAAGCTGTCCTGGAGGGCCGTGACCGGAATGGCAATCATTACTTTGTGGAGAGCACAGCGGAAGGCAAGGCCCTGACTTCCAGGAAGTCCTGTGACGACGATGTTGGCCGGCAGAGGGCTGAGGAGCCTGAGGTGAAGAGACCCAGGCCAAAATCAGCCCCTGCACTAAGGCATAAAATGACCCCTTTGCCTGTTCCTGTCCCAACACTCCAGGTAATCCACAAATGAGCTGGATGCGATAGTTATACTGTCTTATTCTGAGAATTTGTATAATACTATCTTGTCATTTCCTGCAACAACCGCGTCAATCTGCACATCCTTTAAGGAGGGGGCAACGATATATAATATAAATGTTTGCTCACCTGGGGAGCATCAGTTGCCTCCAAAAGCAATGCCAGTCCAGGAACAGTTTTTAAACTATGATGATTAACTACGTGTTCATCAAGGAGAAGTGTTGGTTTGGTACTGTTTGTATTTGTAGATTTTGGAAATGCGTGATTGTGTTTTCCTCTATTATGCATTTCGTGTTACATGTAACCATTTAAGGGAGTTCTAAAATGAGCTCTTGTGTGTTTGGAAAGGTGCAGAGTTATTCCAGTGAAGAACCGCAGTCTCCTGATCCCCATGAACTGGTGCGATACTCCCCAAAACGCTCACATAGGCACAGTGTGGGATTTGTGCCAGTTGTCTACAATGGGGCAATGGCAGCAAGTGAGTTACATGTTAAAAATGTAATCAAACTTAATTCTGGGTACAAAGCATTCTTTCATGTATTTCTGATGGAAGACATTGGAACTTTCACCACAAAAAAGTTAAAACTCTCAAATACTGTGTTCTACCAAGATTTGCTTTTGATTATTATTCACATCCCACTTGTTTCCCAATCAGAGTACTGCAAAAGATAAAAATGTCTCCCTGTGATGTGTATTTATACAGCATATATGTATGACTTCTTATCTTGCACAAAATTACTAATATACATGTGTTTAAATCCACATGGAGTTACTAAAGAAGATCATTAAATGCAAAGGGACCTGTCCTATTTCATGTGTAATGCAGATTTCTGTCCATGTTAAGTGCAAGCTTTGCAGTGCCATGGGTGTCTGTTTACAGCAGCACCTTCATGACAAGACTTCTGTTTACTTATACTATACCGACACATCTGCTGGCTCCTGTTTTTTTTTTCAGTCTTCCTGCAAAATTAAGCAATATGAACACTTAAGGAACGCTTAATTCTAATTGTTTCTTAAACTGAATGTTTTACTTAAATGTATAGTTAACATCACAAGTATTGTCTCATTGAAGAACTCATCAAAACCTGTTTTCTAAAGGCTTCCCCTCTCATCTAATAGAAAGACAGGCGTAAGTCTCAACTGTATGAGCCTGACCTACTTGTGCTGCACTAGAGAGTTACCTGCTGCTAAATATTTAATGCTATAGCTAGAACCTGGTATTTCTGGAAAGAGAGAAATGACTTATCTCATGGTGACAACTTGGATTGTCATATTGTGAATCAGCCTCTGGGCTATGGTTTTACCTTTTTGTTGTTGGAAAGGGAATTTGAAAGGAGTCCATACCTGGAATTTATTGCCTGATGCGCCATCACTGCACTGGCGATATGATGTAATCTTTTAGATGCTCCCAGACTGTTTTCATTTATTGCTGAAACTGGCTTCAGCCATCATGGCACACGTTTCAGGGCTTGACAACATGACAGTGTTTCTCTGCATATCGCCTGCCATCACATCTCGCCACCTTGCCACCTGATTGTATGTAGATTTACCCGTCTACTGAAATGTAGAGATAGCGCAGCAAATTAAGCTTAAACAGATGATGGGCATGAAGGAAAGGTGAATGTTCCACTTAGCAGGAAATCTTGAGGTGAAGAACATTAGATTATCATGGCCAATACCTTGATTTCTAAAGGCACTGTTGAGTCATCAGTGTGGAGCAGTCCTTGTCCCATGCAGCAGACCTCTTGAATTAGATCTCTGCATACCGTAAATCTTCAAATTCGTTGTCCACGTGGAACTTGCATTGTGATTTATTGGATTCTTTTTTTTTCAATGCGAAGATGGCAATTCCAGGTGCTTTTAATGACGCAGAATCATTGTGCACAGTGTTTGTTTCAGTATCACCATCTGCAGCTGAGGGTAGAAGTAGCGCTCTGGTTGGTGGGAGGTGATGTGAAGTTATATGTAAGATTTCATTCTGGATTTGTATTTGAACGTGTTATGAGCACATGGCTTGTAAGGTCTTATCGTTTCATCTTTATGCAGACTCCACACACAGAGGTTTGGCACCCTGCCCAGCAGTGACTGCTGTCATGAGAAATCCAATTTACACAGCCTGGAGTCACCGTGTTCATACTAATAACTGCCCTTCTGTCGCCAGCCAAATCTGCCATCAGCATTCACATCCCAGGTACTCAAGGTTCTCAAACCCCCCCAAGACAGCCCTGTTGCTCATGTGTCATTCTTTAAGGCTGGCAGCCTCAGACTGTTTTTTTTTGGGGGGGGTTGGCTTTATTCCTGCTCATTATTTTTTTTTCTGAAAGGTTGAACAGTCAGTTTTTTAAACATCAGTTTTCTTCTCCAGCTAAATTTCAACAATAACTATTATATTGCATCTCTTACTGTATTTCTCATTTTATTTTGGCCTTCATTTATGCGCGTCATTATTTCAAGACTTGCATGCCAAAAGTTTCAGTGCTTTGAACACTCCCCCATGAAGACCAAGTTAAATAGTGAAGGTGGTATGAAAGCTATTTCCAGCTTATGTGAGCTTGCAACATTTCTCGAGTGAATCTTTTTATTTCTGTTAATAGCAGAGAAGCACAGGGCTTAAACAGCTGCTGTAAGTAAAGTAAAATCCATTGTCTGGTAGTTTAAACTCATCGTGAAATGTATGAGTAAAGGATTCTATCTGTATTTTGTGTGAAATCTAGTCCACAACATCAGGGTCGTCTGAGCTTGGACCTTAGCCACAAACGCACCAGCGACGTACCCGAGTCCTCTCGTAGTCGAACGCCACATGGAACTAACTCCCTGCCGTCAAGTGCTCGATTAGGTCAGTGGAGCAATTTTAGTGTCTTGCTGAAGTTGCTGAAATTCACTCGCATTTTGCCTTTTGTTTTTATTCTGAAAGGGACTTTATAAAACTTAAGACTTAAACACAACCACTTCTTGTTGCTGCTGTTTTGTTTCTTCAGTCAAAGTTGTTGCTTGTGTGTCTGTTGTACTGAATGTTTTCTGCTGTCCCTTGTGAGAGGGCTATACTGTAACCTGAAGGTAGTGTGGTTTATGAATTTCATTTTTAACAGCCTGTCAGAAGCAAAAATTAAAACATTTTTTCTCCCCCCCCCCCCCACCCATCCCAACTTTTGACATAAGTAGGTTCATCCAGCACTTTACAGTACAGGACTGAGCGGATTAAAATACCTTCCACACCACGATATCCTCGCTCCATGCTCGGTTCTGACAGAGGTACGTGTCTGAAGCGGCTAGTTGAAATTGGCAGACTCATTTAGTGATTTTGCACCTGTTCCGTGGTCTGAAAGAAGAATGAGAACCACAGTGTGCATTATGAGGGGAATGGTACATCTTTGTCATTCATGGTATTTTAAATTTTTCTTATGGACTTTGCATATTTCTTTACTCAGTTGGGGAAATGACTAAGCCAAGCATCTAGTTAGAGCATTTCTTTGCTACTAAAAAAAGCTCAAATACAATGGAAGTCACAGTTTGCAATTTAAATAGTGAAAAATACCTTTTTTAATTGAATAGGGAGTATAAGGTACTCTCTACAAGTGTTCTGCTACCTTTTAATAGTGCAGGTTATTTTAAATGGGCCCACTTGTGTCCTGCCTCCGGAGGAAGTATACGAATAGGCAGAGCTTAATCATTTAAAGTTTCCGTAGTAAACGCGTCCCATGCGGTTTTTGCAGGGTCGCTCTCCCACTCCGAATGCAGCAGTCCCAGTCTGATCACTCCTCCTCAGTCTCCACTCAATCTGGAGACTTCCTCCTTCGCCAGCAGCCAGTCTCAGAGCTCCATTGCCACCCTGCCCAGAATATCCGTGAGCCCTGTTCCGATGGGGGAGCGCAGGAAGGACAGGTAGGAATGCATTTGCCTGCAGGGTTGATGATAACCTCATTTAAGATGTTGCCATGTTTTGCCTGTTTTCTCAACGTCAGTGAAGAAAGCTGGGGAATTTATTTTAATATTCAGCATTGTTTAAGCTCACATCAATCTAGATGTTTTAAACTGAGATATTTACCATCATAAGCCACACTATTTTCTTCACATTACACACTACTGTATTAGTTTTAAATAATTGCCCTTCATTGAGCAAGTGTGCAGCTTATTTTGGGGTAAGTATGTGTTTAAATACCAAAAATGTAGAGCTTGTATTCTTCTAACAAGGTGCTGCTCGACTCAGCTGAGTTCTTATTCCAGTTTCTAGAGTTTTCTCCTTGTACACCACTGTGGAACAGTGCCCTGACGGGGCAGTTTGATTTCAATGAAAAGTTGTCTTTTGTTTTTCTTGCACCCTTTTTCTCTCTAGTTCTGCTCGTCCTGTGCTTAGACTCTCGATTTCATTCCCTTTTCTTCACTCTTCCGAATCTTTCAGATATCTGTTCCGTAACAGATCCTTTCTGAGAATCCCTGTGGCTCCTAGGCCAAGGTTCTCATCCTTAAGAAGCTTGAGGTTTGTTCTTTGCAAGTCGCATGAAGGGCATGTCCCAGAAAAGACTACAGCTTGTTTAGGAAGGGGGCAGTTTGTGAAGTAAAATAGCCAGTGCGGTAACTGGTAGGCTTATGTACTCTTATGTATGTTTCTCAGTGGATAACAATGAATTTGATCAACCAGATGAAAATGTGCATGCGAATTCCTTGTTGCATGAGTGTCCCTGAAGATCCAGACTGATGCAGATTAGATGAGATCTTACTCATAAGACTATCTTGAAATATTTACTAGGCCCAGCAGCAGTTAGGAAAAAAATAGCTTTGTGTTCTTGTTTTTTATGATTAAAGTTTAAATCCATTCAATTCTGCTTCAGAGAACTTAACACAAGTTTTAAAGGTGTTTTAAGGGAAATTTGGGACATGCCCTTTTGTTTCAGATGTCCCCCTTTTTATTCAATTCCAAAAACGTTTAACACCTTTTAATTTCCTTTGTTAAAGTGGCCTGTAGGTTTTTGTCTTTTTCTTGAATTTGCCTCCTGTGAACAGGCCTTGTTTACAGTGATCTGCGGGGGGTGTTACTTGTTTTGGTGCTGTTGGGGTGGGTGGCATGGATCTCTTGAATGACTGCATGTTGCATCAATTGCTGTAGCTGAAATGAATGTTCCCCCTTTAAAGATCCCATCTGTATAGACAGAGAAACAGAAGGTTGATGCTCATATGAAAACTTCGTCTAAACATTTGGACCGTCTTAATCCTCTGTTTTCCAAATTTGTTTTGTCTGCTTATTTTATTTGATCAGGTTTGGATTTGTTTAAAAACATTAAAAAGAATCTTTTATAATAACTGCGCCACTCTGTCGTGACCTGTATACTTGCATGGAAATGTGCATTGACGTGTGTATGTTGGACTGTGTACACGGAGTCTGAAGGGCGGCTGTACCCTGGAGCAAAAGCCCATTTTGTGGTCTTGCTCCCCCAAGGCCTTACCTGGAGGAGCCGCGGAATGTGGTTGTGCACAAAGGCGCGGAGCCTCTTGGGATCTCCATCGTGAGCGGGGAGAACGGGGGCATTTTCGTGTCTAAGGTGACGGGAGGAAGCATCGCCCACCAGGCAGGGCTGGAGTACGGGGATCAACTGCTGGAGGTATTTTTTTTTCCCATTTGTGTTTTCAGAGCCGTGCTGCAGGATTTACGGCCGTACTTGTATACATTGTATGGGCGACAGGGCCTTCTCCTGCTATGCCCCCAAGCTCTGGAACTCTTTGCCCAAGGATATTAGAGAGTCACCTTCTCTAAACTCCTTCAAATCCAGACTCAAAACCTTCTTCTTCAGAAAAGCCTTTACTTAACTGGTTCCATTCTTCACCCCTCTGCTCTTCTTAATATCATCGTCCACGGTCTCCTCTATTGTTATTGTTGTATTGTTGTAATTATAATTGTGTCCTGTCTTGTGAAATTTTCTTATTTATTGTTGTAGTCTTCTTATTTATTGTTATTGTCATCCTGTAAAGCGCTTTGAGAAGCCACCTTTAAAGGCGCTATATAAAATAAAGTTTATTATTATTATTATTATTACTATTTCCTGTAATCTTGTTTTTGTTGCCCCACAGTACAATGGGATTAACCTCAGAAACGCCACAGAACAGCAGGCGCGATTGATCATCGGGCAGCAGTGCGATACCATCACCATCTTGGCACAGTACAACCCTCACATGTACCAGCTGGGCAACCATTCACGATCAAGGTTACTGATATATCGTATACTTCTACAGCTTTTTAATACACCGCGCATGTTGGGATTTTTCGAAGACCACATTCAAAAACAATTGTTGATTATCTGCTGTCAAAGCTTTCAGGGCTGGAAAGTGTTTTATTGCACTCTTTCGCTCATTTATTGCCTGTGTACAGTGCTTTATGAAATCATAGGCTTTGGGGGTCTTTATATCTCTCTCCCCCGTGAAGGGCGGTGTGCTAGGTAGTGTGAGAAGATAGCTAGAATTCTGTAAAGCAGCAGCTATGATGAACTGGCTGAGGTGCCATTGAACTCTAGAGACAGTTAAAGATAAGAAGAAAAATTACTTCAGTGATTTTCTACAGCTCGGCAGTTAGTGCATGATGTTGGCATTGGTTAAAATCACTCTCTGAGACTGTGTGGTATGTTTAAAAGCCTGAGATGCGTCGCAGTGGTGTAACTGAGGTAAGCTGGGTTATTTTCAATGCTGACCGGTCCTTTCTCCAATTCCTTGACAGTTCTCGGCTGGAGCCAATAGGTAATCAGTCCAATCCCCAAGGCAGTGGCACCACAACCCCCGACAATCATTCCACCATTGACACACTGAGTGAACAGGATGAAGGCACCATGACCCCTCCATCGAAGCAAACCACCCCCACCACCAGCCCTCGAAACTCCTTCAGGTCAGCCGCCGCGCTTTCAACTTGCTTACTTTGTGTCAAAACAGTATTCTATACAATTCTACACAGTTAAAGTTTACCCACTAAGTGACTTTGATTTTTAAAATTGGACAACCCATCACATTCTTTTAACAAGGTTAATACTTCTGACATTTTTTTTCCCATATGATCTTATTTGTGGTTCGGAAATGGCTTCCAGATTTACAGCAAGTTCTAGAAGTATGTTTCATCTTTTGAACACCTCTGAAGTTATTTATTTCGAGACCTGGACTCTTTGGGCTGTCTGCTGCAGGATGCCAGTTGACGCTTCGAAGCAAATTCCAGAACCGCGCACTGTCACCATCAAGAAATCCCAGGTGGAGCTGGGGATCCAGATCTGCGGGGGGAACTTGTATGGCATCTTTGTGGAGAGCCTGGAGGATGATAGTCCTGCAAAGAGTACTGGTGGGCTGATGCTGGGAGACATGATTCTGGAGGTAATAGAGGGGGAGGATGTTTTTCCAAGATCATGGCCATTTTTGGCGGACGTTTTCTTTCCCCTTCTCCCATCTAAATACCTTTTTTTTTTTTTTGCTCCTATTATTATTTTAAGTGTCTCCCTTGACTCGCTGCCTGCCAGCGTACTGTTCGATTTTGCATTGTGTTAATATCCCCGGGACAGCTATCATAAACCATGGTTTTTGTAAAGTGAAAGAGTCCATTTGGCTAGAAAGAAAATCAATATGAAACCTCCTACAGAAGTGCTGTGGATAAGCATTTGTTTTTAATATCTGCATTTAATTTGTATCTAGGAAACAAAACCTTTTAATTGTAAATATTTATGTTTTGAATGCAGGCTGAATTATCTCCTCTCTTTGTTTTGTGGTTTTATTTACAGCCTTTATGCTAACTTCATGGTTTCAGATTAAATGCTTTTTAAATATCGCAAAACAAATGAGTATAACTCGTAATATTTTACAAGGGTTTTAATGGAGATCTGAAGCTGAGTACGCCCTGGAGATTGGAGCTGTCACTGATAATATTCCTGGGATCTCATACTTAACCGTTGTTATTTATCATCGCTATTGTGAAGGGTTATACATGTTGGAAGTGGAAAACGTCCAGTGCATGGAGTCTTATCATTTTAGGACATAATTCAATTGATACAGTTTGAAAAAGTTTATAACTGTGATCTGTTTAGATTCAGATAAATTCCAAATTATTATGGAAAGAGTCGATTGTTTTCCATTCACTTCAGAATGGTGCAGTTTGTTCTTGTTTTAATTCCCCAACAGTACAATTCATTCCAGATGAAGAATAAAACTGCGGAAGAGGCCTACCTTGAACTGTTGAAGCCTGCAGACTCGGTCACGCTGAAAGTGCAGTACCGAATCGATGAGTTCAATAGGATCAGAGAGATGGCTGGAGATGGATTCTACATCAGGTAGACACCTACATTTACAGAAAAAGAGCAGCAGGAATGATTTTTTTCTGTCAATTCAAGTTAAACAGTGGTGCGCATTCAGGTGGTGGGGTACTACTATTAAGAATAATATTATTATTACTATTCAGTGTTGAATTTATTTCAGAAAAGCCGTATTTCTCATTTGGTCACATTCCCAGTAGAGAATCAGTGAGAGTTTCATTGATTGGACCAAAACATTAAAAGCTGTAATAAGCTATTTGAAATATTGTGCTATTTGCACTCCAGCTGAAGCAGTCACTTTTGCTCAAATCAGCTTGTCATTCTTCTGGTGCCATAATCCACATCTGTTAGAAATTAATATATTTCCTTCTCAGAAGTATTCTGCTTTTGCAGCTGGACAGTTCTGCGTGAAGGCAGGGTGAAGAGAATAAACCTGGTGGTTTTGCTTGCAGGGCACTTTACGATCGAGTGGCTGAGATGGAACAAGATTTAAGTTTTAAAAAGGATGACATTCTTTATGTGGACGACACTCTACCAAAGGGCAATTTTGGCTACTGGATGGCCTGGCAACTTGACGAAAATGCTCAAAAGCTTGAAAGAGGGCAAATTCCAAGTAAATACATGTGAGTCTAATTTATTAAAGTAATTGTCATATTAATTAATTTTGTATTAATTGTTCCTTTAGCCTTATAAGGTAGAAGAGGAGTCAAGCCATTGTTAGAATTTGTGGCTTTTGAATTCGTGAATTTGTGTCGATTCCTTGTTTAGCCTCTTTCCTCTCATGTGTGGGCATCTCACTCATTGCTCCCTTCCTCAGATGCTTTTCTTTCAAAGCCATGAAGTAACACGTTGAAGTGTCTGTGCAACCCGTGGAGCTTTTCTCTTGAAATTCTCTTGATGAGCTTTGACCATGTTGTGAACGAGGCCTGTACTTCTCCCTGCGCAGGATGGACCAGGAGTTCTACCGGCGGCACAGCATGTCGGAAATGAAAGACGACAGCGGCTCCAGCAGGACGCTGTCGGCAGCAGCTCGGAGATCCTTCTTTCGCCGCAAGCACAAACACAAGCGCAGCGGTTCCAAAGACGGGAAGGACCTGTTAGCCCTCGATGCCATTAGCACAGACTCGATTCCTTTCTTGGAGGGTGAGTGTTCTTAATTGAATTGGTAATGTTGCACTTCAGTTAACAAGGCACGCGTGCGTTTCTTTCACAAACAAGACCCAGGAGTAAAGGACTATTACTCGACATGCACGGAGGTGTTGCAGAAAATCATAGGCATTCTGTGAAAAATAACATGGTGGTGGATGGTAATGAGCTAAAGGGCTTTGGTCCCTTGGTAGCTTGTACTTTCATGTTAAGCAGACAATGTTAGTTCACGTCCTGTTGGAGATTATGATTACTCTTCTGGCTTGTTTCCTTTGTTGACGAGATGTCATATTAATGCAACCCATAAAGCGCATACATTTGTATAAGGGCTTTTGTATGTTATCAGATTGTGTAAGTCTGGCCTATCAGAGGGTGCAGAAGGTTGAGTGCACATCTCCCAGACCAGTGCTTATCCTGGGGCCGCTGGTAGATGCGGTGAAGGACATGCTGGTGAAAGAGTCTCCAGGGAAGTTTTGCCGATGCCTGCTTGGTGAGTGGTTAAATATAAACCTTCCCTTGTTGCTGTTTTGGTTGTTGTGTATCAGCTCTTTCTCTACGAGTCATTTCTGAAGATGCTAAAAGCTTCTTTCTAGTGAAAATTGTATACCTGTATACCTACACCTCTTGTATACCTGTTTTTTTTTTCTTTTTGATCTCATCTTACATTCATGAGAAAATAAGACCTGCTTTTTTTCAGTTCTCCTTCATTATTGTCCAGACATGTTGCAAGAAGCTAAAATCCTGAATCATATAACTTGTGAATGGCATGGAATGTTTCACAAACTTCTTCATCTGATGGACATAGTAGTCTACTGTGAAATTAAATTATTTACTGACAAGTGAAATTGCTGCTGGTAAAGATCTCACTCAATAAATATTTATTGATCTCCTTTTTACATTAACTTTTTTTGTTCTTATCATTTTAGAAGTGATGAAAGCTTCTCAACAAGCAATAGAACGTGGTGTGAAAGATTGCCTGTTCATCGACTATAAGAGACGCAGTGGACATTTTGATGTGACGACTGTTGCCTCTATAAAGGAAATAACAGATAAGGTAGATAACCGTTCTGGTAATACTTTAAAAGTATGTTTGGTGCAAAGTATAAAAGGACAGTTTCTGAAAGCAGAATTCATCTAGCTTTCAAATTAATTTAAAGGAACGTGTTGTTGTTGTTCTTTTATAGTTCAACTTCAGTAAATCTTTGAAAATTAAAGACTTGAAATACTCTGCAGTCTATCCATTTTAAGGTTCTGTTTTGGAAGGTGGCATTCTGTGTTGCTGTTAGTAAGATCATGAGGTGTGTTGAAATGACGTTTTCCTGTGTTCTTTCATTCATTTCTCATGGGGGAAAACAGCTGGAAATGTTACCATTTTGTTCTTTCATAGGATTGTCACTGTTTGCTTGACATTGCTCCTCACGCCATTGAAAGGCTTCACAGCGTTCACATTTACCCAATCGTCATTTTCATTCGCTACAAAAACGCAAAGCAGATAAAGTAAGTAGCCATATCTTTTTACAAAAAACATTTGTTAGTGGGAATTTTGTAGCTTATTAATAGGAGTTCTCTTGATTAGCATAACCTTGGTACTGTTGTTCCCCTTAAAGTAATTTCTATGAAAGGAGTCTTTTATTAAGGGGGTAATCATCAAGATTTCTAATGCACTCATATCCATCAGTGCCAGACTGTGTTGTTCTTTGACCTGTCATAAGTTTTTATTTTTTTTATTTTAGACTTAGACTTAGAGTTTGAGGGTCTAGATGTTGTGGAGTAATGTATAGCAGTAGGAATGACTTCAGAGCTTCATTTAAGTGATGTATGTAATGCATGTAATTGCTTGTGTAACAGCAAGTGTTGATCTTGTCTCACAGAAGGAAAAATACAGGTGACGTCCAGTCCATGGTGAATAACTAGGCAATATTAACTAGGCAATGTGAATATTTCAGCCACTAAAGTGTTTATATCGATCGATATGTTATTTCACCTATCAGATGGAGAAAAATTCCTCATTCCAGCAGTCTAACTGCATAATGTACGGTTTACAGCACAATCCACTACTCTCTCTGTCAAGAAACTTAATATTTTGGGAGGACATGATTTAATTCTGGTTCGACTTCTTTATGTATTAATATAAAAATATTAAATATGCAATTTAAGCATAAAACCAGCATCCATAGGAATAAGTTCTTTGTAAAGTTGCTATCATTTGTGGCGATATCTGACTATAAAGAGTGTTCCTTGACTGTAGTGAATACTCTTAAAACATTGTGATGAATTAATGATCATTTTCCAGGCACTTCTTAAGCTCTTCACCCACTCCTACCTCATTGCCTTGTTCTTCCCAGACCTCATAGTGATAGCTTCTATTTAAAAAGACAGTCTATATGGGAAGAATATTCAGGACGCTTTGCTCCATCTTTTCTCCTCTCGAGAACAATATCCATAAAAATGAAATTGTAATTAAAATTCCGTGTCCTCTTTGGGCTGTTGCAGGATAATTGCGATTAACTGAAGGTAGATGCTAGAAAAGATCTCTTATGTCTGAGGTTTCAATGAGGGGGGCTAGATTACTGCCATTAGTTGGGAGTGGAGTGGAGTCAGTGGAGCGCCAGCTGTCCTGGCGACTTGAATATCACTGCTCCCTTTTAAGTGCGAGGATGAGCTGTGAAGCGCCCGTCCCCTGTATTTTTAAAAAACATTGTCCTGTTCCCTTTCACCATTTTGTAACATTCCCATATTATGATACTTTAACCTCTGTGGTGAGAAAGTGCAGGCAGAGTCAACCGCTGGCATGTGGAGCCTCTGTGCTCTCTAGGGTTTGGTGATTTTTCCGGTGGATTCTGAAAGCCCACAGCTGTAGCTCTCCATGTCCTCCACACATCCATTCTTTACAGTTGCCCGCTTTGGAGTGCTGAAAATTGGTGTGTTTTTATTTTAAACAGACGGGAGTATATCCTAGTATTGCAGCCACCCCTCCCCTGCGCTTAATAATGACAGAACAGAGTTTTACTGCTTCTGTTTGTCAGAAGGCAATCACTTACAGGAACTTATTTAGCAATTGTTCCCGTCTGTGGAAAATGTTTTTTAAACTATATACTTTCTTCTGTTTTAGGGAACAGAAGGATCCAGTATTTCTGCGGGATAAAGTTTCTCAAAAACATTCCAAGGAACAGTTTGAGGTTGCACAGAAAACAGAGCAGGAGTACAGCAAATTCTTTACAGGTGGGTTTTTTTCCCCCAAATTGTACAGTTATAATTATGTACAAGGCACTACAACAACTAATTACTCTAATTACTTATTAACCTTATTCCTATCGTAGTTTTTAACGTTGATCTTACATTTTGTAGGTATTGTCCAGGGAGGCAGCTTGGCTTACATTTGCACTCAGATCATGACCATTGTTGATCAAGAACAGAATAAAGTCCTGTGGATTCCAGCTGGACCTCTCTAGATATTCCAACCAGACGCCAATGCTTGTGCTCTTGGTCTGTGCGGCTGCATGAAAACTTTAAAGATAAATCAGTGAAGGGGGTACAATACACTGAACTCTGTTTAAATAGCAAGTAATTCACTTCTGTCTGCATCTTGTGTCTAAAACTGGTAGAACCTGTAACACGGAAGCTTAACAGTTACACTTCACTGTGGGAATAGGATTGGTACAGCACTGATTGCTATTTTTTTTTCTGTAAGAAAAGTTTAACATTAGTGATGCTGCGATTTAAAAAAAAACACTCGTTTACAATTGTTTTCTGAGTATTGTTATTTAATGTTTACTTGAATGTTTTTCCCTTTTTTTCTGATGAAGCAACCTCTCTTGACAGGGGTGAAGTTGTTGCATGTGAATGAACAGTGTACTGGCTATGTGGAAGTGCCTTGGACATTGACTGAACATTTAGTAGCAGGGTGACCATGTGGCTGGGCTCACCTCTGGCGTAAATTAGAACTTTTCAGTGCACTCCTGTACAGGACAGACCACTGTGTGTTTTATAAATCCTTTGTCTGTCAAATGTTTTTTCCTTACAGATCTAATATTTAAACTCCATAATATATCTGATCTTAATGTGTAATAAACTAAAAACTAGGCATTGGGCCTAGTAGTGTGTAGCATTTGGTAGTGAGCTCTTAGAAACGTATAGCATGTTTTTTGTCACTTTTAAATGTATCTATTTAAAAATGTCATCCTGGTGCAATTTTGCAGGGTAATTCTTAAGCTTGTTTTTGTTTAATCTGTATTAGTGTCTTTAGATTTATTTAAAAGGGTTTTTTAATTCAAATACGAGGCACAGATAAATGGTCATTCATTCAGTCTTCAATGCAATGCTTTTGTTTTTTATCTTTTATGTAAGTTGTGCCAAACTCCAGTATGTCAGCTTTGTTTTGCTTTTGTTTTGCACTTGTAAATCTGTGTAACCTTAACACAGTTGCATTTAGAATTTCTGTAATTTTTGTATCATATTTTAGGTACTATAGTTATCCTGTGCAAACAAGTCTACATTCAAGTATATCACAATGACTGTTCCTAACATTTCATTCACTGGCCGGCACGCAGTTGTCTTTTATTCTTAGAGTAACTTCAGAAAGAAGAACACAGTGTGTGTTCTCCAAAAAGGGATGTTTTCTTGCACAGATTTTCAAAGAAAAATTGGTCCTGAACTTTGACTGTTGGGTTACAAATTAGAAATTTTGTAATTAAATTTAATGTCAGAGGTATTTTGCTGGATTGTTAGCATAAGACTTTTCATGTGAGAGAGAACGTTTTTATAGGCACGGTCGGATTTAGACTAAAGGTCAAGCGGCTGAAACAGACAGGTACTGTTCTGATTGGGATTTTCTTTATTAAAGTATATGATTTGTATCAAATGTTAAGAAATTGATTAATATGAGAATAAAAGTAATTTTTTCTGTACCTTAAAATCTGATGCTGATGTTTGGGTCTTGGTATTGTGAGGCTATGAGCCATAGACGAAAACATTTCTCTACTTCGGGCATCCTAGTCACAGGGGAGAAAACGGGAGAACACTTGGATTTTGAAGAAATACAGATTTAGGATACCTCATCAAGGTCTTGTGTAACACTGCATTCTGGATAAATGAGTTGTGTTATATGACTGCTTTTGTTCCACATATGTACACAGTTTAATTTTGTGAAGGTGCAAATAAATTAAGCTTGCAACAATGGATTTGCAGAATAAGTATAGTGGGGACAATTGTTCTTGAAGCTAAGGTTCTCAGGAGCTCTTTTAATTTGAATTAATTTGTAATCTGAATACAAACGTTTTCATTTTTAATTTCTTGAAGCAATTAAAGTTGTCGTTTATTAAGAGCTTGGCACTGAAAGGAGCAAAGCGCGCTACCGGTGCAGATGCCGAATACCTGGGGATGAAGCCATCTCATGATGTTCCAGATTTTTTAGGCTAAGCAACAACTGACTTTTAGTGCCAAATAATAATGTAAAGGCGGTTTTTTAATCACTGAGATGGGGGCACTAATTGTTTAGGCCCCTACAGTAGTGCTGGAACGTGCTCCATATCCAAGCGCGTATGGGAGGTAATGCACTGAAGAAGCTGATTCAGCAGGGGGGGTCCTGATGTCTGAATACAGCTCCGCAAGCCAACAAAGACTGACTGGAGGAGGCAAATGTGCCAAGTAGAAGGTACGTCTTCAATCTGGGGTTTCATGGGCGCGGGGTGGCTGTGAGACTTGCATGTCGATGGCAGTCTGAAGCGGACAGAAGGGCTGCACAGGCTGGTGCTGCTTTTGCACAGAGTACAGAGCGCTGGAGGAAGAGCACTGCTCCCTGCTCCATGTCCGCTCACACCAGACCTCTTGGAAACTTCCGCTTTTTTGCAGGTTTCCTTTTGGAGAGGACACAATTAAGTTTCGTTCAGGGCTGCGGACAGGAAGTGTTTAGTTTTGATTCCTGATTTTGTTACTTTTTTATGTCCTTAATGCGTGTACAAGATAAGGTTAAGTGTGTGGCTTTGACTGGGCTAGGCTTGGAAACCGAAACCCCCCCGCTTTCTTGCTGTAATGTCATGCGAATGGTGTTTTCAGCAGAAAGTGTTGCCAAAGACCTGGAAGGGATTTTTGTTCCCGAGTTTCACCTTTCCCACCAGGTGAAAAACGTTTCCCAATGATTCTTGCTACATACAGTCAATGTGAAGTATCATGTGTGAGACAGCTGACATAAGACTTCTAGCCTTGTTGTGCTGTGCAGTGCCCCAAAATGAGTGTGACACATGAGATCAGTTAAGAAGGATGAGATCTGTGGTGTTACACAGTGATGTTTGACTAAATGCAAATGGTGTTTTGAGGATTAGGAATTGTTCAGTACCTTTTCATTAATTAAACCATCAAATACATGTCAGGCTAGAGCTGAAGATTTTAAAATGGATACTGTCACAAATCCATTCTGGTTGAATTCCTCTATATGGATATTCGGCATATCCACATTGTGTCATTTCACTGTAATGCAATGCCTCCATGAATACATTAATGGTTCAGTCTTAAATGCTGTCCACATGCTATGTACATGAAATAAGATAGGGTATACAATGTGCCTATTGGTTAAGTGTGTGGCAAATGTGACAAGAGAATTCACTTAATCAAATCTAAGATTTACAATCTAGGTTAATTAGATGAGAACATCAATATAGTGTTTGAGAAACCTGTCACAGGTTTAATGTGCACTGATGAAAAGCAAATTCCTCTAGAAGCATTCCGATGGGGACACTTCCTTCAAAGGTTCAGATAATTAACCTTACTTGAACCCTCTTTCTTGAGGCTGTCGGCTACAAATTTAATTCATGAGTTTTAGAGAAATTTCTCCCAGGAAATATCTGATTCCAGCAAATGTTACAACTTCAAAATATTAATGATTTTCCAAAAATGCTGAAATAGAACAAAGTCTTGACAGAAGATACAGTTCCTTCTCCGTGGAAGTAATATTTCTGGAGGTGCGTGTTCACCAGTGCTCAGGGCTCTGTGTGCTGTCAGGCTTTCAGATGACCTCTATTCTTCTCCAACACAATGCCAGTATTGTTCTAATACTCACAGATGGATGTTTTTAAATCTTTTATTGCAATTGGATATACTATAGGAACTAAAGAAAAAAACCCTCCCGCTTTGAACGAGTAACTGGAAATTTCCTCATCCAAAAGGGTTTGTAGCAGGGCCAGAGTCATCAAAAGTATGCACTTCTATATTGTATAGGTGCATATATTATTAAGTGTTGATTGTCAGGGTTCAGAGGATGGTCTGTCAAGGGCTTTGACATGCCAAATAACTGCGTCTTCTGCTGAGGGAGAAATTGCCGTCTAGTTTTCAAGGGGTGACATCACTTCAGTAACATGTTCAGTGCCACCAGACCCCATTACACGCAACTACAAACATACATGCACTGAACTGTGGTCACACACATCTGTCACCTTCTGGTAATTAGATGCTTTCCAGCTATTTCAGAGTTCATTATCTGATCAGGTCCCAACAGTTCTCGTGTGTGAAGGTTTGTGAAGATGAATCATCAAATGAGTTTTCTCCTTGTGTTCCACTCACTAGATTGGCGAACTTGTTTCGGTATAGCACCACAATTCCTCTTAAATGTGCTTAAAGAGGATCATGTCTTTGCTGAGGTGTTCGTTTCTGGACAGCTGCTGACAGGCCGTCTTAACTTCTGAACAGATGGGAGTCTGCTGTAAGGTTAGCATTGGAAGCCTTTCGCAGCTTGGCAAAATGCTGTTTCTGTAGCAATTGTTGCTATAGCCTACATTCTTTTTATCTTTACACACTTGCTTAAAGTCCCATGACTTGCTGCAAATGACTATGAGTTATGGTCCAGAAATTAAGCTTTTCATCCTTAGCAATGTCCTGCACTTAACACTGTGGTTGTAAAATAGTTCCTCAGGTTTCACTGACAGCTGCTGTAGTTTTGTTTTCCTAGAAAATCATCATGCATGATCCTGTTGCTACCAGTAACATTGTGGAAGTCTAATCTGAGTGTGCTTGATGTCACTATACCCAGTTTACAACCGGGATATAAAATAATTTAGTGTTGGTTTGTCTTCATAACCCTGGCTCTCTGGAAAGGAATGCAGTCATCTACACTTGGGAAACACCCCTTCAGTGACGTCATGCCAATGGGACACTGGCATGTCCTTGTGTCATTCTGCCCCTCGGTGTCTAGAAGCCAGATATTCTGACCCAGTCTGTAGCCAGAACCGTAGGCCAGCTGACAGCCTCCCAGAAAGAGTAATGCATCCCATTTCATGCAACTAGCTGAAGTGAAGACCCCGTAGCATTCCTTTCAAGGACTAAATGCTGAGCAGTGGTATGCCCTTACAGTCTTACCCTCAATGTTCCAGTGGCAGGTCTGAGACAAACTCCCTGTCCATCATGCCAAAGCTGCCGCGCTGGCTTCGTCCAAGCAGCAGATCACCGAGCTACCAGCTCCCCGACAACAGTCGCCTATGAATGGCCGCCTCTTGTCGGCCCTGTTCCTGTGATTCTTCCTGCTGCTGTGAAAGCCCACCTGCCCCTCCTCGTCACAGCCCCCCAGGAGGTTGCGAATCGGGAACCCTTTCAAGCAAAGGCTGGGAACTTCACCTGCAGAGCCAATACTGCTGGATACCTCTACGGCTGTGCTCCTGTTAATCCTGTTACCACTGTTCTGCTCAATATAATATGTAATGTTTTGGATAGTGGCTTTGTTTCAAGGTGTTTGTCCTTACATTCCACCCAGAACGTTAATATGTGTTAAAACCAAAATTATTCAAATCTTTTTTTTTATTGAATAACAGCAACTACTAACATGAAACGTGTAATACAAGCCATGTTTATCGTTACAAATACATGGTTCTGATTTTCCTCAAATTAAAAAGTACCTTACGTAGGAAAAATAGGAATGAATAAAGACAGATATTAACTTATCAGTATGTCTTTCCTAGTCAATTCTTCCCCTTGTTCTTCTTTTCTGCGACACAAATGTAGGACGTTCTGCCTCGCCCCTGACGGCCTTGTTTTTCCTGTCAGGCTGCTACACCGATAACATCCACCAGGTGGCGAAAAAAAAGTTTCCATGTGCTCAAACAACTACTGCACCAAGTCGAGTTTTCGCAGCTGCATCTGTCGGCGAATTAGCTCACCACCATGAATAATTAAGGAGAAAAAAGCACCATCGCCTCCCTTTTAAAAAGCTTTTTGTGATCAGACCTTAATTTGCCTCGTTTTTAACGACGACAGCGACAACGCTGCTGCACTCAAATGTTGCTTTCAAAATGCCGCAATAAAATATCTACCGCATGCGGTAATTTTATTTGTGTAACTTCTCTGTATTTAAAACTTTGCTCGTTAAAGCAACGTATAGGCAAAAATCAATTTTTTTAAACACCGCTGATTTAACTACGCATTTCATTCAAAGTAAAGCCTAATTAACTGTATAACTTTAAGAATAAACTGTTAGCATTTTAAATGAGTATTTAAATAGTATAGTATTTTAATGTAGTGGACATCGGTGATGTACATAATATCTATATATTTCATCCAGAAGCCATATCACCTTGCAACTCACAACTGGCAACGCACTGAAGCTCCGCAGGTGTGAGCCTGGCCAGTACTTGGATGGGAGATCTGGGAAACACTAAGGTTGCTGCTGGAAGAGGTGTTAGTAGGGTCAGTAGGGGGTGCTCACTCTACGGTCTCTGTGGGTCCTAATGCCCCAAAACAGCGACGGGAACACTATACTGTAAAAAGGCGCCATCCTTCGGATGAAACGTAAACCAAGGTCCTGACTCTCTGTGGTCATTAAAAATCCTGGTGTCCTGTCCTAATTTCCCATTGGCCCTTGCCAATCATGGTCTCCTAATAATCCCCATCTATGAATTGGCTTCATTACTCTGCTCTCTTCCTCACTGATAGCTGATGTGTGGTGAGCGTTCTGGTGCACTATGGCTGCCATCGCATCATCCAGGTGGGGCTGTACATTAGTGTTGGAGAAGGGGAATCCCCATTACCTATAAAGCACTTTGAGTGGAGTGTCCAGAAAAGTGCTATGTAAGTGTAAGCAATTATTATCTATTCACACAGCTATATATCTGCCCGTAGCTGTTAAACCAGAATTTAAACTGAGCCCGTCATTAAGTCAAAGGGTAGAGATATTAAAACCATCTGTTCACCTAATTTGAAAACCACTTTATTTGGCTTGAGAGATTGATAAGAATTATAAAAAAGTGGAGAAAACCTTTAATTCACACTGCCAGGAGTTTGCATCCTTAAAGATGGCTTTTCTACTCTTGTGCAAGTAGCCCAAAGGTTTCTATAGAGAGCTGGGTCTTTTCTACATAAATCTATAGATAATCTATAAGTTGTTTTAACAGGTTCTATTGAATTTTATAGGTAGTGTATATGTTACCTTAATATGTTCTATAGACCTCTACAGACTGATCTATAGATAACGATACTGTAGGTCATCCGTAGGTTATTAATTACCCCCTGCCTTCTCCCGTCATCCAGAAATACGTTTATAGTATCAACACCAATTCCGGCACAGACCGCGAAACCGGACCTTGCTCAAATAGATACGACATTTTTCTTCACATCTCTGCGACAGACCGGCGTTTGCCGGACTGTCAGATCTGCTATGGTGTAGCTATTACGGTTCACACAAACGCAGCGGGCCCTTGGTGGTACAAAATGGCAGCAGACCTTCCAGGTACTGTAGCGCTAGATTCTTGCATCGCCTAAACGCAGTTCCCCTATTCTAATTTTAATTTAAAAGTGGGTTACTGTGTCCTATCTCTTAGCCATCATTTGGTACTGATAGCTGTATCTCAGGAGGCTAACAATTGCATAGAAAGGACGGACGCGTATACTGTCTAGAAGATTATCATTTGTCACCTACACTAGGGAAAAATGATCTTTTATGGATATTTATGGGCGATTTGACTATACCATCATCCTTATCAATGACCAGTACACCAAAAAATATATTTTCAAAATTACAATAAGCCTAAGAATATTACAATTATCTTGTGTACAAAAACTTCACCAGTTTCGAAACGAAAACTATTACGGGCACTCAACAGGTTTCCAAGTTTAAGTGCACAAAACCGGCTTCCCTTCCGTGGGTGGAGTGTTGAGTGCTCAGCCAGCGTGGAAGAAAAGGTTACTGAAAAAAAAACACTTCTGTAAAAACACAGCCCGTCTCCATTTTCACTGGAAATTTTCGGCGACGGAAAATGTGTTATTATAACTATTATAATTTCTTTCTCCCTGGACAGCACCCCAATGAAAGCGCTTATAACCCTGTACCGCTTTCAGCATACAGATAGGACTGCAGACATTTATTGAGAGCTGTAGATTATGTGACAGATACCGCAGCGCCTTTAGAAAGCGGTACAGCTGCTGTATTTTGTATTCCAGTCACTGAGATCTGCCGTAAGGTAGGATTGAAAAACGTTAATATTGAAAATAAATCTAATTACACCGAACCGTTGTCTCGAATGTAGAGGGAATACGAGAACACGGCGTAGCACGTAAAGCCATTTTAATAGTAAAAACCAGAACGCGCCCTTCGCATTGCAAGGACGCAGCGATCTCCAGATAGCAGCAGTGGCTTGCTGGAATAAACATCCCCGGCCGTCTGTCCATCTCTATTATTCGAGCTTGGCTCCGCCTTGATACCTGTAAATCCCCCCTGGCTATCTTTCCAGCAGATCTGACAGCCTGGATCAGCTGGGCGCTGTACGGGCCGAGAGGAAGGTGGTGAATGGGAACGCCAGTATCAACACAAGAGCGGTCTTTGCGGAGGGGGGAAACGCTATCCAGCCCCAGTTTCTGCAACAGCGAGGAGCGCAGCTACAGACGCGAGAGATCTTCACCCCGTTGAAAACCCCGAAGGCTGTCGACAAGGCAGTGTTTACGCAACCGAAATCGTTTACAGTCAAGCGCTCTGTTGCCTCGATGGAAGAAAGCTAGGTCTCAAGCAAGCCGCTTGAAGTGCTGTTTATAAATATATACTTTGTCTTCAGCACTATACAGAAGCCACAGCAGTCCACAAAAAAACAAGCTGGGCAGCAGCGACGGCTGCGAAATGAAGATTTCTCTGACATGGAATTGCTCCTGAAGGTTTGGAAAATGCCCGACTTGACTTAAAACGAAAACATATAGGCGTCATTAGGGTGAGTTTAAATGCGTTTTGCAGAGGGAAAGAGACTTGATATACGGGCTTTGAAGTGGGGCTCGCCTGTGCGTCACAGGTTTTAGGGGAAATCGATAGGTCTAGAACAAAACAGGGGCAAAAGAAATCCTGAGAAGGGAAGAGGATATCTGAAGCAATATGGCTGGTGAGTGGGGTTGGGGGTGCCGAGAGGAGCTCGCCAAAGCCTCTGGATGCTAGCTATGGCAGATGGCAACGTTTCTGAAGGCATCAGCAGCAGTATGAGTAACAATATCAATAATAATATCAATCCGGACTCGTCCTCGGTGTACATGTCCAAGATGGATGCAGTGATCATCCCTTACTCCGCAGACGTGCCCTGTGATAGCAATGGGCAGCGCATGTGGTGGGCTTTTCTCGCCTCCTCCATGGTGACTTTCTTCGGGGGTCTCTTCATCATCCTCCTCTGGAGGACTCTCAAGTACCTGTGGACTGTGTGCTGTCACTGCAACATCAAACACAAGGTAACTCGCGCGGTCATTTTGAAGGTGTATTCCCCATGTTCCTTTTTGGGAGGAGGTGGGGTGGGGAGTGGGGAGTGGGGGGTGGTGGGGGTCGTCAATCTACAGTATGTAACAAACGCAAATTATTCAACTTCTTCAACCTTCCGTAAATACTGCCCCCTCCATCTCTGGGGACAAATGATGGAAACATTGCTATTGCGTTCTGGTGTCATTTTATTTTAAATATAGTTGTTCGGAAGCCCGACTCTGGAAACGCAGGAAATGTTGTTTTTCCTCGTATACCCCTCTTACAAAAAACAGGCAGCTTTATTCCCTCTTTAAACAAGCGGTGTGTGTGTTTGCTCCTGGTAATAAAAGGTTTGGAATCCTGGATGATAAAGGAGGCCTTCCTATTTTGACTGGAAAATTGATAAAAACCAGTGATTTCTAAGAGTAATAGCCACACACGTTGATTCACGATCTTTTATTGTGTAGTAAAACAATAATAAACATATAACAATATTACAAATCTGAAATTAGCTTAATGTTTTTCATACCTAGAGATTTATTTTCCTATCATTGTGTTTTTGGGCTGTCACAACTGGGAAATTTGTTTTTTACACTAAATGTGGGATAGCTCCTTTGTCAGTTCAATTAAATGTTTTATTTGTTGCAAAATCTTAAAAATGCCTTTCATACTTTTACTCTTTCGCCAGGCTTTAGTCTTAAAATATGACAAGAATCCTGCATTGCATTAGCCTGTGAATATGTAAGTTAATGGGAAAGAGTGACCCTGCAGCTGTCTGTTTTTTTAATTAATATTTTTCCTGCCCCCTTTATTTGGAAATTATCCATATATAACTTGTATATCAATGGTCGATTTCTTTTTGTTGAGATGGTTTCAGCGCCTGAATGAATCACATGGATATGCTTTAAAGTAGCCTTGTGCGAAATTTCCTCATAGTGTATGTTTTGAGTTTAACCTTCAGAATGATATATTGAATTCTGTGGGCAAAACCACTTTGTCAGAATTATATCACAGTATGACAGGTATGGATTAGAAAAGAAAAAAAAGACAACCTACAGTATGTAAACTATGTATGTTAACTGATATTTCATGTCACCAGAACTTTGCTCAGCCATCATAATATGTTAAGCTAACACTTGCTCAGTCTTGCACAAATAATCTTCTCTGTTTGTACAGTGTGGTGCTAGCAGTGCATTATGACACAAGTAAGATAAGGCATTTTCTGCAAATAGTCCACTTTTAACCCATATTCCTGAAATTATTAACGTGGCACTTTAGATTCCAAAGAATTCGTTTTCTAAAAGCATTGCTTTGTTTTTGAATGTAGTTCGCCAAATAACATGGAAATAATATTTATATTGCAAAAAAAAATCTTTCTTGGAACCAAAGCAATTTGAGTGAATGGCAGTTTGCGTGTTTATTTCATAGACTGTGTATTGAACAGAAACCCATGCTTGTTTTTAAAATTGAATTCCATTTTATCACACAATGCCTTTTATTGAAGTGCAGATTTAAGGGATTTTCTATTAAAGTTTATATGAAGCAACATAAGGGAATTTATGTAAGATGTGCATTTAGGCACACAGCACTTCTAAGACCTAAATTTTAAAATTCTCCTGCAAATAAACGCTAAGAGGAAAAGCTTCTCTGTTTTATGAGGGTGGTGGGAGAGGTGTGTTAATATGTCTCTCACCTAAGCCCTTGGAGGCTAAGGTACAAATATTTAGTCTCCATTCCTCATTACCTTTTAATGACCTGGATGGGCAAGCTGCATATTAAAAGACAGAATCCTACTGAAACTCACACCTACAGGTTGTAACAGAAGAGGTTAAGCAGGGAAGACAGAAAAAAGGCCTGCACATTTAGCTTTAGTTTTTTTAAACGAGAATCGAGGCCACTTTGATTTACAGAAAATCGCCTTTTGAAAAATAGACAGGGACAACATACAGTATTTTGAAGAGACAAGAGCTAAAAGTAACACAACAGCGGCAGCATCTTGTACAAATGATGTGACATGGGATCTGATTATGATCTTTTTATTTGGTATCTTTTGCTAAGAATATCGGAAAAAATAACAAGCCTCCAGTTTTGTAGGCTGTTTATAAATACGTGGCAGCATTTTGCTGCCACTGTTACCCATCTGTAAAGTCTGTCTGGGAGGAGGTGTGTCTAGAGTAGCTTGTGTCTAGCAGAAGGGTTTGTGTGGCTCGTTGTTGAAATAGAAGAAACGGACCAGGGGCCGACTTTCTCCAAACCCCGCCTAGTGGGGCAGCAGTTGTCAAGGACCTCAAACTGAAAGGTTATGGGTTCAAATCCCAGGTGAGACACAGCTGCATTACAACATATTTCAGTTGTATTACGTCCGGACTGTTCCTGTGAAGCCCCCATCTGTGTAAATGCACGCAGATATATGTGGCTTCAAATAAAGGTTTCAGTCCAAAAAAAATCGTCGTTGGCCTAACCTTCCTTCTCCACTCAAGGAGTCTTCTCTGTGTGTGTCCTTGGGGTGCTGATTCCTTGTCCTTCCAAGCAGGGATGTTTTAATACATGGATGACTGATTGCAAGACCTCTTTTTCATTGAAGCAGCATGCATTCTTTCAGATTGAGGGGTGGCCAGTCCATGCTCTAACAACGTTGTCAGGGATGGACCATAATAAGAGTAACCCCTGTTGGAGATAAGCAGTGGTGATCCTAGGTCTGACCTCTCTACTGGAATGCAGTAAGGACGATGTCATCTTTGGCCTTTTAATAGCTGTTTTACTTTTTGAATAGTACTGGTCATCTTTCCTGGCCACAGCTTGCATTAGTTTAGTTATTCACTCAATTTGTTGAGGGCATGTGCCATTGATTTTTGAAAGATTCATACAGCAGTGGCTCTTGCTGTGATGAAAGCAGCTCTCCCTGCCTCTGCTGGGATTCGATCCCTGTCATTCTCAGGCTCCAAGCACACACAGTGCCACTCTGTGGACAGTGGATAAGTCCAATAGCCCAAAAAACGACTGTGAGTTTTACACTGTCTAGATTTCAGAGAGGGGTGACATCACTTCTATAACTGGCTTGGTACACTGAGCCCTATTACAATGGCATGTACTGTACAAAGACGTAATTTGCATAGAAATCAGATAACTTTCAGAGATTGTAGTAACTTAAATGTTCTATAATGTATCGTTTTAAGGTTGAAAAGTTGCAGAGGCAAGCAGCGCAATGTCTAATGAGGATGATAGTCACATATAATCACAAACGTTTGTTTTAATTAATATTTCACAGTAGTTTAGTTTGTTACTTGACCATATCAGTCTCATAATCTCACTGTAAAGGCTGTGATGCCTGTTTCTAAAGGCTGGGCAGCGATCCCTTTCCTGCTGTGTGTTTATCATTTTCTTTGTGCTGTCTCACAGTTGTGTGACGTCTGTACAATGCTGGTAATCAAAATAATGAATTTGATGTGCTAGCATTGGTATTACTGTTCAAGTCATGAATCGTGCCTACAGTAGATGTGGTCAGCAATTTGATGAGATGGATCCCGAAAGAGTGCAAAATCCTTCTTTGTTGAGTCCACAGCCCTCGGTGTTGAGAGCTGACATTGGTGCTGTTTCTGTTGTACCTCAGGGACTGAGGAACAGGGAGTTCCAACTCTAGAGAGGCCAATGGATAACAGAGTATTAGATAGCTTTTAAAATGTGATTGTAGGTAGCCTTGTGGCAGAAAATGTTAATTAGCAAAGTGTCTGTGTGTCACAGAATGTTTCGTTTTAATCATGACCTCTTTAGACATCATAATGTTTGTTAAAAAGTGATTACTGCAGATTACTGCGAGAGACGGTTGTGGTAAATTCCAGCACATATGCAGACTAAACTTTTCCGTTGGTGCTGGCTCTGATTCTAGATTTCAAGTGAAAAACTAGCTTTTCGAGGTAAAACGTGCCTCTAGTTTTACTCACCGAGAACATCGGCTGAAAGGAAATAGTTGTGCAATAAATTTGAAAAAATGCGTACACTGCTAACAAGAAATATCCTGGGTTTGAAGAGGGAGAGTATGGCTTTGTCATAAAGGGCTTGTATCTCTGTGATAAATGCATTTGCAGCATTGAAAGTGTTTTCAGTGCTTATTGCCCTTCCCTGGTGATTTTACCGAGCGCTCAGAAAAGTCCTATAACAATTTAATTTAAACCGATAATCAAAGTGTTTACTAGCATTTCCATTTTCTTTTTAAGACAAATGAAGCAATGCAAAAAATGTGAAGACGTTGATCTCTTGCCTTTGCTTTGTCTGATCTTCCAGGAATGAGTGACATGACAGCGCTACTCATGGTTTAGGTTTAAAAATGGAAGCACTGCCTAACTAACAGCATTTTGGTAAATCCCAGTAAATGATCGGAAGATCAGGTGTATTAAGGGCATTGTGATATTTAAGCATCTAGGACGACGAGCGGAAGAGTGTTTCAGGAACAGGCCAGCACTGGCCCACCGGAGGTCTGTTGTTGTTAGACTGTTGTGCCTGCATGCTTGGCAACAGCCAGAAAAAGTGCTGGGGACTGAGAGCAGTGAGAGCAGAGCCCTGGAGCAGCTGCTGACACTCATTAGAAAGTTCTGTCGGATTCTGTAATTTTCACACCACGTGCGCATATGGTGCATCTAACTTTCTCTGCAAGAATACCGGAGTCCTTACAGACGTATCGAGACCGGCTTTGGACAGAAATGGCTCCTTAAATCAATTTGTTCATGATAACATAGAATAAAGCAAGGTTTTTATTTTATTTTAATGGGAGACTCTTTTCTGAGATTCTGCCTCGTAAATTCTGCAGCTACAACCCTTAAGTCTTCTAAATTCCCCGCAAAGCACTTGTTCAATATGAAAACTGTATCAAATAACTTTTGTTGCTTACATATCTGAAGACGTAAGGCAGACATAGGTTAGAGAAATAGTGTGCTGTATATTTGATATTAAGCAACTGTGCGTTACTTGCACTATTAAATTAACAGTTATAATAATTTTGTTTTTCAGAATGAGTTTAATTTTGCATTACCAGTTACCAGTTAGTGATAGCCTACATGTGCTGGCAACATTGCCAGTGCGTGAGCATATTTTTGTCCCTAGTGGATTTGTGTTTTATTTTTTTTCCATTACCGCCATATCTAGTTTTCTGCTCTCTTGTATACTCTTTTGTATCTTAAGGGTGGAAAGCTTAGCATAGATACTTTCAGTCAGTACATTGGGAATGAGATCATGACAGACTGTGTGCCGTTCAAAGTTAAAAGGGTTTCAGCTGTTGTTGTCTTTAAATGAGATGTCAAGAGTGCTCATGTGAAGGGAAGTCACAGATGAAACCATGGGCAGTGACACATGCTTACAACAAGCGATATTTGGTCAGATGATTCAGTCCACTACAGCACCAAGTTTGAGCCAGCTTGCTGTACTGTGTTCTTATGCAATGATAGCAATCTTTTAATTCTGTGCATTTCTAATTAAAAACTCTCTGTCTTTTAAGAGTAGCAGCTTTGTCTCATACAATGTGTGTATGTATGACCCACGCTATTTCACTATTTTATATTTAGAAAATCTGAATATATCAGTTTGTGGCCTATGAAGAGAGAAGGCCTTTTCAAGGTTGTGTGTGTGCATACGTACATTTTCCAAGGCACTCCTCTCCGTTTGCCTTATTTTCTTCACCTGTAAATTCCTGCTTGTATAACAAGCACAGTTTTCTCCTGTCATATTCGTAGACGTCACAGATCCTTGACATATCCTCAACAGAGGATAACCTGATGTATGGGGCATTAAGTTCCACCTTTGAGTTCCTAGCAAAGGCAATAGTCAAGTGGGAACAGACAGACAACACTGAGCTCTTATGTGCGTAATGGCCTTGTCTTCAGAGGCAGGTCTTGAGGCAGTGGGAAAATGGCAGATACTGCATGTATCCAAGAAGACCTTGTCCCTGACCTTCAGGGTATTAGCAGATGTATTTTGCCCTGGTTGAGCTCTCCTCACAGCATCGTCTTCTGGGCTTTATTGTCTTTAGCCATTTCCATTTTTTTTAACGCTTGTTTTTCCAGTGACACACATGTTTCGTTTTTCAACACAGGCTGTCTCCGCGGTGGCAATGTGGCCACCGTAGTGCTGTGTGTAGCAGAATCAGTGGTGTCTGAGATGGATATTTTTCAGTTACTGAAATTGTCTTTGTAATTGAAAGGCGCAACTGTCTCATTTGTTTATTTTAATACTTTGTGTATGTTTGTTTAAATTTGCTCGGTGCTAAAATGTGCAGGTGCTTTCTGGAGCTGGTGAGTAGGAGACCAAAGTTTAGAAGGATGACAAGTCTATAGAGACATATGGGATGTCAATTAAAAATAACTATTTCCACTAAAATCTTTTGAATCACCAGTTTAATTGGAACACTAAATAAGTTGCCACAATGTTTCTGTTTTAGTGGTATTAATTATGTATGTACAGTACCTTGTGCTTTACATTCTGTGTTTGCAATTAAACTAGCTTATCTTAGTATTTAATAAATTCCCAATAACCACATTCTGTTTCCTCATTACCAATAAATGGTATTATGGATATGAAAAAGCAAGTGTACAATAAAGATATGGATTATATATTATTGCTGTTAGTGGTAAAAACAGCTTCTTGACCGTGACAGCTAGGTTTAAACGATTCAGTTTTTTTCAAGATTGATGTTGATGTGATTTCGTTTTTCAAAGTATGCCCCCTAAAAATTAACCATTTTATCATATTAATATAATAATGTAATAATCACTAAGTTTAAGGGCTGAGAAATCACTAAATAATTTATGAAGCATGGCAAGAAGTGTATAACATGTTTCCCAACGAAACACGTCAATAAGCAGATTTTAATTTTATGATTGAGAATTTTTCAGATTTAAATCGTATGTCTCTGACTATGTCTTTAAGCCCTAAGAAGAAATTTAAATTCATCTGATAATCATTTATGAATTGATTATGTTGGAAAGAAACACATGGAAAGTGATAGGCTTACAGATTCAGGCTCATTTAAAAATGTCATTCTCTAAAGCTCTCTGTGTATAAGAGTGATAAAATGCTGATATTGAATGTGATTTGGAAAATGTTTAGCCCTTCAACCTTCTTTTAGCTGTTAACAAAAGTTACACAATGTACAGTCAAATCACAGACTGCCTTCAATAAAGAAGCAGTGATTAAACTCATCCCAAATATGCAACTGAGATTTAACCTAAAAACAATATTAATGTTTTTTACTTACCATGCATTATTAAGTCAATTGCTTTCCTGATGTATCTATTTTTGTATGCAATTCAGACTATTCAACAGGGAATTTTTGTTTTTGCATATCTAATTGACAAAGTGGTCAAACAGAGCTGAAGAGTAGAATTTTGCATCCGAAGATGAAGGAAATAATTTCTAGGTATACAGTATACTAGGCATTTGTGGATTACTAATTGTGATTAGTTGAATCTCTTCGAAGGCCAATATTCCTGACAAGTTGAAATTGATGTACAGTATACGTCCACGTATTTCCCTTATTCTGCAATAATAGTATCATTATATTACAAGTCAGTAGAGTCAGTAGGGATGTCCACTCCTTGTCCTGGTGGGCCTCTCTTAACACAGCAGCAGAAGAACTGGGAGAAGCTGATCATTTGTTTCGCTTAAGCCAATAACCAGCTGATTTAGGTTGTTAAGAGCTGAGCTGGAATGAAACCCAGCAGACACACAGGTCTTCCAGATGTGTTTTGCACAGCCCCATAGTAGAAGTGAAGACGGGAGAGAGGGGATCAGTTGTATAATGGAGTGCAGTGTTAATCTGGATGTTGTGTTGTTTGAAAAGCTCTTCAAAGCTGTGAAGCAGACTGGCTGGGCTGGCATGTTTAGAATGTGTTTTTGTTTAAACTTGAAACCCAGTTTAACTCTTGGCTTTGCATTGCAAAGATATCTCGCCTATCTTTTGCATCTCACATTTTGCATTAAATACACGAAGATAACGACTTCCAACAATGCAGAGCCTGCTATTCAGTACCTTGGACAGCTCAGGAGTAAATCTCTTAAACCCAATAGTTTGATGAATGCAAAACAAACGTCTTGTTCTTCTTTTTGAAATTCATACATCCCTTTTTGAGGGATGTCCTACCAAAATTAGTAAAAGATTTGCTGTAAAATCGATGTCAGGCATTCTTGTTACCACTGAAAAAACCACAAATATATAAGAGCTTTTTGCCCTACTTGAAATGTTATGTCTTTTCTATAATAAACAGTGACAGTTTGCGCAGGATGCACCCATGTGTGATTTATGGGCTTACAATTTATGTGAAAATGGAAATCAAGTGGAAATCAAGTGTATCTTGTTTATGAGATATTGACTGGGTAGGCATTGGTCCTAAACCATTTTTGCTCTCTTACTGTGCCGTGGCATATATTAATTATGATAGAATATGCCAGATATGTGTGAGTTGCTGTACTTGCTCTTTAACCTGTCTATTTCCACTAGCATACCACCTCTGTGTGTAATTTCAAACTAGTCTGTATCTCAGCAGCTTTGCGCAAGGTGTGTGTGCCCTGAAGCAAACTTAGAAACGCTTCAGAAACTACGTTGCTCATTAGAGCTTTCATACCATATATGCTGTGCAAATGCATCTTCATGAGTGGCCTTCAGATAAAATTTGGCTTTGAATTGTGGAAAAATTGATGTAGTATTTTATTTCTGATATAATACTCATAACACATGGGACTTTTGAAAAACAGTACATTAGGTTGAAAAATTATAGGATTGATTTTTGTTGCTGATTCAAGCAAGGTTAATGTTTTTTTCAGTATTCTTGTCAAAGTAAATTACTTTATGTTCCTACAAAGGAAAACAGGCCAGATTTGAAATGCATCTTTATTGTAACTAATACGTCTTACACTAAGTAGCAATGTTCTCAGATTTCAAAATTTGGTGCCACAGAAAATGTGTTCAGAGGTACATCTGTCAACGTTGATATATCCCAAATCCTGCTGGAATATACAGTAAAAACACAAAAACACATCACATAATCAATTTGTAAAAAGCTAAAGTAATTACTTCTATTGTCATACATTTATATTCATTGTCAGAGTCAATGTCATTCTTTATTAGTAGTTTCATTAGCATATTGTTAGCATTGGTTTTAAATACTGATGAACATGAGAGAAATAGAAATGTGAGTATTTTATGATTTGAAGGGTGTGTTAATGTGTGTTAACATTATTAGTTAAGGCATTAGCGGATGGGTTCACATGCAGGTGACAGAGGTTTGACAGAAAGCTCTGCTGCAACATAGTTTTTGGGTCCTATGTTCCGTTCTGGTCTGGGAAGCCCTTAGTATGGAGTTTGACGTGTACTCCCCGTGGCCATGTGGATTTTATTAGGGTGCTCCAGTTTCCCCGTCTCCCCAAAAGCTTGATTAATTGCTGTCTGTGAATTGTGTATCTGTGCTGTAATGAACTGGCTTCTTGTACGGAGTATAACGCAGTCTTGGGCCCTGTGCTTCTGGAAGAAGCTTTTACAAATTTTGCTGGAGCCTCTTCCAATAAGAAAGGACATGACTAAAGTTCAGAGTGCTATGTCATGCTTTTGTTTCAATGGTGTGAAGCAGGGTTCTGAACTTGTAATCAGAAAGTAGTGGATTCTGACACTGCTCTTGTACCATTGAGTGAGGTACTTTACCCAGATTGTTTCAGTAAAATACAAAACTGTATATGTGGGTATAAATACAAATTGGTTGCTCTGGTTAGGAATGTCCGCCATATATATTGGTAACTATACAATCTGTTGCTCTGTCACATAAAAGGTCTAAAACACTGTCATAAGCAAAAGGGACGATTCTGTTGAACTTTGCCGTTTTTTAGATATGCTTTCCTGTTGCCGGAGAACTTGGGTTCTGCAATCACTGAACTGAAAGATGAGACTGAAGATGCTCTGCAAGTCATGCATTCTGACTTTTGAGCCTTTCTTCTCCACTTACTGTGCACGAGCTAGTTGGATTTGAAGGCGTATGCTGGCAATGCACCAAACATTAAATCATGTTAAGTGGTGTCTGGGCTTGGTACATCAGTGAGGGCTGTGCTTTGTTCAACCAATACCAATGAATTCAAACTGAAATGAAATGACAGCCAGGTGAAGTGGGGAGACACTGTGGGGCACAGTGACCTTCAGGTTCTTGTCTTACCCTGTTTCCTGCTTCACACTGACTTCATTGAAACCTCCTTATGTATTCCAATACACCCTGACAAATCAGTTCCATATTTAAGGATATGGCCGTGTCACACACTCAAGCAATGGAAAATATCAGAGCAGGCTCAAGTTGGACTTCTAAAGGACAGGGTTAAAGTTCAGGTCACAGGAGAAATTACTGTACTCAGATTACTACAGTATAGGAACAGCAGGATTTTTTTGCTTGTAATCTTAGCCATGCAGAGAGAAGCTACAAAATCTACCTTGGAACTGGCTCAGAAATTGTTACACACGTAGTTGTTCTTTAATTACATTAAAGAGCCTGTTCTATTTACATTTCCTGTGAGGTTTGTAAACTCACAAGCAAATGAAATCATTACAAGAAAGGGGCAGTTATTTTTCTTTAAATCTATCAAAAAGTTCATTTTTACTCATTGGGATTTAGAAATCCAAAGTCCCAGGACAGTATTTGCATCGAAAGGTTCTGAACTTCCTTCAAGATTCAAGATGCAAAAAAGACATTGCTGCTCTGGAATCAGTCCAGAAACAAGCAACCAGATACCTTCCTTGAGTCACAGGAATGACCTACCCTAACAGGCTTGAAGAATGGAACAGACAGTATTTAGTCATGAACAGAGAAGACTATAAGCAGGTGGGATTTAGGTTTTTAAAATTCTGAAAAGTATTATCCTGTGCGCTTCTTCATGATCAGCAGTGAAATATGAACTAAATAGAAACTATACGAAAGTGCATTAAAGCTGAACATGGAAGCAATTCTTCGCAGAAAATTGTGGGACGTCTTTCCTGAAATGGCTGGATGAGATCCTTGAACTGGCTGTTTACTGAAGCAATAAATGAACTAAATTGGACAAATGGCCCCTCTTTTTAGGACTTTATATATTGTTATTAAAGCACATTTTACTTCCTTTGTGGATCTGGAAACTTTTAACAGCTCAGATCAACAATGTCAACTTTAGTTCATTTTCTCGTTAAGTAGACAATCTTGGCAGAACAAAAACATCTTTTCCAGTAATACCTACACTGCCAATTATAGTAATTGTTTGGCCTCTTTCATCATGACATTAAGGGGATTTTCTGCTTGCAACAGACAACTGCTTTAGAAAAGCACTGGTGCTGTAGTTAAAACCATTTCTTTTAGGATAAACGTTAGAATGTTTGTTTTCCAGAATACATTGTATTTGAGTAGTTATTGTGGCAGTTACCTTAAATCAGTATTCATTCATTTTTGACTTTGTCATCAAGACAAAAACTGACATACCCCTATGTCTATGAAAGACTTAACAATCACTGCTTTTAAATCAGAAACTGTCAAAACTGCTGTTTGTACTGTATAATGTATAAACTATTTTTTTGTGATTTGTGTTATGTTACACAAACAATCCATGTTTGATTTAAGCATGGGGTTGAATCCTTTTTGGAAGAATACATTCATAATGATAAGGAAATAAAAAAGAACATGGATTCTGCTGTAAGAAAAAATGCTATTTCAGTAGGAAACAGTTTCATGAGAATCTGATTTTATTTTTAGCTTAAAGTTTTGTTACATTTTTACAACAGCATATTGCATTTTTTACAGAAAGATAGTATTGTCCGGAACTATTCTAGAAAATTGTCATTCAGAAAATGTCTGAATGCTAAGAATTAGAATAGAGCAGAATATATTTAAATGTGCTGTCTTGCAACTGCTTGTATGCAAACTGATGTCTTTGTAGTTGCTATAATAGAGAACAGGACAACAAGAATAAGTTATGGCCTTAATATGATTTTCTTAGTTCGACAGGATAAAGTAATGTAATATGTTCAGTCCTGAACACAGGGACTGTGGCTTGATTTGATACAAATATTTCTGAAAGACAATGAGAGTGTTTATCCAGAGTATACTGTAGCTTCTAAACCCATTCTGAAAACGGGAACCAAGGAGACCAGTGGAGATCTTTACACAAAGGGTTGTGGGAGTAATGAACAATCTGCCAGTAGGACTTGTTGAAGCAAATTCCTTAAGATCCTTGAAGAAACATCTATATAATGAGATTTATGGATCAATAAGCTGCTAGCAGCTAAAATAGCAAATTGGGCTGAATGGCCCCATCTTATTTTTAATCTTTATTGAGTTTTCTGTTCTTAAGACTTACTGCCAGTGCCAAGAGAATTGGGGGTTGTTATAGTCCTAAAGTGTGGTACATCTTGCTCAGTTATTTTGTGCTATTTTAATACTGTATTTAATTACAGGTTTGTTTTAATTTATTTTTTATTCTGTGTCTCAGAGGCTGTTTTACTTTTCTCTTTCCATTTTATTTTTGGAGTTTTTGTTTTACTTAAAGCACATTTCCTACAGGTGTGGGGGGCACATCCACATCCCTATTGGCTGCAGTAGAAACGCCCCTAGGTGCTGCTGATCTGCGCTTCGTAGTGGTCTGTTGGAAGCCAGTCGTACGGGGCTCTCTGTAGCCACACTGTGTGCTTTGAGAGCAGCTTCCACCTTGTTGATTATATACTGTACATCCCTGCATTTTCTTGCCACATGGCTCTGTCCCTTGAGAAGGTGTTTAAATTGTAAATGTCCCTCTGGAAAATACTTAAACAAATACAGTAGTGTTTAGCCCTGTTATTGTTGTGTTTGGTGTTATAAAAAGAAGGCTGATTTGGTCTCATTTCCTCAGTTATTTTGTGTTCTCTAACCTCATTCCTGCAAATTAGTTTTTGTAAAAATAAAAGTGTGGGGGATGAAGTGTGTTTTGCAGTGTTTTCCTCAAAGGGATTTTAAAATGGTGTTCCTTGTTCCTGTTATAAATTGCTTTTTAATTATATTTTATTAAGGATTTGTGTTGGAGTTTTCCCTCACCCCATTATTTTTGGCAAACTAGATTTTAGTGTGATTGTTAATAAGCTCTATTTATGCTATGTTCTTCTTTGAGACAGACTGTGGTTTTCCTGTCCTGACACAAGGAGCTTGATGTATTTTTAGTGAGATTGTAGTATAGCAATATATAGCAATATACAATTAGTGCCATAGTATATAACATTACCAGAGAACAGGCTGCATTTTTTCACAGAGGGGTAGTTATCCTCCCAAGGTTGTGGGCTGCAATGCCGTAGGCCTCTGGGACACATGCCTCACACTGTTACAGGTTTTTTCCATGTTCCCCTGGTCAACAAGCACGTGGCCAGTGGAAACTAACTGGGACTTAGCATTACGTGAATACTGAAGTCCTGTAGCCACGAACAAACATCTTCAGTTCTCCGCAGAGTATTACTCAGACACTGTGAGCGAGTCCTTATTAAAAGCACCCTGTTAAGCAGAAAAAGCGAAGATTTGTTGTCCCTTTAAACGTTTTGTTTTAGTAACTTACTGAAGATATTGAACTGTTTGCAAAACTTTTATGTCGTATATTCCAGAGTACTAAAGTCAAGTTCTGTTGTGTTCATGTTTGGTTAATTTAACGTTTGGATTAGGTGCTATGCTTTACTAGACCGGACAGCGAGTACATTATGGTGTGTTTTGTCGACATTCATTTGAAAACGTCATTTGTGCTGCATCATGATATTCCCATGGCCCAGAGTAATAAAGCAGAGGAATGGAACGAAGAAATGAAGGCTCTGACGAGCCTATGGGAATACCATGGACACATTCACAAAGGTGGACCAGTATACGAGCTGTTGGAATTTACTTTGACACTTATTTCTTATACAGCAAAAGAAAAGGAGTTTAATTTTGTGCGAAAGAGGTGTGTGCAGATGAAGGAGGGTCCTTCACTGTTTTTCCTGAGCATCTCAAGGCCCTTGTACTCCACTGCCGTGAAAATACAGTAACTGTGAAAACATCCGCTCCCCCGACTTACATGAATGAAACACACACATTTCGCTAATCCCAGAAATGTAAGGAGTGTTACAAGAGGAATTGCTTTTTAATAATTCACAGGGCAGTGCCCTTGATTTGTTGTGTGGATACAGATAGTTACCCCTGCATAATTTATATGTTTCTTGGGTGAGTACATTGTGTTTTGTATTACTTTTCTTGTATTGTAAAGTAAATTAATGAAAAAATGTGTGTGTGCACAGTGCCATGGCTCTAGGGGCAGTGGAGTTCCCAGGAGCCAGCTGTCTTCAAACAGCTGATCAGTAGCGTGCCAAGGGCGTTTGCTGCTCTCCACACACCTGGCTGTCGCAGCTCTAGGAACTACAATGCAGTGCAGAAAGACAGGCCAGAAAGACAGGCCAAGACATGCGCTTTCCACTGTCATGCGGTATGCCTTGAGTTGGAGCACATGGTAATTGTAGTAGGCTGTAATTACAATTGGTAGGAATAATAATGAATCCATTTTTAGTACATGCATCATGCAGTCCAAGGTTCTGGAGAGTCTAACCTGCGGACGATAGGCACACGGCAGCAGGATGTACCCAGTCCATCACGGGGCGCATACACACATGGGGTACAATTAAGAGGACCAGGGAGAGAACATGCAGTTCCACAGAGAAGATGCCCCTGTCCAGCATTGAACTCAGAAGCTGTGAAACAGCAACACTAAACATCACGCCACAATAGTGCCCCGTTGCTGAAGACATTCAGTGAAACAGAAGGATGAAATATGTTCCCAGACAGTATGAAATCGTGCCAGGAGTAAGACCAGTTTTACTGTGAGCCATTAATTGTGCGGACTCTCTTTGATAATTGTTGGCCCCGTGGCTAGTTTTATAAACACTTCGCATGATTATCATGTTTGAGGGACCATTTTATAGGAGTTCACCTGAAAGGCTATGAATTGCAACACTGCTGGAGCTTTAGCGTCCATCACCATTACAATTCTTATTGAAATGCACCTCATTTTTTTTTTTTACAAATTGCGATCTCTTTGTATCAGCCGACTCAAGGGTAGTGAAAATAAATTACCTATACTATATTGCAAGGGCTCTCTTCATTTATTTCTTAATGTGTATCATTACTACCACTGTCCTCCTGGTGCTATGGTCTTTTTTTAGAAACATCATTGTCTTCTCCCTGGAACATTCTTGCACATTTCAACTCTCCCCATATAGTGTACATTTAGGACAAGTATATATTGTACGTTTGGTCCAGAAAGCCAAAAGTGTAGACATGCTGTAATTTAGGTGTTATGTTTGCTGTCCATCTAATGAAAGATGCTGGTGACACCTGTTGCTGATATTTAACAGGGAGATTGTTCAGTGGCTTAAAGACATGTCCTTAAGCTTCTTTGCTCCCTGAGGAAGCTGTCTGCTGGAAGGTGCAGTAGATCAGTCATGCACAGATCTATCCTGCATTCTCATAATTGGAGCTTAAGTGCTATATAATTGAGTGACAGCAATTAAAAAAGATGTTGCCACTAACGACTGCTGAGTTTCCTCTTGCCTGGTGCGTCTCTCATGCGTTTGGACTGTTTTGCTGTTCATTCTATTTATAATCCATCCTTAAATACTGACCTGTGTGTATTTTTAACCACGTGTACTACCTCCTTTAATCAATAATCAAGAACGTTAAGTAGCACACACATATGTTTCGACCTTTATTTTTAAGCTCGGTGTTACTGTAATGTTTAACATCTTCTTTGACTGGGGGTGTGAAAGTGTGATGGAAGGCAGTTTGAAATCTTCAGTTCGCTTGCAGTGATAGTTCTTGCATATTATATCATGAATATCATTAACAGCAAAACTGTGCTACGTATTTGAGTGACAGCAATTAAAAAGTAAATAAATTGAATATCCTCTTTCCTTACACCAGCTTGTTTGACGTATGTGCAAAACCAATCACTTCAACAACATCTTTTTATCTATATACAGTATAAAAGACAGTTGCCACAGTCAAGCAGTTGCGGAAATGCCTGGTGCCCAGCTGCTCTGGGCACGTGCCAAGCCAGCTACGAATCTGAGGTAATTCAGGCATCTGCACGGGCAGTTGGTCAACTGCCCACAGCCCGAGGGGCAGATGGCGAAGAAGAAGGACAGTGAGCAGTGCCAAAGTAAGGCTTTCAAGAAATATAGTACCGAAAGGGTGTTAATTTAAAAAAAGAAAAACTAAAAAATGCAAAAGGTGTTGTGTTTGTTGTAGTCAAACAATACAAAGTTTAAGAGCAGTTCAAAGGTTGGAAGCCCTTTTGATACACTGGGTAGTCAACAGAAACAAATTGAGCTGAAGGACAATTTATCAAGATCAGACTTTTAAACTTTAGTTTTCAGGAGACCTTAAAACTTCTGACTGAACCGACTGAACATCAAGCAAATTATTTCATTTAAAGTTGCACAGAATAGCTTCTTCAAAATACAGATTTGCCTGTACCAAAGGCAATGATCCCTTTTGGCAATTGAGCAAAACATAACCTTGTTTGGTTGGCCTTTGCATGTAGGTCTATTACAGTTGTGGCTCCCTATCAACATGAAGTGCCTTTAAAAACGAGAACAGGAGGGACTTTGCCCAAAGGGTTTTGGGAGTATGGAACAAGCTATCCAACCATGTTGGTGAAACCAATACCTGGGCTGACTTCAAGAAATGACTAGATGAGATTCTTGGATCAATCAGTTACTATATTTAAAACGGGCCAGATGGCCTCCTATTGTAATTAACGTCTCTTATGTTTTTATGAAACTATTCAAAATGAAGACAGTAATAATCACAGGTCTATTAAATCATTTCATATAGTTATCGGTAACCCAGCATCAGTGACTGCTGGAATTTTTTAACATAAACAATATTTTGACCGTATTTGATTATGGATCGGTCACATGGCAATAATGAAAGTACTAATAGGAGACTCTAGTAGATCCCCAGACTAGGAACACTCTTTTGAGTCCTGAACTCTTTTCCCTTTCACTAGTTTTTTGTTAGCTACACCAAGAGGTAGTCTTAATGTCAATCTGAGTTACACACCAAACCTTCGACTAAACACTTGCAGCCCTTTTTGTTGTATAATGACATATCACAGTGTTTAACATCTGCATATCTAATGCAGTTCTCAATTATTATTATTTGTTTTAATCATTTTATGTCTTGCTTTACTTTGTCATGTGACTGAGTGAGTTTTTTATTTGAATTGCAATAAATGTTAATTTTCTTTTCCCTCCCAATTAGTTCTGTACCTTTTAATAGCCTTTCTTCTCCACCATCTGCCCAGGTGGCTGTGAGCAGTTGATCAACTGCATAGGCAGATGCCCAAATCCTGAAAATTCAAAGCTATTTTGACACATGCCCAGAGGAGTTAGGTCCTTAAGCAACTGCCTGACTTCAGCACCTGTCTGTAAGAAAAATACATATATACCATAAGTCTAGATTTTCTACAGCTCTTTTTATATAAATCAGGAGAGAATATGCAGTGACACTTATTTCTAGGTTAAACGTTGAGCATTATTCCTCTTGACATTTCTGTTCTATCTTCTATTAAACAGTAAACTGCTTTCTGGTAAAGGCTTGTACATTTCTGTCTTCAGATCTGACTGCATGCACATGTCTGAAAGTTACCACTTTAAACTTTTTATGGGTGCATAGACAAAAGTTTTACATGTGTATGTTAAAAACAGGCCCTTATGTCCTTGAAAACCACCTGAAATCATCTTTTGTGTTAGAAATCACTTGATTTATAGAAACTGAATCAATTGATTCAGTTTCTATAAAATATTTTTATTGCTTTCTAAGATACCGAATGCAATAGGATATCTAGTCGAGTGAGAAATATAAGCATTGTTTCTAGATACACCTTCCTTGGGGAGGTGGTGTGGGCCTCAGTGGCTTGGGTGCAGAGCTCCTTTTTACTGTTTAAGTGAGATTTTTTTTCTGGGTCTGTACCAGTGTTGACCTTCGCTGATAAAAATAGATGCTGCTGTTGAAACTCGACCTTTACATTCTAGTAACAGGCCAGTGCACGCTTTGTCAAAGGAAAGCAAGGTTTCTTGTGTGGCTTTCTTGCCAAATTAAGTTAGTCAAAGCACTCCTCATAACTTCATAACTTCAGCCTGTTCTGAACTGTGTTATTTCACAGAAAATGTCTGGTTCTAGTTATTATTCTGGGAAAAGGCATTGCAATATAATATTCGTTAATAAGGCAAAAGAAACATCAAGTTAGTGTGGATGGGCAGCATGACAGAGAATGATAACATGACTTACACCGCTTTGCGCATTTTGCAGTACATTTTGGATTTTTGATCTTTTCACTAATGTTTTATTCAGAAACACAGTTCAGTGATGAACAATAATTTAATTTAGTTTTAACAGTTATTCATGAGAAATATGTATTATTTTGCACAAAAAGGAGCCTGTCAGCATTCTGGATGTGTAGAGAGGAGCAAATTATGTTAATGATGAGGAAAAGATGATAATGAGTTGATCAGATTTGCTGGGTAAATGTGATGGATTAGCTACTGCTTCGTATGGGCTGCTCATGTACAGATTACCTTCTACTGTTGTGATTATATTTTTGAAGATTGTGTGAGTTAAAGATTACAGTGTAATGGATTCTTCTCTCTCAAACTAAGATGTATTAGTAACACATAAAGTATTATTAAATTATGAAATATTAATTGTCAAAGTTGTTAAAATTTAGGAAACTGTTGATGTTCATGATACATGTATATTGTGTCTCCTGATTTTGTGTCTAAGATATCTTAAAACTTTTATACAGTGGTATATGATATACCTATATTAGTTATGTTCATGTGTGCCCTATTGTAAAAAGTAGCATTGTTAACCTACAAAATACAATTTTTGACTGAGTAGCTACAGTATATTATTACCACCTATTTGAGTGCACCAGTAATACTCAAATAATAGAAATTCTGCCACAGGAAAGCTAACAAGTATAACATATAATGACTGCAAGACTGTAGGTACTACATTTCCCAAATTGATTTTTGTGCTGAAAAGCATTGTTCAGTTGTTTTTTTTTCCTTTTTCAGAAAGCGGCTTTACACATAATACCAGATAGTTCATTCTCTCCCCATCTCTCCCCTCCACCTTCAATCTCACTGAATCACACCCACACACACAGTTACACACATATACAGTATATGACTCAGGTCTCTGTTGCTAAGCAACAACCAAAGTATTTCATTTAAAGAGAAAATCTTTCGTATGCAATATCGTAGGCCTTGGTTGGTACAAATTCAGAACTCCCGAGCTGATCTATGTTGCAGACACATAAGATCCCAGGTTTGTTTCTCTCTCAGGTGGGGAAAGGGTAAATTCTACACAGTCTTTGTTGACGCACCATGAAAAGGTCTGACTATCAGGTCATTGTGACATCTCACGGCATCATGAGAACTTCATCCCTTTTCTTTCTGTGTTTGATTGGTTTCCCAAGATTGTTGTTATCTCAGGCTGATTAATGCGTCAGATAAAACTACTTACTATGTGTTGATTAATGATGCCAATTATCTTCCCAGGAAATAAGACTTGCTTACAGTACACCTTACCTGCCTGCTTTGCGTATTAAACAAGGTCTATTGCAGGTTTTGGGATTAGCAGTTTTTACCTAACAAGCTGATTAATTTCTGCAGGTTCTCTTCTGTGAAAGTCAACAGCAAGGTGTGAAACATCTCATTGCTGTTTCCAGAATGTCATTGTTTCACAACGTCACCTTAAAAGACTTCCCTATGCTCCATTCTTTGGTGCTTGTTTTCCCTGGTGTTATATTTGATTTTAAACTTTTGTTACATTTTAAAAGTTAATAATGTTTGTGTTGTCTGATCTTTCGATCATTAGCCATCCATACACATATGCAGTATGTACAGTAATTACCATCTAACTGATTCCAGTAAATTAGTTATTATTCCATTTATTTCATTTGTAAAAATCTTACACGGTTTAAAGACTGGATCGTGTGCCAATTTAAGAGTCATTTAAGATTCTGCATAGAATACCTGCACTCATGCTGTATAATAGACACTGTGGTGATGTTCACTTAATTGAAGCATCCAGCCTATTTCCTTGACCCAGAGTGTGCCTTATAGCTCTGCTGCTTCCTGTGAGGCAGGTAACTCCCCTGTTCACTGTCTGCCGGGAGGGCAGCTCGGCACATTGGCTGACAGAAATTCAATGTGAGGAGCCTTGTGTCAGCCTAGATGTGAGGATACAACTGCCATTCTCCTCTGCATTGCAAGTGTTTATTTTAATTAAATTTTGAACTACAGCGAGCAGTTGAGTTCCAAGTAAACTGAGAATGAGCTGCGTGTTTTTCCTATAACAGGAGGCACTGCCACCTCTTAGCTAAACATTTCCCCCTGACAGCAACCTGCTGGATTCTTATAGGTGGACTGCATCTCTCTACATCTATCTTGTTATTGTACAGGTCTTTGAAACTAACAATTATTTGTCTGTGTAAGTTTCTCTTCTACTAAATGTATACAAATGTAAGGAACGGTTTAAATAGGTTAAATCCCTTTCTTTTCGTTTAACAGGTATATCGCCACCTGTTGCCAAGTAATCTTCTCAAATCCTTTGTAAATTCTCCATTAAGTCTGAGGAATGCCATTGACTTTATTAGTTGCTCCACAAACATACAAATTCAAAAGGATTACGTTCCAGTGAGAGAACAGAATTGGAAAACATTGATTATACCTAAGAAAGCATAACAACTACAGATCCAGAATGCAAATTAAAACATTCACAGGCTGCTAATTGGTTATTGTTGTTCTAAAACCCTAGATAGTCGGTAGTATGCTTAATAATAACAAGCTGAAAGCACTATCACAAGCTATTGATGGGAGCCGTGACAATAATAAGGATCCCCGGACGTTTTGGTTTATCTCAGAAGGCATTTAAGCTTTCATGGCTGATGGACACATACAATCTGATTTATTGGTTCCCCCAGATTAAACATCCGACATGGTTTTTGAATACAGAAATTGGAATGCAGATAATGTTTCATATTACACACTGGAGTTTCAACTAATACAGTACACTGGGCAGGGGCTGTATCTCATTTATACAAATACATACTCTGTACTGTACAAATACGCCTTTGAAACATAATCTTTTCAGCATTGTTGCCATTGGTTCTTACTTTACAATTTTCTCTATGTGAACAGTAATGTAGCATCTAGTATCATAAACTCGCCACCATGTTAGCATGCCTGAAACCATGCTGGAAGCTTCGCTCGCCCCTGACATAACTTTCATTTTAATGTCATTGCATATAGTCAAAGATTTAGCTGAAGGCATAGTGACCTTTTCAAAGACTAAAAAAACAACTTTTTAGAGTTTCACTTTCTGCTGTATAAATAAAATATATTTTGTGATTTTTAAAAATGACAGGTTTAAAATTATAGCTATGACACTATCAGTCTTTTGAAATACACTTTCAAACATTGCACATTGTAGGCTTTATAGAGTTTTTGGCAGCATTGTACGGTTCATGCAAGACAAAAACTGAGTATTTGCTTCGGCAGTCCAGAATTTTACTTGTCTTTATGGTAGCGCTGTTTGTGTAATGTACATTTCCAATAAACAACAATGTTTGTGGAAACTAAATCCATTTTCACTGCAAAAACGTTATTTACTGTTTTAGTCAACATTCTGTTGTTACAAAACTTCTATATCTGACTTCTAATTAATTCAGGACAACCTGAAGTGAGGATTCCTTGGAAGTTCTTAATGGGTCCCGAAGGTTCTTGTGAAAACAGTCAAATTCTGAGATTGTAACAAATGGTGAAATCTTAATGAAAAGATGTTAGGCTCTACTTTGACAGCATATTGTTTAAGCAAGGTAAGTAAGCCCATTAGAAACTGAATCATTGCCCATGCTCTCCTTGTAGGCCTTGTAGAGCACTCAAAACAAGTATATACAGTAGCTAAAGACCTGATGCTTTTATGTTTTGCAAAGAACCAGGATGTGCAAACCTCTGCAGTCATAAAGATCAAAGCTGATAGTCATTGGTCACTGGTTGTGACAAATTTGGCAGTTTGGCAGGATTCTTCAACAGTGATGGGAGAGGAGACATAAAGCCGTCATCCCTTCAGTGTCTTTGGAGGGAAATTTTTCTTCTCTCATCCTAGATGCTCATTGTTACCTCTTCATTATTCTTCATCAAATAATAAAGAATGTTCACTCATTTTGCATTCCTGTTCTTTAACCTGACTGGCTTTGTTTACTTAAATTATGATATAGTTTAGTAAAGAACCGGTTTGGTGGACATTTACTCTCTGAAATATAGTAAATGTCCGCCAAATATAAATAATAGACACTAACAAGATGCTAAGACAGATGTCCACATACACAATATCCTTGTAGACTTCACCCCTGGCTGACTGAACGGTTAATTGTTTTCCTGTTAGTTTTTCTTGGACTAAGAATGTTTTCCCTATCAGTTCTTTTACAGTTCTTGAACAGTTGATAAATTGAAAGTGTTTGTCTTCCCTGCAGAATTCTGTGGGTCCAGTTTAATCTAGAATACAGCTTTTTCCACTGTACTCTATATTGAGTTAAGTACAGTAACTTATAGTAAGTTATTCAAATAGATAGCTGTGACAGTATGTGTAAGCTGCAAAGGAACATAATAAATAAATGTTTATCCCATCCTGAAAGGAAAAGAAAAGAGAAGCAACGCTTTGGCTGTGGAGCCTTCTTCAGGTGTCATGGAATAAACCTTTACCTTTACCTGTTCCTTTTACTTTATGCTGATGTTCAAAGCCCTTTGTAATTATTGTAGCCCCTCACTGAGACAGTTCTCAACAGATGGTGAAAGATGAGCTGAAACCTAATACACTAACCTCAAAGTTAATGTAGTTGATGCTATATCCTTAACCTATACTTCTGTTATTCCTCAGGTGAAATTAAATGTTTGAAACTGAATTTAAAAAGTATGAAGATCTTTCCATTCTTCATTTGACCTCATCTGTTCCTGAGTGTTTCTGATTTGATCCCTTATTAAATTGCCTGAAGTGTGTGGAAATTCATTTAATAACCTAATGAACATTCGCATGGCTGAGCCTAAAGCAGGTGTACTCTTTTTTTAGTTATTGAATGAATAGCTGCAGAGCAGATGGCCAGATTTGGCATAATGTTTTTGGGTGCCTTTTGTTTTCTGAGTCATATTAGAGAACCCACTTTAGTTTTCCTTCTCTTGACTGTCTTCTGAAGCCATGCTTCAGACAAGTGGTTTAAGCATGTATAATAATGTATTCACAGCATTTGTCCTTTAAATAATGATGATTTGAAGATACCTTTCTTTTTTTCTTTATGTTTCTCTTTTTTAGAAAAGATAAGTTAACTGAAAAGATTTGGTATTTTTTTAGTCTTAAGGACCTAGTTTACAACCTCTAGACGTTCAACATGGATAATCTTTGTGGCAAATACAGTATGAACAACGTAAATGAAATAATATTTTATACTTACATGCTGTATTTGATGATGTTTCAGTTTTTTCCATCCTATCCAAAATAAAAAGAAAACAATAGTTGGTTTCTGGCTAGGGTAGTTTTAAAATTTAACCAACAGTTCAAATCCACCATTAAATACAATATTATGTTACTAGTTCCCAAATCCATTGTGTTAGATTTCAAAACATTTTTAACAAAAAACAATTAAAAACCACATCACCAAAGAGAACAAAAATGTCCTTGTTTGGCCTATTGTAGCTATGTGTGCTAAAGAGCAAATATCAAAGAGCAAAGTGTCCAAGGTCAGTTTTTCAAAATTAATCAGGTATGAAAGTCTGAAATCTCTTTAAGTGATTTATCTTTGAACTTTTCCATCTTTAAAAATTAATAAGAAAGAATTTTTGTAGAATATGTTTGTAGACAAGGTTGTTAACTTCTATTGCTATAAGATCAGCAGGGTGCCAATTAGCTGTCTCTGAGGAAAGTCAGTTTTTATTTCACCTGCCATCCTTGTTTGTACGGTCACTGCGGGGTTGCCCAACCTGCTTATCTGTGTGGCTTTATGGCAAACGATAACACTGTGTATGTATTATTCCACTCACTGCCTGTTGCAGAAGAGCTTATTTAACTCTTTGTATTGTGGCTGTCATGATCTGCTGTTCAAGGCCTTTAGTTCAAGAAGACAAAGATGATGCAGAACATAACAGAAGTAATCTTTCCCAAACCTGCTACATCATGGAATCAGTTAGATCAACATGTCCATTAAGGTGTGTATTATACTGTGTGCAAGGAGCACACTTCTAAATTAAACTGTTGGAAGTTTATTGACTAAGTTCTCACCATCAGTTGATGAAAACCGAATAAAAAAAGTCCGAATGATTCACGGGCTGCAGGGCATGCTAATTAATTACATCATAATCCTGCTGTCCAAGTAGGATCAATATCTGTCGGCTTTGGTGCACAGATTTCCAGCAGCAAAGGTAAAAGAGGTAAAAGAGCAGAGCTGAAGACTTCCATGGTCGCCTTCTTGATCATTTACTGTACGTTATGCAGTCATACCATTCGAGTGATTTTTAATGAGAGATAACATCGAATTGACAAGCCAGTGGCTGTATTTTGTGTCAGATCACCATTTAAAACTGTTTCACTTTTGCTGGATATATTTTTATATGTTATCTTTCTGTTAGTTTGGTTTGCATGGCCTTGGTAGTAGCCTCAGGGTTCCCTGGTTGCATAAAGAGCATAAGAGCAGTTACAAGCGAGAGGAGGCCATTGGCCTGTTAACATCATTGTTGTGATCAATGCGAAAATATTTTGGATTTGGCTTTGACTGCAAGGGAAATGGACTAAGAAGCTGTTTACTTTTCCTTTAAGTTGTAAAGTATTCTCTTTTCGAGGGGGTGTGTCTGTGAACACGTATTGGGACGGGGTGTCCTGAGGACGGCGATGGAGTCACACTGTGTGCCTCAGCTGGAGACAACCCACTGAAGCTGAAGCAGTTTCACTTACACTTTCTACTGAAGCTCAGCAGTGTGAACCTTGCCAGTACCTGGATGGGAGACCTCCTGGGAAAGCTAAGGTTGCTGCTGGAAGAGGTGTTAGTGGGGCCAGTAAAAATCCCAGGGCATTTTTTAAAAAAAGAGTAGGGGTCCCTGTGATCTGGCCAAATTCCCCCCTGGCCTTTACAGGGCATGGCTTACTAATAATCCAAATCTCTGAACTGTCTTCATTACTCATTACTGTTCTCTCCCCATGAGAGCTGCTGTGTGGTGGGGCTGCACATTGGTGGTGGATGAGGGGAGTCCCCATTACCTATAAAGTCCTGGTCCAGAAAAGTGTCCAGAAAAGTGCTAAATAAGTGTAATTAATTATTATACATTTTAACCCTGAGGTTAATTGTATGTTAATTTAAGAGAAAGCTCTTCACCTACAGTACGATGCCGTACAAGCAGTTTATATTACAAGTATAACAAGAAATTGAGCAGCCCCTGAAGCTGTTTGAGGAGAGAAAGAAACTGCTTTCTTTGTGCAGTTCATTTTCTCAGTCTCACATTCTGCATTTTTGAACTCTTCCCTAGCCTTATGCAAATCCTATCATACATTCCTCTCTATTATATACATCCAAGATAAGGGGATGTATTTTGTCAGACGTCCTCAAAAGTAGTGGGATTTTCTTTGTTGGTATGAGCAGAAGAAACAGCTCTTACTGCTCAATGTATCTGTAAGGGCATTGGGTAGACGATGATCTAATATATAGAAAAGATAATTAATAGAATGGCACACCAGCTGGATGCTTTGTGGTTTCAACACACCACGCTGAACCTAGCTATTATTTTCTGATTTGTAGATAAAGTAACTAAAGCTGACACAGGCCTAGCTGAGAAGAAATAAAAAAATCAATCCTACCCTTAGAGACTTGGGTGAGCTCCTGTCCTTGGAAGGAAATCCTATTAGGAGAATGAAGTCTGTCCCTTCAGGTACACCGAGGTACACCGAGAGCAGGGCTCTGTGACAATGCCACCCAAAAGGAATGGTGAAAGGACATGAGAGTTACTGTCTCTGGGCCGTTGCCTGGGGATGAGATGAGCCAGATTAAGCCTGCATGTGTAATGGCGATAATGTTCATGGTGCAGACGTTCCGAATGAGCTGCGGTGATGACATTAAGGCTCTGATTTAATCAAAGCCTTCCGTCTACCTGCCAAATGCAAGTAACAAACCTGTTGCTCACTGGTGGACATAGAGTTTGCCAGAAAATTCCTGCTTCAAGCTCAAGTATGTGAATACAGAATGCGTGTGAATTTTGATTCTGTCCTAACTTCACATAGGTACAAATGAAAAAATCAAAGTTTAAAAGACCTGTTTCATCTTTTACTTTTGTTTAATTTAAAAATAAAAGAGCCTGTTTCTGTTCCAGCAATGAATATAGATTAACAATATCCTGATCTAATTTTCCATCAGCCTGTTCAATTTTAATAATTGCGTACATTATTGTAGCTTTTTAGGGCTGTAACTATGCAGAATGTGCTGGAACAGATTTTGATCTGCAGAACCTGGTGTTTAATTTAATTATAATATAGTAAGAATTTTTTTTTAGTGTTAGGAATCCTGTTGGATTGTCGCAGTTCTATATTTTTATAAACTCTTGTGTGAACTTCAAAATGATGTGTTTTTTGACACTTAGAAACAGAGTTTCCTTGGGTCCTGGGGAGAGAGTAATGTAATTTGGAAGCAGTTTCTCTAAGAATTTTTAAATCAAAAGATTTTTAGCCTTTAACGTAACAGTGGGCTTTATAAATAGCCTTTTAGAAAGATAAAACTCCCTGGATCCATCTTTAGAGTGATGGGTGCCAATTAACAGAAACCAGGGTGCCACCTGTGATCTCTTGAGACCTTTATCTCTTATTGATGCAAAGGGAGTGATGGCAGAGGGCAAAGTGCTGCCTTTTTTCTGGAAAGACTAATAATAGTATGATTTTAGTAATGAGCATTTTCAGTGCTCATATAGCTTATACAGTATGTTGGCGTGTAGTGTGAGCAGCTGATATTTTAATTTCATGGCATTTCTTTCATAAGAAGCAAAGACATGAAAGAAAGTGATAGAACCAGATGTTTTGGCTCTGTTGGTTGTTTGGCTGTCGGTGGCCCTTATTGATCCAAAAGTCAGCCGTAGTTATCGTCAGGGACGTGCCTGTGTTTATTACAGCTAGAAAACATAACTTCACCTTGTTTGTGAAGAAGCTAAAACAATCATTTCCCCGATACCTTACATTTGGAAACATTTAGCAATGTATGTAACCACATTTGGATTGCAGATATTGCGATTTTTCTATAACAAAACGAGGTTTCGACATGTTTTGGGATAAAGCTGTGTAGATAATCCAGTGATTTATGACAGAGTTTTTAATATGACATGATTGCTCTTTTATAACTGTGTTTTCGCACACTCAAGGGTAGTTACTAAACAAGAGAGCCCTACTGGCAGAGTGGTGGAAACATCCTGCATGTCTGCCTAGTGACTTTGCCGGTGTCATCTATTCTGTTCTCTGTGCACAAATCGTCTAATCCTCTTTAGACTAACAGCACTCAAAATAGTTCTGCATATAAAGACTCTGAAGCTAATGTGATTTTGTAGATCGATAACCTTTCCCTGACATTGACAGCATGTCATTCTTCATGGGTCTTTTCTTATAAATCTGAAAGGAACACAGGAAAGGAAATGACTGGTCAGCTAGAGGAAATGAATTACACTGGCGTTGTCATTACATTTTAATACACAGATCTTTGTGGTCTGTGTGTCTGTTGGCTTACTACATCCTCCTTATCTAGTTGGCAAGTCAGTATGTCAGTGTGTGTCTGCGTGTCTGGCTGTCCCTTTGTTATTGTGACTTAATTTCTGATTGCCCGACTCATGAATTTAACTTATTCTTCATTGAATATTAGAGAAACGCAATAGTAATGACGTGTTTGAGGAGTTTGTAATGCAACGTCATCTTATTCAGTGGTTCCATTTTGCATTATAACTTTTCCATGACATTTAATATGTAACTTATGAACCTGCTGTAAATAATGCTGGCCCTTTGGTCTTGCTGCTGAAATGAACCATTTCCAAGCCAGAGTTCAAGGGAAGTGTGAGCATTATTAAATTAATTGTTGTTGTAATTAGGGGTGATAATTCCAGTTAAAAGAGAAAAGCAAAATCGTTCCAGTTATTACTCCTCTGTACCAATTAATTCATTAGACTGCCTAGTGTTTGCTGTCCCCAGACTGATAACTGTTGAACAAGTGCTTTAAAGCAATTGTCTAAATCCTAGAATTTAAAGATTTATTTTAATCTTTCTAAATTAAATGAAATTGCAGGTATTATTCCTGCATTTCCTATCGCTCTGTACTGAAATTAGGTTGTCTAAATCTTGATTTGATTTAGATGACTCTGTAACATATTTCCTCTTAGTGAATTCTGTTTGTTCCAACAAACGCAGATTGTTGAGGCAGCTGTTTACTGAGTGCAAGGTGGTTACGCTGTAGTAAAATAGGAAAAACATGAGAAGAATGAGAGGTTTTTTGTTACCAACCTACTGTGGAAACAAAATGTCATGTGTAATTCACAGTGTTATCACATTGACTAGATTCTCATTTCCCTGGTTCAAGTTAAAAATAAAAGTCCCATTGGAACAGATTATTCCCTAATGATGCACAATGAAAGTCAAAGTAACAGCTGCAGAAAAGCCCAGTCGCATTTGCTTAGCTGAGTCACATTGGCTTGTTTCTGCCACTTGTTATGATGGGGTCTTCCCATTGGCACTCCAGTACGGGACACCGCCGTGAGACAGACATTACAATCTTACATTTATATCCATTAAATCCTTGACAGAAAATAAAAAATTAAAAGAAAAATCACATCTGTTTATGAAATACTGTGGTTAAAGTTATTACTATACGCACTCTGTGAACCAAGTACTGGTAGTGTGCGTACACAAGACATAAATATTGTGTAACTTAATACATGGGTTTCAATGCCTATTGAAAGTCTGCCACATTATTCAAGAGGTCTGCCTCCATCTCCTCATTGATCTGAGTGAACTGAAACAGCTTGCCACAGAACTTTCAGCTCCTTTCAGTGCTCGTGTATTTTAAGAATGATTAGTAGTGTTGTTTCAGTCTATAATACAGCCAAGGGGAGCAAAATGCAGCTGAGAAAAGGAACGGCTTTGAAAGTTTGCCCCCTTTTGAGCAACAAACGCGCCGTTCAAATGAATTTCTGCCAGGGGGTGACCCTTGATGTCACCAGACTTTCGATTTACAAAGAGCAGTGAATTTCCCGTTTTCTTAGTTTGATTTTTCGCAAGAGAGGGCTTAGAACTGCTAACACATGTTGTCACAGCACAAACAAGAAATAAAATAGAGCGTTTAGGGGTAATTCCGAATGCTGACATTTATCAGTGGTTTTAATACGACCCATGGATGTCATTCCATTATTTTCATTTTTTTCAAATATATTTTTCTACCTGTGTTCAAGTAGTTGAACTTGAATGTAGTAAACTGTAGAAATGAATCCTTTTTTCATGAATGACTTGCTATGTAGCATCAGTGCTCATTCCCCTTGTTACCTGAAAGGTTATCGAGAGAGATCCTTCCACCCCCTGAGTTCTGTAATGGCTCTAGGACGGCTCTAGCTGGACAGCACTCACCCCCGTGCCCAGTGATCCACTTGAACAAACCCAGGTGCTGTGTATTGTGCTCATGCACTGTTAACAGGAGAAAACTCCTCAGCTCTTCACCTTCACAGCCACTCACTCGGTTTGGCTTCCATGTGTGTGGAACCTCATGCAGGACGATTCTCCAGAACCCCCCCATGTTGAAACTTACGTTCCCAGAATGACATTCATGGATAAAATTAGTACGTGGAGTATCCCGTGGCATGCTTTGAGAGGCCGTGTCCTATTTTCTGCAGGAGAAGTGCAGCCTGTGTGTATTATCTATGAAATGGAGCAGAATCTTCTTTTGTTTACTTTGTCTCTTTAGATCTATTCATACGCCCCGCTGGCTTCTTAGAAATAATGCTTAATGTGGTTTCAGTGCTTTACTTTCCTCGCTGTTTCGGCAGCCGGACAGACATTTTCCTCTCTTAAACAAAGTCCCATTGGTTTCTCCATCTCGAAATTTCCTGCAAAATCAAGATCAGGGGTGCTTGTCTTAGAACAGCCGCTGACTGGGGTAGTGTTATTCTGAGCTGATGCACTGCGGGGATCATGGGCGGGTGTTCTGAGTCAGCTGGTTAAAAACGGTTTCATTTAGAATCTTTCATATCATCATGTCTTTGAGTATCTCTGAACCAGTAATGAAAGCTATTTGTTTTGTTAATTTTTTTTTAATTGTAAGGAAATAACTTTGAGCTGTGGTCAGGTGACCTTATAATTATAACAATGCTGTGTTTTTATTGTGACTAATTTAGCTGAAATGTAGAAGTGGTGAAACCTCCTGTCTCTCAGGATCGGTGCACTGAAAGCCTATACAAAAAAAAATGCAAACCTGAAGTCACATAGTCATAGCTGAGCTGCTAGTTGGATATGATATCTAAAGTGCATTGTGATTTTTCCGTGCACTCGTCTTATCTGGGGTGGATCACTTTCATTCATATCCCATGCTCGGTGAGCTGTGGCTTGAATAGATCCTAGTCCCCTTCAAAGATGTATTTTCATGCTAAGGGATAGCACATGCTGCATAGTTACATGCCAGAAATTCTCTGAAGTAGGGTATCCAATCAGAATGAAATATAATCTCTACCCACACATTGTGAGTACTGCGCATCCAGTCCTGCATGACTGCAGTGCAACAACAACAGAGCAAAGCTGAAGGAACATTTAAAGGTGACGTATACCTGGTAGCAAAAAAATCAGACGTCTTCATTGTGCTTATATGGAATTTTTAACAAACGTTCATGTTTGTTACAAACTCCATTTTTTTCACTTCAGCTACTACAGTTGCTCCATAATTCACTGCAGAGTGAATTCATTTCTGCTGCTCTTCCTTGTAATCCTCCATGATGTCACTTCCTGAAATGTTATCAAAAATCACAGGAAGCCCCTCTCTCGCTCATAGTAGCATTCTTTTGCATCCTTCCTCCTCCCCTTGGTTCATTTCACCCTGCAGGGGGTCATAAGTTCCTTGTCTTGCAGCCAGGGGAGGGTAAAAAAAAACCTCTTTGTGCCAGCCTTTTTTCAAGTAAACATTCACAACGCATTTTCTAATTGAACACATTGCAGAAGATCTAGGAAACAAGCAAAGATTTTTTTTGAACATCTTGCACTGATATCAAACAACTACTTTCTAGGACTAACTTGTTACTACAAGAGGAATCCAATTATCAGAATGCCAGCTGTTTCCAAGAAGAACAATTACCAACAGTAATCCCATTTTACTAGAAAATCCTCTCATACCAGATACCATAGTTAGAGTAAACAGCTTCTTTGTTGTGATTGTGTTCTGATATCCAGGCATACTAGTAGTGTCTGTCAAATGTGAATATAATATTAATGGGATAATTCAATAATGTGTCACAGTGTGCCATGTTAATAGGCCTTCGGGTTGAAGTCGAAACTTTGGAATTTTCAAATCTTAATGGCCAGCAGCTACTACGTTTTTACTAGCTGAAAGGACTGCCGGTCTATTTGTGTAGAGAGTAACAGAGGCCAAGTAAAATGCTAGGATAGGATAATACATTTTTAAGTTTATGACAGCCTACCACTGGGGAAGAACAGTTTTTGTAATGCTGTATTGCATGGCTAAAGCTGTGTTATGTTATTTCTGGTATATAATTTGAAGAACATGGGTTTTTTTCCACTAGCTCCTGAATGGTTGGTATTGTGCATTTGTGCTATCACATGGTTCAGCGTCGGCATGATAGAATTGTGTATGAAAGGCCGTGCAGTTCAGGATATGCTTTTCATGGGGACCTCTGTTTCTTTGTCTTTGTTGTTTGGCATCTGACTGAAGTTGGTAGCCACAAAAAAATCCAAAGAATGGAAAGGTATCAAATTCTGATCAGCAGGTCAACAGGAAGGACCGTACCCTATAATGGGCCAGCAGGGCTCGTGGATAAAAATATAAAAAATAAATATACTGTAAATGCTGACATTTCCCACCCACCTGAAAATGAACTGTATTGTGACTCTAAGGATATAACCTTCCGATCTCCCGTTGACGTCTTGCAGAGTGAATCATGCCTTCCCCTGTACACAGCCCACACGGCTCACCTTCTGCAGAGATGTTGCGTCAGGAAGTCTAAATGAGCCATGCTTTAGGTTTCAGTGTCCTGGATATTAGTGTTCAGAAAACAGGCACACCTTTTGTGCTTTACTTTGCCTTGATTCTGTACAAGTACTTAGTGGTTTAGCAAAACATCAGATGCTAACTTCTTTGTCTGCATGTTTAAAACAACTGCACTGGAGCAGTTTTATACATTGTACTGAAAGCAGCTGCAAAGAAAAGGAGAGCCCTGATTTGTAAAATGATTAGACTGAGGCTTGCCCTTCTCTTCTCCCCTCACAATGTCATAATTATTAAATATGTTGTAGTGACTCATCATCTTAAATTCCAGAGTTCTTAGGAAGCTGGTGATGTTTCTACAGAGTGTAGATTTGTTTTTCCCTTTTGAGAAAAGTATCGCCATTTCCCTCAGTGTGTCCACCATGCCAGGTTAATTACAAGTTACAAAACCCTTTGCTGAGATAAACTTAACTGTTAATTCGTTGTTAGGAAGCGAAAGTGATTTATACCATTCAAGAAGGTCATCCTTCAGGGCTGAGCAACTTCTGTGTTCTAATACTACGGACGCCTGAAATCATTCTTTCAGGCGTCAGGAGTTTGAAAGAAAAAAAAATAATATCATAAATAATGACTGGCATGCATGCACATCTACCTAATTAGCTCAGAGAGCAGTCTTACAGTCAGAACTTGACCTCACAGTGATTTATGGCAGTGACATCGGAATGTGGTAATGGTGAAATGCTAGCACTACTGTCCCCTTCTTTTCAAACAGGGACGGAGCTGTGTGAAAATCTTGTTAAAACTGTCTAGGTTAAGTTGTAGACAAAATGTAACAAACTAATACTTTCTGAATGAATCAGAAAGGAGACTCAAAAAAAACAAATGAACACTATACTGTACATATATACATATATATACATATAACACACACATATACATTTTAAAGCTTCAGTAATTATTATGGTGTCCCATAATATGCCTAATAAATGGCATATTAACATAGCGAAAAAATGAAAGCAGAAAAGAAGGGTATTCTGGGAATGTTTTTTATATATGTTGTTAGAAATTGGTGTGGGCTTGTGAAATAATTGTCAGGGAAATAATTTGTTAGGATTCTTCTCAACCTGTCAGAGATGACAGTGACTGATGATGACATTGTGTTTTTTCCTTGTACAGGAAGCACAGAAGATTAACAGTAATGCAGGTAATCAAGCAGACGGGTCTGCCAAGGGTCCCGACGAGAAAGAGGAGACTCCAGCGAGCGAAGTGGGCTGGATGACCTCTGTCAAAGACTGGGCTGGGGTCATGATATCTGCACAGACATTGACAGGCAGAGTTCTTGTAAGTACCTCGCGGGTCTCAACAGCGCCTTTTAGAGAAATGCTGCCTGTCTGATGCTGAGAACGAACTTTTCTCCACTCCTCGTGTATGTCATCATTGGTTAAGTAACAAGGGAAGGGGGATGTGAAGTACTAGTTGTATGATGAAAACCATAGCGTCCTCAGTCTGAATGTTCTCTGCTAGGTGGGTGGAGGCAGGACGAGAGCCCTACTGTTAAGGGTTTCACACTCTTCTGCCTGCTCACACGGGAAGGAGAAGTACTTGGGGATTCTACACCTGTGCAACCTAAGAAATTAAATGTATCTGTGCTGCACTGTTAAAGCTGACTCTAATTATACTGTATGTAGATGGATGGAGAATATAAAATGACTCAGTCAGACATGATGTATATTTTATTTTTTATTTTATCTGTGATGCACTCAGGTAAAGTAGAAAGCTCACCGAACCGAGTGGCGGTAATACAGTATGTGAAGGTTGTACCTGTGAATCAAGTGTGAATTACATACATGAATTGTATTATTTGTGGGACACTCATTCAGGCTAGCGTTTATTAATACAACAAAGAACAGGTTAAAAAAACACGTGTTTCTGAGCCCTGGCACAGAAGAAAAAAACTTTGCAAAGCAATCTGGTCTTGTTTTTAAATCAGAGTCAGCATTGCATGCCTTCTGCTATGTTATAGACAAGAAGTGCTCTGCTGAGCGTTGAATGAAGTACAGGAGTAATTGATTTTAGTTTAGCACCATCCCCTCAGAGCTGTTGTGTAACTGCTGTCTAGGTGATTTATTTGCTTAGCAAAATATAAAGAACATGTATGCAGTGTTCACAGCAGAGAAAATTCTTTTAAGATGCTTTCAGTACAGCTGTAGTTTCCCTATTGTTCAGTAAAAAAGAGGAGGAACACTGAGCTAAGGTGGCAAGTGGCCTCCTTTTTCACAATGTTCCAGCTGAAAGCGAACTTTGTGGACAAATGTATCTACTTTTGGGGTCCTATACCCCTCTTCTTTTATCTTCTGTAAGAATATTCCGACAATTCTGTAAATATTGTACTGTAAACATTGGAAATATCCTAGAAATGTGTTATTCTGTTCAAAAGCAGTCAGAAATTATGCAGTATCATAAATATATTGTCAAGACTTAGAATGCATATTATAGTCATTTTAGGAATTGCTCTCTGCATCTTTTCAATCTGTGGCATTATCTCCCTGTTTCTTTTGAATTTGTCCCTCAAATATCAATAGTTGAAAGATGTTGGGACTGGAGAGCACAACCATGACAGCTCTGCTTTCACTCCATTTACTACAGTATATACTGTAAATGACCATGTACTTTACTGTAAATATCTCAACCTTTTGTCATTTCAGTATCTTTATGAGGACAGTTTGTATTATGGTCAGTTCATAAGAAAGCTAGGTTGGATTGATTTAATTGCGGTTAAATGCCAATTTTAATCACAATGCCATAAGACTTTTTGTACTGTGTATTGGTGGTCAGAACAATGTGGTAATGTAGCTTTAATGTGAAACTTAATTTGTAACTTTAAATTAAAATTAATTTTATATCTTGTTATAGTATACAGTATATAGAACAAACTACTGTTTATTTTACTACAGCTACCACCAGTCTTGGAACATTTTTTTTTAAATTGAACTCTGACATTCATCTCATCATTGACTAGTCTAAGAGGACAAATAGAAGATACCTCTGTCTAATCCCGTATTGTGTATACAATGCTATCAAAAACAGTTTTATGGAGACTACAGGTCAGGATTAGATTTCTTTCAATCTATACAATATTGACAGTAATGGTATAACTCCAGGTATGTGTTGTTGGCTATGTATTTTGATATGCACTCATTCACAGTGATCATGTTTTCTATCTCCTTTCATCTTGGAACGGGAACTACTGAATACAAACCCGACTTGCCTGCTGTTGAGCAAAAGAATTAGGTGCAATCACTCAATTAAAGAATATGTGAACATTTAGTATATAAATCATTCCCAGCCTCAGACAGGCTGTAAACATAATGTACTGCAATCATGCCATTGCTAAAGAACCTTTCCCATAAACCCATAATTCCTCCAACGTACAGAAGAGGCATTATGGGTAAAAAGTCAGGCTTTTTAAGATTTCCTTTGTGGCATTGCTGATCAGTTTTCTGAAACAGTTTCAAGTTGTTATTTCAGATTTCCCTTAGATTTTAATGTTACTTTCAAGATATTCTCTTGTGCTTTATTTCACCACGATCCTCAGTGAAGGAAGGAGGAAAGCTACTTTTATAACAGTGTGGCATAGTGCAATTGCTTGAGTGGCAGTACAGTACTGTATACAGTGCATATATAGTGTACAGTACTAGAAATGTGTAATGCTATAGTAATGTTCATATCTTCCAAATTTATCTCAATATGGTTGCTGCTCCATCATAACTATAAATCATAACTATGTCATTTACATTTGGTGTAGGCAGTGTCACAGTGTACAAGACCATGCCAAACTGGCATAATTTATTTAAAATGATAAAACACTGACTGTTCCAGCTGGACTTCAACATTAGCATGGTTTTGTGTCACTTTCAGTATGTCAAACGTTAGGGCAGCTCTGTGCTGTATGGCTTTCATCAGCAGGGACACAAGGCAATCACAGCAGGCACTGGTAGTTAGATTGTCCTAATTATTTCTTTTTCTCCTTGAGTCTTTCTTCAGAAGGTCCATCTTCCTTGTAGATACACTGCTACTTCCTCGAATGCACACTTGTATACTGATCCTGATTTAGCAGTGCGACTAATTATCCCTTTTAATTTTTTGCATTGTGTGTCACAGGCGTCACTCAGTACACACAGGTAGCACTTGCTGTGATGAGCTTTACTTTGAAATGGTTAAAGTTATTTTGTGTGTGTGGGCTGAGGGACTTCTGCCCTCTGTCAGGGTTCTTCTGCAGCTTAACGATAATGGCACAGTGCACCAGTGTTTAGTGAGCCTAGCTAGTAACCATAGCAACGGCAGCTTACCTAAGCACAGCAGATGTTGTATTCTGTGTCAGCTTGTTTAGGTCCTTGGGGGTAAATTAAAACCTATTTTTGTGGCATCCGAAAAGGTTTTAGGTCACGTGTGAGGAAACTTTAAAATAAATATAAACAATGTTTACACACGCAGACTCATCTACAAATGTATAAATCCGCACACACGTAGTGATAACGCCACAGTCCAGCCGAACAAAAAAAAATGAACACTGAAACAGATCCCTCAAGGTAGGCCTGATTGTTGGTTTGTTTGGCTTCATGGCTTTGGAGGTTGTTAAAGATCAAGTGTTGCCTGAGGCTACTTAATTATAAGATCCCTCTGAACACTGCTTCTATCAAAGCTGAGCCTGATTACTACACGTTATGTGTAAGTAGTACATAGCAGGGGTGTTGAGGAGGCTATTTTTACACTGCCTTCGCAAGATGGCAGGAGGGCTTCAGCAAATATACATCCATACCGGGCTTCCCCTGCCTGGCTAATATATTACTCCATCTGTCGTTCCATAAATGGCAGTGGATCCCCTGTGAAGATTTTGGAAGGAAATAAAATGATAGTTTATTGTGCTGTGTGGCCTGCTATTTGTATAATCTACGTCACAGAACCTTCTGGTTTGAAGTTGGTACGCTGGTAGTATGATTTTGTTTCTATTGCAGATAGCAAAGAAATATTAAGCAATAGTGAAGCGAGGTGACAGAAATCTCCTGGCAGGATTGCTATCTGGCAAGATCAGTTTCTGAATGAGTTTGGAAATAAAATTTCAGATGGACTGTTCCAGAGTGTAGCACTTGTAGTTATTTTTAAGAATCCGCATGAAGTGTTTTTTTTTAATGGACTTCAATCTCTGTTGAATTTTCTACTCTTTTTTGATGTGACCATAAACACTGCATTTTAAAAGTGATAAAAAATCATATATCCATTCATATGTGAAATCAGACACATGAAAGCTGTATTTTATTTATAGGGACAAATCCATATATTAGCAGGAATAACAATGAGAAAGAATATTCCTTTCATGAATCTGACATGCTGTGAAATAACAACATTTTTGCACTGTGCTTAGTTCATGCCCACAGAAGGTGCTAATGGAAAGATGTTCTATTTTCAGTGCTGTAGAATCACCCCTGGCAACTGTGACTGGCCTTCCACTTGACCTCTGACCTAGTGAGCCTTGTGAGGGAGACTACAGCTTAATATTGTGCAAACTATTCAATACATCTGAACAGCTGAGCATTAAAATGGAGGAGGAAAAACAATTAGTTAATTAAAATGCATGCTTAGGTCAATATCGTTATTAAAGCTAACATTCCAGCACTGATGCTACAGAATGTAGAAAATAAATAACCAGCAAACCTCATATTTTATTTCCTTGGAAGCACCTTTCTTAATTAACAGACTGTCTAGTTGGATCAAAAACTGGTCTTTCAAATTAACATCATAATGGTACAATGACCACTTACCTGTACCAGTGGCAGAGGATTGATATAAGAAGATCCCAAGATTCAATGTTGTGAATCCTTTAACTGCATCCTATTATTTGATCACTTAAAGTGAAAACTTTGATCATTCACAATAGTGCGATGCAACCGAGGAGATTCACAAATAGCTTTTAGTGAGTGTCGAGTGTGTATTTCCTTGTGGTATCCAGCAGTGAAGGCTTTGACAGAAAGATTTGTGGTGTGCCTGTGTGTTTAAGAGAAGGCAAGTGGTTTACTGTGACTGTGCTGGAGTGTGCTCCACTGTAGGCACACATTGTGGAAAACATTGGCAATCACTTTGGGAGGCCTGCCAGAGGAGAACAGAATATTAACACATTGATTCAGAGATGAAATTAACCTTGAAAATAAAAAAAAACATCTGTCTCTTTTTCTTTTAATACACATTCTTTCTTATTCTGCTTGAAATTAAATTCACGAAGAACCTGGAGCAATTTTGTGCCAATGCAAAAGAAAGGAATGAAGTCACATTACTTTGCCTATAATGGATGGAACCGCTGTGCTCCTCAATCTACAGTGAGTGTGATTAAGCAGTCACTCAACCTAACAAGGAGATGCTCTCTGTCTGATAAAAGACAGATCTAGGTGCATTGGTACCTATTTTAGAGGTGAAAACGACAGACTTAATCTCCGAGTATGCCTGTTAATCTGTGACTGCTTCAGAGCGCAGGCAGGCACAGTATCAGGCAAGATTAATTTCATTCAAAATTTCATCCAAAGGGGTTGTTCACTTTTTCTGGGACAGCCACCTAATACATGCTATTTTTAGTTATCCCTCTTATGCCTTCATCTTCTTGATGGTGTCTGTGATTTTACACGTTTGCAGCCTGAAGTAATCTGAAATCAGCCTTTTCTTATGGTCCTGAAATTGGAGATCCTCCTCTCCTCCAGCTACATAACCAAATCTTTACTACTGGGCATGGAAAGCATTTCTAACAATTTGAGTTGCTATGTATTTCCTGGTATGTATCTGGAGCTGAACCCCAAAACCTATTGTACCGTCCTAGATACGTGTGGCACACAGGGTAACAAATTAGGGTCTAAAAATTTCGGTGTTGGCAGAGGTATAGCTTTAGTTTTTGGAATATGACTACCTATGGTTTGAACCACAGACAGGAGCTGGTAGAGTGGTATAACCTTCCCCTCTTTATTTACTGGTCAAAGACTCTTTAATCTTATTGGATGTCTGGAGACAGATGCATCACAGCCTTGGAAATCTGCATAATCTATGTTGTATTACAGCATAATTTGTCATTGTTTTACAAATCGCACATGCAAGATCTCCAATATCCTCTACAACCATTACAGCAGTGAAAAAAATGTCTAAAAAAACCAACAAATTAAAGAAACAGTGCTGACCACAACATGACATCCACATACAGCACAATGTGTGAATTTAATCAATTTTTACCAGCACAATCAAACCACAACAGCTTATACTTTATATCATAAGAAACAACATAACCTCAGCTTCATAGCGTATTCTGTTCCCCATGTAAAAAGACCATTTATCTGCTGTTGCAGTTCAGAGATGCTCCAGAGTCCATCAATAATTGATCAATTCTCCAGCAAAATACAACCCCAAAAGCAAATATTCATCAAAATATATAATGTCTTTACCATGTAATCATAAAAATTCAATCTGCATCCCATTTGACACAGAAATGAATGTGTTTGAAAATAGCTGATGAGACCAATTTAAACCAATTGGTCGTAATAACATTTTCAAACTGCCCGCCTATGGAAAAGCTAATGTGATAGGTAAAATTAGCTGTCATTCAGTGAATTCTGACCATTCAGAGCCTTGGGGTAGGTTTATTAGCATCCTTAGCATTTGCCATGATTTTCAGTCAGTCAAGTTTTTCATCAGCCTAAACACCATTAATAGCATCTCTAGCAATACCTCTAGGCCTGCAATAGTAATAATAATGGACTTCTAATTCTTTGTATTCTTTTTTTTCATTTTTTGGAATATGAAGAAAACCATTCCAGGCCCGGCTTCATAAAAATTCATGCATTTTTTTATATTTGTTCAATCAGTCTCAAATCTTTATCCAAGGTAGTAGAATATAATGATTATGGAATCTACCTCTGTTCTAAGTATGTTACATCTTGAAAAATTGACTCTTGAAGAAAAACAAACTGCATTTGTTTTGTTATGTTTTCGTTTTTTCCCTATTGTGTGTAAGTAAGACATATAAAAAATCTGAAGGTTCAGACTTGAAGCCCAAGGGGTTCCCTTGAATTCAAGACCCTTACCTGACCTGTACAGACTTTCCAGGATAATTCAAGATTATTAAGAATACATCCACTCCAGGGGAGCTGTGGGAACTCAGACGGCAAGGGCTTCTGGCTCCTGACTGGAAGGTCCCGAGTTCAATCCCAGGTAGGGGCAAGTGATGTACGTAGCTTGCTCTAATTCCTTCCAGACGGCTTCAGGGGTTAATCCTTCCGGGGGTAACAGGCCGGCCGGCTGGACCACATCAGCTCCACCTTCAGTATCGGATGGTCAAGAAAAATGGTGGCCCTTGTCCCCCATTCCTCATGGGCCTTTGTGGCCTGAAAGGGGACCTACCAACACCCTCTCCAGGGTGAAATTGCCCTTGGGTGTACTTGGGGGCGGGGTATAATAAAAAAGTAAAAGTCAGCGGCCTGCTTTATTCCTCAAGGTCACGCCACTCATCTGCCAATGTGCTGATGCATCGTTTTTTTGTTCCCCAAGACACATTAAGATAGTCTCACTTTGCCCTTTTGCCAGTAAACTTTGCCAGTAAACACCTTTTTACACCTTTTTGCCAGTAAAAACTCAATTAGCACTTTCGTTGATAAGTTAATTTATGTATAATTACAGTTTAATTAGGGCAATTCTTTTTATCGGTGAGTTAAAGACAAGAGAGCCTTCTTTTGATGGGGAAGACGGGGCTGTGCTGTTGAATGATAAACCCTAGCAGGATTTCAGTCAGTCTCACAGTTCATTCAGGCTTTTTGACACATACTGTAAGGAGAGGTATGAGTACATCATTAAAAAAAAGGCCAAACAAGCCACAAAACTGGAAATATCTGTTCAGCCCATCTTTCATGTTTAAAAGGCACATGAGACATGCTGTGTGCCAGTGCTAGGTTTGTACTGTACATGACGGAGCAGTCATTCATACTACCTTGTAATTTCATTTTTTCCAAGCTACTTGTTCTCGATTTGATGACTTCTGCAACATTCTGATTTGAATCTGACATTTATGGTTGGAAGGATTAGGGTTAGGGTTTATTTATGGTTGATGTATTATATGTGGTATTTATTTGTATTGATTTCAGTGCCATACTGTACATTTTCACGGCTGTTTTCCAAGGTCTTTCCTTTCCATCCATTTTGTCACAAAATTTAAAAATTCAGTTTTTGAGATCTTACACTTACTTCCCTTGGATTTTGAAAGTTGTGTGTGATGGTATTTTTTCCATTGGAAATCAGTATCACCTGATAACTAGAGAAGGTTTAATGGTGAATTCTACAGAACAAGAGCAGTATGTGACAGCATATGTAAAACATAATTAGAGCAGGAACAGCAAGATACAGGCTGGTGACATCACCATAATTGTAAAGTGTAAACAAAATATGCATTGGACAAAATAAGGTCCAGTAGAGTTCCTATTTAGCAAATTATTTAGAACGTTTTTTGCAAATTAAGTACCTTTCTTGAAACCTATTGCTGACGTCTAATAATGTTTGATGTGTTTTTAAGGTATTAGTACTTGGAATCTTTCTCGTGCTTTGACCTTAACGTGCCTGCATTGCAGAACCTTGCAAAGACATTCCAGTGCCTCATTGATATTTACATGTCACAGGAAGAAACCTATAAAAACACCCTGTTTTCTGTTGAGAATTCTATCATGTTTTGTTAGGGCACCTCCTGCAGAATGAATGTGCTCTTATGTGATCTTTTTTCAAACTGGGAACAAAAACCTTTCTGCCCTCAGGACCTGCATAGCCAACAGCAGCTTCAGTTTTAAAACAAGCCTGGCATTCTGTTGAGAAGAGTAAGCATCTTTAGGGCACTTATATTTAAAGAAGCTCTGACAGCTTTAAGTGTACATGCTTGAATACACTTAATTTAATTATGAGATGACATGTAGTACACAATTTGTGGTCCATATATGGTCTTATGCCTTCCTTACGTATTTGTTTCCTTGCTTGCTTCCAGATGCTAAGCAGTTGCTCTGAAGCTCAGTCCTTGGTTAGTAAATTATGCAAAGCTCTCAATCTGAATTTCCCCTCCTTTCAGGAACTCTTTTTTGCTTCAGCTGAAGTGATGTCATGTGCTGGATTGGAAGCACACACTAATCTCATGAACGAGACTTTTACTGCGTTGCCTTTAATTATGTAGAAGACATTACGTTTAGAGTTTTTTTTTCTGAGAAATACAGTGAGCAATCATTTGGATGTCTAAGTGCCTGACTTAATGTAATGCAGTGTCCCACCAGGTAGCTGGTGTTGAGGTCTTATTTATCAGCATTTCTGTTTTTTTTTAATCTACTTTCCCTTTAGAGGATTTTGAGCAGGAGCTGTTTCTTAACTGGACTTGTTCCCATACTCTAGCTTTAGTAAGGCACAATAGTGTCCAGCTGGGATATTGACAGGGCAATTGTGCTTTTATAAACAATGCCATATGTGCATTAATAACATTGACAAATGAGATGAGGAGGGCATTAGCCCCTTCTAGCTCATTTTGGGGTACGTCATGCTATAGCAGTTACATATAAATCGCTCATGATAAGTTCAATTTAATCAGCACCCCCCATCACAGCACTCCTGGCCCGAGAATGTGTTTCTTCTGTACTCGTCATACTTGTTTTATTTTTAAGAAATTACTTACCACTTATATTTAAAGGCTACCTGATACCTGATAGAAGCTTCTGTTGTACTCTGTGGCTGTACAAATTACTGATGTGTTGGTGCATTCCGAATACAACATCACACTGTTAGTATCAGATTTAAAGAAAAAAATCAATACATCTATTCCCTTTCCCAATGGGAATTTCAGGGATTGTGCGTTTAATTCCCATGGCTGGGCAAAAGCGTATTACTGAAGGGAATTTGCGAAGACGAGTCTAGATCAGCTCTACCAGGTAGGTTTTTCTTGATGTCTGGGTTTCTGTGCTAAAGGTTCAATCTGAGGTTCAGTCTCTTCAGTTCACAGCTTGAGTGAGAGATGAGGGTTACTCCAGAAGGAATTATTAAAGAATTTCCAAAGGGAGCATTTAGAAATTGCAGTCAGCAAAGCAATTGATTAATTAAAAACAGGCAAATTACCAAAACAAATTAATTCTGCATTTTAATATGCCAAAATGTAAGACATGCTTTTGTGGAAGGTTTGGATGTCTGGCCTTTGCTTTTACAGTGTATATCCTCTTTGAAATATCTTATGCTAATAAATAAAAATGTTGAAAAATCTAGGTCACACTTTTGTTTAGGGATTGCACACTTTATGAATGCACGAAAGAGAAGCTATTAGCATGAAATTGTTTCAAAATGAAGCTTGGAGAAATAAGAACAATCTCTGGTTTTGTTATGAAAACTTACTGATGATGATGAAGGGCCAATTACTTGGTTATGAGTGCGGTGTTAATTTTTTACAAATTGTACAGCATTTACAGTTGGGAATTGTAGTCCTATCTATTTCTTTCATTTATTAAGTATTGTATTTTGTGCTACATACTGTAAGACTTATTGTAGTAAATAATTTAAATAAATCCTTAGTTCGTTTCTCTAAAAAAAAATGAAATTAAACATTTGCAACTGGCTCTTTTTTTCACAGGGTAAAGTCTCCAGAACGGGCTGTCCTCTGTTTTTCATGTATGTGACGATTTTTCCATATTTCGTTTTAAAACAGTAACGTGTTGCTTTCTGATATATATTGTAGGTATCGGCTAAGTCAGGTGTTAATGCATTGCAATAAACCCTTTCTTTTAACAGAACGATGCTGCATCACTTTTCAAATTAGTGGTTGATGTAGGTAAATGAATTGTTCTGTCATGGTGTTGACATGAATTCGAGTAAAAAGTGAAGATTAATTAAGGACGAGCTCAACAATTAACAAACAAAGGTCACTGATATTATTGACAAGTATGACAAAAATATTATATTTAATAGGGTGGTCTTTGCACAGGCCTGACAGTTTATTTCATCACAGGCTGAATCCTGATGTCCCTATAATTATTCTTTAATACTTTGATGTTCTTAATAGAGTCTATTACTTTTATCACAGGGTAAATTCACAGAACACCACAGCATCCCATTATTTTCACCCTCAGGAATTTGAACAGATATGATAAGACACTTCATTTCCAACTTAATTTACCCTGCTTATTCCATACAGTCTCTGTCACATGTTAATTGTTAATTATTCTGTGCCAGTTGCAGGCTGTTAAATGTGAAATGTTTTCAGCTTTTCAGGATCAAATGTATAAAAATAACAGGTGACCTTATTTGCTCATTTTAATGTGGGGTTTATGCTTAGGTGGGACAGCCAATACCTCTACTTTAGAACTTAGTCACGTGCATTACCAGCTTTAATTTAGCCTTGAGTTGCACTTTCAAGGAGTTAATTAACTAAAAGGATTTGGTTTGTAAACCATGTGCTTATGAGAAGCATGTCAGACTAATTATTGTCAATCAATATATGGGTTGTGAGAATTTCAAATGGATGTTTGTGTATTGATGTGGTATCACAATCTTATAGGAATCTCCATGTGATTAAAGTTAGTGCAGAGTAAGGAAAAAGAAAAACTAATCCAGCCGTGAAGGAATTGGGTTTTCACAGGGAGTAAAAGGCAGAATGTATTCCACATACGTTTTCATTTCAGATACAGTGTGGATCTTTCCCTTCAGCTCCAAATCCTTCACATTGTCCACTCATTGGGCCATACAGTATACAGCAGTTTCCTATCTTCTCATTTTTGTTACTGTGTGAAGCCTCCAACCTGTTATGGTATATCCAATAATATTTAATTTACCGTCTAGATCATGGACATCTAGGTGCAGGGCCTGATGCATGATGTGTCTCTGGGTTTCAGAACCAAGAGACCAGGGAAAAATTGTAAACTGGTTCAGTAAAACCAACTGCAAGCTGATCGTGATAATTAAGACCTGCTATAATTATTATATATAATATGGTTATAATCATAAAATATGTGATATCAAATCAATGGCAATTATAAATACCTGAAACTAACATGCAGGCAAAAATGCAGGCAAATTATAAACAATAATAATAATTACACCCTCTATGGTCAGAAAATACTGTTGCATTATTGGCTTTCCAGCTCTGTTTGGTAATACAGTAGTAACAAGGAAGCAGCCTAATAGGACAAACAGTTATAACAACACACATACAGTATACAACTTTTCCCAGCTATATACAGATATTTACTACTATTTAAGTACCCACCTTAAATAAAACACCTGGAAAAGGCCAAAGAGGGAGTCCTCATAAATAATGGTCCTGCCCACGACTAACTTTCTCTCTTTAAAAAATGGATGTTAAACAAATAGGAATGTATTTCCCTATACAACATAATGCATCACTTAACTAGAAGATCTCTCTTAGATCCTCCTGTTATGCATTTATAGTCTTTAAGTTTTGCAATTATCCTTCTCTGTCTCTCAGTAATGGTGATTCTCCTTTTTGGGTTTTTTCTGTTTCGTTGTTTCAGTTTCTGTTTTCTATTTCATCCCCATGAAGTCTGGCTTAATGACCTCGCTGAGAATGTTCCAGTCACTGTTAAATATTGATGTTTTAAGATGGCTGGCTTACTGATTTAACAAAGTATTAGTTTAGCCTGGGTTAATGATTGGTACCTTTTGTTTGCTCACTCAGATCTTTGGCCATTGTGACACAAAGTGAGCCAATCAGATAAAGATAGTCTGTAGAAATCCTCCGAGAATGCCCATTGTATCCTCCTGTTAGAATGGGGTTCTTTTCCTGAGAAGTTTTTGCTAACCCCCAAACTGCAGTAATATTGATGGCACAACAGGGTATAATAATTGCATATATTATATATAAGTTTGCAATTTATTCACACCTGAATGTCTCTGGAAATTAAAGGAGGCTGAACACAGAAGAAGAACACTCTGTACCATGGAGAAAGTCAGTGAATTGTCCAAAGATTTAAGGTAAAAGAGTACTTAAACTCTTTTACCCAAATATACACTCATAAAAGTGGTGTTAGAACTCGCAACCACTCTCTAGGACTCTGTTGGACTCTATAGGACTCTATTGTAAATAAACACAGCTGGTTGTGTGGCAGGCCATCTTAAGAGGGGGTTGTAGTTAAAGCCAGCCTGCCACTAGAGGCCTCTATAGTATAGTTACTTGTAAATAGCCACACCAGGGGTTATTGACATTATAATTGGTAATGGGTTTAGGGATTTACAGCTTCACATGGGTGTAAGCTTTTGTTTGGCACTTAAAGGGCATGGCTGGTGCTAATGGTGGTTGAGGTTTTTGAGTTCTGTTTTGTTTTCAGGAATGAGTTAGAGTCAAAGTGTACAATCTGGTTCCATAGGGATGTAGTGCCTGCAAGTTTTCAAAGTCTTTTTATAGCAGCTGCACACAAAGAGCTGGAAGAAGCTATTAAATTGATCCAGTTAAGTCAATACCCAGCTGGTTTAGCATGTTAAGAGAGACGGAATGAAAATGTGCAGACAGTTCCACCCTCCAGTACTAGCTTTGGACAGCCCTGATATAGTGAATTTGTTATATATTATTTAATCAGAGAAATCTTTTATTGGTGATGATTCCACCTCAATCTGTAGATGGTCATCTGTTCAGTTTGTTTAAATGAATGACTTTTATGGACTAACAGCAGTTTGCCCATAATTAATTTTATCCAGATGAAAGGATCGTCATTAATTATAATATCCCTTGAACTGTGACTCACTCCTACAGTTGTCCTAGGCGGTCCATTAAATGCACCATCACTTAAAAGTTAATTAGAGCAGAACCCATGACATTGAGTCAGACTAGCAGCTTTGTGTTTCTTATTGGTGCTCAAAGGTCGTGAAGCAAGACGTGCACATTGGAGTTTAAAAACCCTACAAGAGGTTTTCCTATAGCTACATCAGAGCTGCTTGATGTGATCAAAATTCTTGCAACTGCAAACAATTAGCCAGATGGAGGACATTAGAAATTTTTCAATTTATACATCTTAATTACTAGCAGCTAATTGATACAAGGATGTGTTCACGACGTTTCTTTACAGAAGCTAGGGTATCAGCTTCAACAACATGGCACGGTAGCTTATTTTAGATCCCCACACAATCCTTTGATCCAAGCTGGTTTTAAATAGAGAATGTATTGGGTGACAAAGGCTAAAAAAATAGTATCAACTTTTTATCAACTAATTTTGGTAGCCTGGTGTTCTTGGGCAACTCAAAGGTGAAATTGGAGAAGGCACAATGAGTGATTCCAAAACTGCTGAGGTTATTTGAAAAACAGATGACCAAAATGAGAGTCATTTGTCAAAAGCACGATACATTTGTAACAGTGAAGAAGGTTCCCCATTACACCAGTCATAGGGTTCATAACAGGATATAGACTTATATTGCCCTTTGTGTTAAAACGTGCCTCCTGCTCTCAGTTTTAATTTTACTCCTCCATGTTTTCTACTTGGGTCCACTGGTGCATGTTTCACTCTTGATTCTGAAGCTGTCTCCTGGGTTCACTTTGACAGTTTCTTTGAGGATGTCGATTATTTATACAGGTCTTTTTTCAAAACTAAAATAATTGTTTTGGTCTGTCGGGAAAGGACATTTCTTTGTTTTCCAAATTGTTCATCTCTGGGCTTATTCCAGAATAGCAATACTTCTCAGTGACCAAAATTTGGTGACCAAAATGTTATACAATATTCTAAATGAGGCCTTACTCATTCATTGTTGACTTTTAACATAATATTCTTTTGAGCAATACAGAGTGATAAAGATTTAAGTCCGTATTAAATGCAAACGTCTTACCATCTACCATTTAAAAAGTACAAACTCTTTGCTTGCTTGCTGTGAAGTCTGTACTTCACAGTTGATGGGTGGTGTGTAATTGTGATGTCATTTGGGGCTTAGCCTTCTAAATTATCAGGTGATAAAAGATATGTCTTTTAATTGTTAAGCCAATTGAAAGGTAGTGGTTCTACAAGTGAACCATAACTTTCCAGTCCTTTTGTAAATATTGAGAAAATGTTGACAGCATTTCTATATTATGTAAATATTATCAGGAATTTATTTAAATGAAAAAAAAAACTTTTTCAGATTCAACTCTGTTTCAGTATTTTGCATTCCAGGCAGTATGAAGGGTCTACAAACTGTTCTCCTCATAGCGATCAACATCTCTGAAAACAGGCTGGCTGGCAGGCTTCTGCGTGTGTCCAAGGTCAAATGTGTGCATATTTAGTAGTGTAAACAGGCTGTTTGTTAAGACACACAAGATGGAAAAGTTTGCTTTTATCCTAGAACATATTGCTACTCATTTGGCAACACTGAGAAACCATACAGTCTGTTTATGCATGAATATTCACCTTCTCTGAGGTTTTTAATTAAAGAAATACGTTAAAGGTCAGATCATTAATGCTGACAGCAGACTGATCCATTCAGAAACTTGAGAGCATAACGTTGTGTTTTGTTTTGTATGTGACTATTCCTTAAAATTGTGCTTAGTCCATAATTGGAATATTATTAGTATTATCAGTATTATTTCTCTCTCATAAATAATGCATCACTATGTCCAATATCAATTTGTTTGTATTAGAAGACTAAAGACCATTTCCTTGTTGTTTAACATGAATGGGAAACTAGACAGCACATACATATCAGATTTACAGTGCAGATAAAGTTGCAATAACAATAGACAATTCTGTAGCCTTTTCCCCTGCTGGCCTGAGCTGGGAGGACTGGGGCGAGAGGAGCAGCGAGGTCTTAGGCTGACGCTTTCTGTGATAATGGCTGTCCCATGATGTTTTCGCTTTCCCTGGGAGGTCAGCCAGTAGCACTGTCACATGGGGGGACGCAGCTCCCCGCAGCATGTGTGTGCGTGAGATCAGGAAGCTCATCTCCGTAGTCAAATCCCTTCTAGCCGAGTGGGGCCATGACTCACCGCCTTGCATTTAATGATGCGCAGTCAAAGCATCAGAATTTGGGTTCATTGATCCAGAGAGATGGCTTAGGCATCTTATATCAAAATGTGACTTCGCTCAACACCAGGGGACTGCATAAAGAGAACTATTTTAAGAATTAATTCACCATGTAACTGCAGTGCCAGCTGGCCAGTAACGATTTAAGACACAACTCTCATGATCTCAAGCAGCATTTAGGTACCGATTATTTTTTATCTGCAGTTATTTTATGAGTATAATAATATAAGAAAGGGTACCAATGAGAGGGCATTTTGCCCTTCCAGCTCATTTGGTAGTTAGTAGTTAATTGATCCCAGTATTTCAGCCAGCTGCTTATTGAAAGAAACCAGGATATCAGCTTCAAGAACGTGGCTGGGTAGCTTGTTCCACACTCCCAGAACCCATTGGGTAAAGAAAAGCCTCCTGTTCTCAATTTTAAAGGCACTTCCACATTGTTTTCCCCGGTGCCCTCTTGATTTGTGTTTTACTGTTCAATTTGAAGATGTCCTCTTAAAAAAAAGTTGACTTTGGCAGTGTCTTTAAGGATTTTGAACACTAGTGTCAGGTTCTCTTGCAGTCTCTGTGTTCAAGACTAAAAAGGTTGAATTCCCTTGGCCTGTCTGTATAAATGAGCCTGACTCAGAGAGCTCACTGAATTTTTGGTGGGCGGCATTTTAATATAACTGCAGGTAGCTCACCCCCTTTCTGCCAAAGAAACAATCAGTGCCCTCGAAGGTAAATTGGACATCTCTTTCTTGAGCACGCGATGCAAGATGAAGTGGAATAGATTCCTTTGGCATCCACAAACAGAACCAACAAAAACCTTAAACAGGTAAAGGAATGCACCGTTTTTCCTCTTCTTCTCTTTGGCGCTGAATCTCTGGAACAGGGCTATAGTGCCCGGAGTTAAAATGTGAGTGATTCGAAAGTGGGTGGCTTGGAGGAGTCTGGCTATATTTCCTCAGTCTCCCCCAGGTATGGTTGCAGGGCTAGATGTAAGCCGAAAAGTGAAAAACACACAATAGGCAATTCAAAACCGTAGGCGTCTGTAACAAAAATAATTAGAGAGTCTGAATTTCCACCAAGAAAAAAACCCAGCTGGCTTGCGTAACAGTTGTACCACATGAGGTTCTCCAGAGAAATTCAAAATCTTCAATAGAAAATAAGAGAGAGAAGTGCAGTTCAATATTGTGCTTTTGAATTTTTTATTTTTCTATTATTTTTTCTATAGGATTTCCTTGAAAATGTCAGTTCAGTGTCACATCTATTATTTTTATTATCTCACACTGAATCATAAGAGGGATGGTGTATGAGGTATCGTGCCTCCTCGGTATGGACTTCGATCTCCTAGCTGGTATTTGTACAGGTACTGTAGATGGGATGTCATGACACCTTGTTTAAAAAGAACATCCATTCACACTAGAAAGCTGCTTATTCCTGTTAAAAGTCTTGGTAACCGGGAGCTCTTTCAGAAGCCCTGGGCAGAAGGACATACTGTACACAGCAAGCACTTAGAGACATTAATTAATATAATTAATTAACCGTGTGTTTGGTAGGTGGGAGAAAACCTATGTGAACCTGAAGGGAGACTCTACCCAGAAGGGGCCCCAGGCCAGAATCGAACCCAGGACCAAAGGGTGTGAGGCAGTGGAACTAACTCCTATAAAACTGTGCCTCTAACAAAAGAATATTTGACATAACCAAGCAAAAACACCTTTTATATCTCTGCTCTAAGCTTGTTTTGCATTTGGTATGACAATTAGTGAAATATGATATATATTTTATACAAATACTGTGTATAAATATATGTACAGTACCTCTTCATTCAATGGTATGTAGGTATCATAATAAAAAAAAAAGCTGGGGATGTAGAATTTCATGAACCGCCTCAATTGAATATAAACACAATTTTGTCCTGACCTAAATATTAGCATACCAAAGGAAAATGAGTCCCAACACTGGATTTGCTCTTAATCCATTTTCTGTAGGATTACTGCTAGAATCTTCACTTCTTTATAATTCGTGGTTCTTTTAGGAATTGTATTACAAATAAAGAACACTGAATATTCTCTGATTCTAAGTGTTTCTCTTTTGAGAAACGTTTTCCACTAATTAATGTTGGTAGGTGACTCCATATCTGATACCGTATTAGGTTCTCAGGAAACATGCTGTTGTCACCAGAGCCATATTTACACTTTCAGTCAGTGATCATTGGAGTCAGCATGCTACAGAACATCTGTTAGCTTTGCTTCTTATCGATTTACCCTGGGACATATTTTGTTTCCACTGATGATAAGGCTCCATTTGATTACTCAACCAGCGGAAATATTGCACAAATAATTCGGGGACTGTACCTATCAGCCTGTTAATTAAGCTTCTGTATGTAATTTTGTGTGTTTTGTCTATTTTTAGTGTTAAAGGTCTCCAGCTCTTTAGAACTGACTATAGACCCTGGAGGAATTGTTATAGTTTAAAGTGGTAAATATCATGTAATTGGAATAAACAACAAGAACCCTTACTGGCCAGAAGTCCCTGTCCAAATTAAATGCTGTTAGTGTTTCTTTAAATTTTATGCAGGCACCAATGTTTCTTTACAGATAGTCCTTTACAGAAGTTTTATATTTTTTCTGAAGATGAGAAAAGGAAAGAGCTATGATGATCTTTGACACAAACTTTACAATTAGCTATGTCATTTAAGCCACGGTTGTTGGCTGTACTGGGACAAATCTAGTTTACAAGTTCATAGAATCTATTATCTCGAAATCCAAACATAATGCTTACAATACCGTAGCTTTGAATTATAATGCTCATCCCTGTAGGTGCTGCATAAGGTAGCCTTTTCAGGTAAAGGTAACTTAACTTTTTCCCATTGTGAGATATCTGTGTTGTGCTAGAAATACTGTACATGATTTCACTTACACATTTGACCAAACATGGAATGCATGAACAGAAACTGTGATATTCCTTGGTTCCTTACTTATTATTTTATAACTATCACAGATTCTCTATTGCAGAAAATGAGTTAATCAATCTCTGAGCAATAAACTATCAACTTTAATGTTGTTATATCAGTATAAAGAACAAGAGTGTAAAATTAACAATTAGCAATTGTCTGTTTCTAATTAGTTTTAGTAACGAGGCAGATTTACAATAAAAACATTCCATAGAACTCCCAGATCTTCCCTGTGTATAAACAGTACATCTGCTGGATGATTCCTAGGTGTACCACTCCAAACCTTCTTTAAAGGTGAAGGAGTGGCTGTGGAAAATTGAGTTTGGCTGTTGATTGCTGGGTTTCCATGCTGTGTGTTTGTCTTCTGAAAACACATCTCAGCATTAAAGCATGACAAAGCTATAACACTCAGCGTGTGATCAATGCAGTGTGGTTTGCAAGACTTGTAGAAAGTTTACGGCACGTAATATATTAGTAATATTTGACAAGAGAGTGCAACTACATACAACCCATTGACTAGTAAACTGGGTAGCAAGAGTTACTTTGGTAACATGAGACTTTCAGCTCACAGTTCCTGTTATAGGGGAACGGAGGAGCTACAAAACTGATTGAAAATGTGAGCCGTGTCAGTTAATTAATCATTTGAAAAGTACTGCAGAGGCCAGACTGTTGCCATAATTAAATGGTTTGTTCAGCTGCTTACCCTGATATGAAATGTTATTAATATCAACTTCAAAAGTGTACATTTATCAAAGGGTGTTTCAGCCAATGCTGGACAGATTTGACATTAGAGCTGCTGTACCTCTTAGGGTATAAATAACAGGGTCAGCAGAGGAACATTTCTTGGCATTAACAGTAGTTATTTACTAGTGTTACTTCCTTAAGTATTCCAAAGGCAGCAAGTGCATGCAGTAGGGATGTTTCAATAAAGTCCCGTGTCTCGTGTGTGTGATGAGGTTAGACTGATTCTGAATACATCCACCTACAGTATAAGCATTTCATGTCACTTGTGCATATGACAAAAAAACCGAACTGAACTCTGCTAATAGTAAAACCAAGACTGTTAGAGAATCCTGTAGTGTATCGACATGACTAACTTGCTTTAATATGGCTTTAAGTTTACAAGTGATGCATGAAATCCAATCATCTGCTTTTTTGCTTGCTTTCCGATGGAGCGTTGCGGCTACAAAAGTGAGTTCCACCTTGGTGTTTATTGCTGGTGTCTCTTTTATTTGGAGTTGAGGGTGGCTGAAATGAAAAGCGGGCTGCTCTGCTCCCCTCTCTTCTTCACCTCTCACCATATCTTTGGCTTGCAGGAGGATTTACCAGGGTACAGTAAAGCCCGATTCTAGATGGCTTTTGGAGTTGACAGCTTAAGACCATACATAAAATTACATTTTACATATTGTCATTTTGGATATTTAAAAAAATCCGCATTCTATCATTTTCTTCCCAGGAGGGTGTACATACATTTCACCACCAATAAGCCACGGCCAGCAATGAAACAATCACCTGAAATTAAAGTTGAGAAGGAAAAGACAGCAGTAAGACGTTTAAGAGGGTAAATCTGGCCAAATTCCTTGCAAGTAGTTGTTCTGGCAATATAGTACAGTATTAACCATAAGATCTGAAACACCCTAAGGGGGATGCGGGTGTTTAGATCAGGCAACCCTGCGCTATTGTTGAAGCAGTTACACTGGAGGACATCCTCAGATGAACATGCTGCTAATTATTCATTACTAACCATAGGAACCCATTAGGCTGAAAGACCTCGCCTTTGTGACCTTTCTTATGTTCTGAACTGTCTCTTTAGAGTGCACTTGCACACCAGACTGCACAAAGTATTTGGTGTTCGTGAAGGAACAAGGAGCAGGCAGTCTGGTAATGAATACATAGTACTGCTGTAGTGAAGACATAAGCTGTACCAAATAGATTATGGAATGTTCGATCACATGGTCTTCAAGTGACTGCTTCATGTAACACAGTGTTTGGTGTCATATTCTGTGTGTGCAGCAGCTACAGAGGTGAAAGTAAACCATTAACTACTTTGTCATTTGTATATGTCTAACATTTCTTAGGGACAGTGCTTTTCCTTTTAAGGGTGGGAGGGGAGTGAGGTCATTGATCTAGGAGAACACCTGAAATTCTGTAGCTGTAGATATTCTCTTTTTTGCTATTTTTATTAGTAACATTAAATTTAAAAACTGGAGAAATGCATTTTTAGCAAGTGCACAGACCTTGCTCATGATAAATGGTCCATAAACAGAAGCACATAGAATATAAGGGCCCATTATTGGGATACTTATAGCAAATAATTAAACTATATATTTTCCTACTGACACTTGTGTTGAGAGAGGGCACATTTCCCCCTCTGTGTATAGATTTCTGCTTTGATACATCATATTTATAGGGAAAGAGTTTTATAGCCAGTAGAAATAAATCTGAAATGGATTAATTTTCTGCATGATTATCTTTACTTATTCTTAGGTTTTTATGTGATAAATAAGTTAGAAAATACAAAAAATGAAGATTGCAAAGGCAATCTGTCTTGGTTGGGTAATAGATTATTGATCTAAAAGAAAAAAATTAAGATCTGTCTGTATGAATTCAGCTCCGTTCTATAACGTGAGTACTAATGCCACACACAATGTAAGAAGGACTTGAAACAGTAAAATTGTCACAATTCAGGATCAGAAACTGTAGTAAAAAAGCCATAACTTGAAAGGTGTGATTGAAACTAAAAATATAATGTTAGAAATGAACTGCTGTCATCAACTTACAGTGTTGTTGGGAAGGATGTATTTTATTGCCCAGGTATTCTTTGAATGTTGTAGCTGTAGAACAGGCATTACATTAATGCTCATTAGTGTCCTTGAATTACATTACTGGTGTGACTTTTTTAGCAGTGAATGAGTATTTGAAAAAGTCAACATCCTGCTTTTCCTTTCGAGAAAAGCAGGTATGTGGAAACTTCAATATACTGTACATGCAAAGAGCATATACAGTAAGATGAGATTGTGCCTGTTGGAACTGGGCCTAAGGCTGTGCATTGTGAAAATGCCGAAGAGTATGAGACTCATATACAGTATTATGCATCGAGGGGGGGGGGGCAGCTTACATAACCCCAAATTAACATGATCTCTCCCAAATCCCGTATTTTAGGAGTTCAATTGCAGTGTCTTTTGACCTTGTAACTTTTTGTGTGCAATGTCTAGGGTCTTTCAGAGTTGTTGACATGAAGCCAAGAGACAGGTTGCCACTCTACATCCCCCACAAGTCTGTAGAGACGTCCCCCAGAGAGAAAGATGTGAGATGGAAGAAAGAGCATGTGAAGTCCTCCTTGTAATAAAAAAAATACAAGGAAAGCCCCATTCCTCACCACTCCTTAAATGTTAAAATGTACACTGGCCTCACCATTGGATCCAGTCATGTACTTGTTATAAAACATCTGAAAACATTTTAATAGCTGCAATGTAATGACCTCCTGTCTTTGCAGTTTTGGTAGTCTGATATTTACAGTAAACTTGTCTAGTTCAGGAAAGTTTCAGAACTGTTGAAAACAGGTTGAATAGGACTGCGATTCAAAAGAAAAAGACTCTTGCTTTGTAATTAAGAAATTCTATACTGTATGTAGACTTCTTAAACACTTGTCCATAAATCATAAACCACCATGTAATCTCTTGCTGTATCAGTCTCACATCTTCAAGTAAATGTCATGAAAAAAAATCTGATTGCTTTTAGGCACTTCAGAAGATGTGTTTTGAACGCCCCAGCGCTGTGCATGCAATTGTTTATTCCTTGAGAAAAACACTTTTGACAGGGAGGTCATTACAAGCATACAGCCTTGGTGTGATAGTGGACAGTGGGAGCCTGATGCTAGACTTCAAATCAAATTTAGGACTGTAGCTTGAGGATTACAAAATCATTGCATGTGCTTCCTGCATATTTATTTCAAAGTAGGAATCATGCAGCTTTTGAAAATCATCTTCATTTTAGGTTCAAGCCTTTCTCCTGATGTGTCAGGGTATTTACGTGTTCTTTTGTTCCACACAAAGAAATGTCAGTTTTTCTTCCCTTGATATTTGTGGGACTCATTGTTGTGGGACTGGGTCCTGATGCCCAGAAAAAAAAAGGTTAAGATTTTTACAGCGCACACTCAAGAATGGTTTGTAAAGCTAACCTGAAAGAAATGAAATAAAATGAAATAAAATAAATCTCTAAAACTTCTTCAAAGCAGCAGAAGGCATTTTGCGACAAACTTCTGCCAAACTGCATCTTTAGAAGATTTTTAGCATGAGCTGCTTCAGCATCAAGTCTGTAATGAGGAATTATGAAGATATGATTACCTGGAATATTAACCTTCCTGTTGCCCCTTTTTCCTCACCTGTCAGATCGGTTTTCTCCTGATTGTCTTGTCTAATTGCAAATTTCTGCCTCTGGTGCCGTGTTCAGGCAGGACGCTGTGTATCAGTGGGATAAATTTCCGTGGACGGAATTGTGAAATTATGAAAGCAAATCAATTATTTTCCCATCTATCTACAAACTGAACACCTTGCCAGAGAATGTAAAAGTAATTTGAAATACACAAGCTAGGCCGGTTTATTACGGCGATAATAATAAGTGAAAAAGTAAGCCCCCCCCACCGACTTCATTGTGTCGTACACCATCCTTCTCATTAACTTTTAAAAAAAAAATCTTATCTACTTTCATCCAATACAACAGTTTGACGATTTTTAACTCATTGCATTCAGGCCTTTTATTTAGTCTAGAATCCTTAATTACAGACTCCAGGTGCTTAGTTCAAAGGGCCTGAGATCTGCCTTTTCTGCAGATTCTTGTGTTAAAGCAAACCTTTTTGACTGATGTTACCGAATTTTAAGGCACTGAATATTCAGAATAGGAGAATTATGCAAGCCAACCTATAGGGTCACACTGGAAAACTGAAAGACTAAGCAGAATTCCTGGAGTTCATCATTGGAGATCAAATTCGATCTCATACATTTTTCATCCCCTGGGGCCCAATTTATTTACTGTAGACAACCATGCCATGGCCAATCAAGTCAGCAGGAGTGAAATGAATATTGGCATTATTTGATGTTTAAGAAAAAAGAAGAAAAATTGCATCTCTTAAAGGAACACAATTTAATTTAAGTTTGTTTTTTTAGTATGTGTAATTCAAGAAAATGTTGTGGCTTGAAAAATATCCTCAAGGAATTATATGGTGCACTCATTTTTAACCTTATTGGTTTAAGAGTTTAATCTTCAGAATTTCTTAAATTCTACAAACCACTTGCTTTATGCAGAAAATCAAAGGTATAGAAATTTATGTAACATAAACATTTAAAGAAATAACTTGTCATACAAATCCATTACTTGTTTTTCCTTGCTAATACAGTATATGTGTTTAAATTTTGGGTTTCAGAATTTAGAATAACAGTGTTGTACATATTCATGGAAGATTCTCTGTAAACACATTCTTACAGTATCTTTAAACTTAAAACTCAATAGAGTAGAGGTGAGGGAGGGTTTTAGAGTAAAGGTTAGTGTTAGATTATAGACAAGGCCAGGGGTTATACATAAAATTTGGGTTGGAATTAAATCCTGGGTTAGTACACTTTATTAAACTCTTCATGTAATAATAATAATAATAATAATAATAATAATAATAAACTTTATTTTATATAGCGGATTTAAAGGTGGCTTCTCAAAGCACTTAGCTTTGTAGTAGAAAATACCAGATTCTTTTATTTTCTTGAATGTTAAAACAAAATTTATAAAATTGAACTGTAGGACTGATAATGAACATGTCGATAAAAACAAGAACTCAGACAGAGACAGTAGGTTGGACTGAATTTAGATTTCTGTTTTTGTGTATTGTATTTCATGCCGTTGAATAAAGCATGATGTGATAGGTGAAGGAATAAATAGTAATTTCTGCATCAGCTGTGTGGAGCAAAGGGTAAATACAGCACTTCATAAGGCTTTGTACAAGAAAGGTGCATTATGTATGTGCAGTTAATTTTAGTTTCACTTCATTTAATACAGTTTAATTCAGCCAACTATGTCTCTTTTTTAATTGAAAATACAATACCTAGACAAGAGTCATAATATCCTGCTTTGAGCTCCCTTGGTGCACAATTCGTGAAGCTAAGCAGAGTCGGGAAGTTCACATTGAATACCGTGTTAGATGATTCCAACAATGCTTTGCCTTTTTATTATGCTAATTGCAAATCTGTCCATAGATACTTCAGGGAGATTGAGGTGGAGGGAAGCTTTCAGTTCCAGCAGTCTCTGTGATGAGAAACTGCCTTAATTATCTGGCCGGACTTGCAGATGGTGAATTAACCTGTTAAAGAACGGAACTGGAGTGGAGTAATGTCAGAGAGCCCTGTGGGCAGAACTGGTATGTCTGTGAAAAACCCTGTGTGAGAAAGTAACCAGATAGGAAGCGAGATCCCTCACTGTTATTCAATCTGCTCTGAGCACCTGATGCTACCCATCAGTCTTCTTCGGTGTTTGGAGGCCTTCCAAGTCAGCTTTAAATTTGACCTGTCCTGTATTACAGCTTGTTTTTTGAGGCACATTTACATCTGCCATGCTTTTCAGAGGTTGTGTTCTTTCACAGGGGGCAGTGGCATGACTGGAGGATTCCGGTTTTCATAGCTGGGTTGATGACAGGCAGGCCATCTTCTTCGGGGGTCTCTTTGCTGCCCCCCACTGTCTCATGGTCATCCAGGGTGACCAGTAATCGGCAGGGGCACAAACCTGAGAAAGTCAAGGTGCTGCTGTGGATGGGGTGAAGCCAGTGAACGTCCCTGGACTCTGACAATTCTTGTTTGAGTATTGTGAGAATTTAAAAGAAGTCTGATTAAAAAAATACAGTTTGAAAGGATCTGACCTCAGAGGCAGAGGGCTTAGAAACATCTCGTTCTCAAGCCGTGTTTTTTCTCCTAATTCCCTGTGTTTGTACAGCACCTTTCATTTAAGAGGATGTCAAAGATCTTCACACATGGGAGAGGAGGGAACTCACTTCACTTCATCAGTCACGGGAACTGCAGCCCCATCTGCGTGATCCGTGGCAGACTTCAGCGCCAGAAGCCGCACTGAGGGCGACTCTAGAAGCCCAGAGTGGAATTTAGCCATGACACTGTGGTGAGCACTCCTGCTCTTCAACACAGTGCTAAAGGATAGTCCTAGGTTTAACATCCCATCCAATAGCACAGGGCCCTTTGTCTCTGAACTGGGGTGCTGGATCGGAAATTCAGGCCCAGGGGAAAGAGTGCCACCTTCTACTCTACCAACATCATTTACAGGACACCAGTCAGGTTTTTCGTACAGGTCTCCCAGCCCAAGTGATGGCCAGGCTCAGTCACTGCTGATTTTCTGAGACCTGCGAAGCTTATTCTGCAGGGCGATTACACATTTTTATGTGTTGTTTTCAGAATGTGCAGTCAAGCCAGTGTCTTTAAAGGTTTTTACTGTATTCTGCTGCAGGTGCAGTATCATATTTTGGTTTCTTCCTTTTAAAATTATTTTAAAATATGTTTAGCTTTTCTTGTTTTTAATCAAGCCTTTCAACATATTCGCTGTCAATATTTAAAGCCTTGTTCAGAGCAAATGCAGAATGCAGTAGTCTGCACCTTGTCTTGATAGGCTGAAAGCTTAGGTAATGACATGTTCTGTAAACCCAATACAGTACCTTTCATCTCAAGATTGAATTAATTCAGCTTCTCATCTTCTTGATATCTGTTAATAGACTTTGAAAGGTATGCTTAATGCCAGTTTCCTAGATATATTTGATGTCATGCTGATTTGATTTAATAGCAGTTAAAACATTCAGTTTGATTTAAAATCACTTAAGCACTCCAGAAAATGGCCATCAACCTGTGTACTTGGCCATAGAAAGCAAATGGAATAATATAATATAATACATTTATCACATTATATGTGCATTTATGTATTTTTCCTTTATGTTATGATATAATTTTGTTATTCCATTCTATCCAGAACTAGACAGAGATGTTGAATTGGGTACAGAAGATAGAAGGGAATCGATGCTCAGAACGGTCATTAAGACCTTTGTAAAGGAAAGGTGAAATGATACTGTACGTGGCTCTGATACAAACATCCATTAGAAATGTTCTATGCATGTCAAGCCCATCCTGTTTAACATGACACGATTTGGGATCAGAAATAAAACCAGACTGGTTCTGGTGCCGGTGGCAGGGTGGTGCTGTAGTTAGCATTGCCCACTCACAATGCTGGGGCCCTGGATTTCAATTCGCCCCAGGGTGTTATCTGCATGGAGTTTGTATGTTTCCCCCGTGTTCGTGTGGGTTTTCTCAGGGTGTCCCCATTTCCTCTCCCAGTCCAACAATATTCAAGTTCATTAGCTTCTGGAAAAACTGGCCCTTGTTCGAGCGGGTTTGTGTCTGTTTTTGCCCCGCAATGGACAGACATCCCATCCAGGCTGTACCCTGCCTTGCGCCCATTGCTTGCTGAGATACAGTAGGGTCCATCTCCCCTATGGCCCTGAATTGGAAGAAGCAGTTAGAAAATAGATGGATGAATGGTTCTGGAACTAGAACCATTCATTGTTTAACAATACAAAACAACCAGATACATATTCACATCTACAGTACGTGATAGTTATTAAGGGAAATGTTTCTTAAAACACTTGGAACCATATTCACTTCTCCCTGCCATAGAATTTTCATGTGCATAGCTATCTGTTACTGTGCATGAATGAAATGGTGTGGTAACAATGTGTATTTTAAAATGTGTGTGTTTCTGTAATATATGTGTGTATCTTGACACTTTGAGAGCATTTTCTCTGCTAGTAGGAATGTGACAGATTTGGGTGTTCTTATGATTGGATCCAACCACCCTTGGCTGCCCTCATCTAATTCTCTTCACCTACTTTGATGCATTGCAGTACTGAGGATCTGTTATGCGTAAATCCTCTGTGGGCTGAAATTGCAAAAAATAGAAAGACATATCTAAGGAGTGCGAACTGGGAATCCTGACACTTTACATCGCAACTCATCCCTGCACAGATCTCCTCTCTCTCGAACTGTGAATATCGCCTCCACTGATGTTCACAGGCTGTGTTGAAGAGTGGAAAATTATCTTACTTTTTAAAGAAATCAGGTAAAGATCTTGGCCACTTAGGCTGGGGAAGGTCTTCTTTAGCTCAGCCGGCAAGACCCCCATTGAGCGATGCCGGAGACCCAGGTACGTGCCCATGCAGTGGAGGGATGAGCTGGGGCTGGGAGAGGCGAGGACACAAGCCCTGGAACCCCAATCTGTTACAATACTTTAGCCTACAGGTCAAGTGGGTACAGGGGTACCCATGATATGGAAAGTGCTAGTTTTTCTTTCCTCTAACCTGATTTTGAATCTTGGGGTCCAGTATCTAGTAACCTTTTTTTTTTGCGTCTCTATAATTCTTCAACAGCTTGAGGCTGTGCAGAAGGGATAAATTGGTCCAATTAAACCTTAATTGGATCAGTTTAACTCTTCTCCCAGGTGAAGAGCTGTTGATAACTTAAGAAGACATGGAAAACCTGCTAGATTCCAAACCCCAGAGCTGGGAACCCCTGCTCCTGCCACTGGCGTACTAATATTCTGACATCCCCGAGCGGATAATTGTTAAAGTTAAAGTGATTAACTTCCCTTTCCTCGGTCAAAAAATATTTGTCATCCAATTATCTTGGGGCTCTGCGGGAATATTCTGGAGCTGTGCAGCAACATGTTGGAAAGTTAAATCTTACAGCACTGAAAGATTAATCATTTTCCTATGTGAATTCGTTTTTTTAAAATGGGAGGTGTCACTTTTTTGGCAGACAGTGGCAGATACATTTGTTGCTGTGTAATATTTACAGGTACACTGTATATTTTTCCTTCTTATACCTGCATGTCCTGACTGATGAGTATATTTTATCTTTGACGGTCTTACTCATTATGAAAGACCTTCCCAATGACACGAAATCCAACCCTGACTATTAATGGACATGTTGTATTCACCAGGCTGCATTTACACCTGGTTCAGCTTTCCTGCAAGAAGAATGGGTTAGGTGTGTTGTATTTTTAGGAGATTATTTCCTGCAACAGTATGTTTTAAAAGAGAGAAGAGCAATCCCGAGAATCCTGTTTTGAAGGCCAGCCCCTCTGTAAATTCTTTAGTTGCTTTTAAACTGTATTGTTACAGTGTCTGTTAACAGGCACACACACTCAGGCATATTATATACACTATAAGAAGCCTCCCAACAAGTGGTGGCATGCAGATCATCCCAAGATATCCTGTTACAGTACATAGCGTGTATTGTTTAAAAAAGTCCAATAATGCCAGGCATCTTGCCGGGTTCTCATTCTGAGGCACTGACTCATGTACTGGATTTCTGGATTGATAATTGGTGGGGCTATGAAGACACACATTCACTAATATACAGGAGTCCAGACGCTCACATAAAAGACAAAATAAAACTAAAAACGTAAGTTCTTCCTCCCATCTCTGTAGTAAAAATATCCTTCTGTGGATTTATTTATCTTGCATAAATCAGGGGTTATCATGCTCCATAAGGTTTTGTTGGTGCCTTTAAGTCACCATCATTATAGGTCTTTGATTGTAACGGCAAATAATTGTTTAATCAGACACAATAAAAATTAAAAAACAGACAGATACAGCCCTTTACATCCTTCAAACCATGAGGCAATATATAGAGCTTTCAAATTGTAGCTCATAGTTATAACTTACAAATTTAAATGTTAAAAAAGTATTTTAAAAAGCTTGCTTAAACGTTGTAGAAGCCACATACTGTAAGAAAAGACAGACCGTCTTCAGCAGCTCTGGGAAAGACAGGTTTCAACTGGTTCAGTGATTCCCAGGTTACAGAATCACAATACTGGTGAGATATCAGTGAAATGATAGACTGCTTAAATACTGTTCTAGAGTATTTTATTGTTTGCTATGTTTTCCTCCAGAACTGCAAAAAATGGTTTTGGTTTCCTTTTTCTAAACCATTTAGACAGCATTTCTTTTGTCTTTAGCTATCAGTTCACCAGCTTTCAGAATGCAGTTTTCTGCCTGAATGTCATTTTTAAACCATAACAGTAGGGTTTTGAAGTCAACTTCAAAGTGGAAGCAGCAAGTTCTATTCATTGTCAAAATTCTATATTATATTAGTTTAAAATTTAAGATGTTCTATTATTTTGAACATGTTCTTGAAAAAATTAAGTCTCCATCTTAGCCTTTAAAAGCATAGTCATTCAGTCACTTGAAAACACTTTATCACCGCACTGATATACAGTACATTAAATATCTATTTGTATGGGAGATTATTTTACTTCAGGAATATGCGTAAACTACCTTACTTTTGGAAACAACATCAGGACCCCACCTGGGATTTAACCCATGGTGCCAGGTTGATTAATGTTGTAGCCTCATGGCTCTGGGTTCGATTCTAGCCTGGAGTGCCTTCTGTGTGAAGCTGTAGGGGCTTTCTCCAGGAGCACTCATGCCCATAGTCTGCTAAGTCATAGTTTGCAGCTCACCAGGATCCTGTATTGGGCTAAGCAGTTACCTTTTTGTTGCTTCATTTTCTGAAAAGCTGTACAATGTTTCACGCTATTTTCAGGTGTTTTCCCTTAAAGAACCGAGCTGTGAAGTTACACAGCATCCTTCAGAGACAGGGTGAAGGTTAAGAGCTACCATGTATGCTTCTGTTTTCCCAGTCAATCACAATGCACTAGGCTGCCAGACTGTGGAGAGACTCATCCTTTTGGAGTGGTAAAACTCCATTAACAGTCTGTTATGCAGTTATGGAGAATAGCAACCCGGTGTGGGATGATCCCACTGAATGTGGGCGGACTGGGAAAATATTAATTCTGAATTATGCTGGCATGATGAATCTATGAATTTGCCTGCTGAATGCACTTTGAGTAGGTAGATACAAGTTTTTAAAATGTTGCATACAAGTGACACACTATGCAGAAAAATTGTATGAGGGGGTGATGATTTCTAGTTACAAAGTGAGAGACTGGTTGATTATAAGGGACTTCAAGTAAAATACTTGAAAGTGAAACAATGAAATGGAAAACAATTTGAAGATGCTCCTTCCAGTGATGTAGCTATGATGCATGGTACTCGAAACATTTAATACATAGCTGAGGACCGCAATTAATTATTCCTTTCTAACTACCAGGATGGTCATTCTTGTTGTTCTTTTTATTAAGAATATACAGAAATAAAAATGCTTGATTGCTGGTTGCTAATTGATACAAGGATCTTTTCTGGCTGTTTCTTGAAAGAAGCCAAGGTATCAGCTCCAGCAACATGACTGGGTTGACACGGGTAGCCTTTTCCCACTTGTATTTTGTGGTTCATATTTTACTCTTGATTATAGAAGAAGTTCAGTGGGTTGATTTAATTGATGCCTTTGAACATTTTGAATATTTGAAATGGTCCCCTTGAAGTCTACTTTGTCCAAGATTAGCAAGATTCAGTTTTTTAGCTCTGTGTTTGGAGGACAATCCTTTGAGCCCAGGAATGCATCATGTCTCTGTTCTCAGGAGTAATATATGACAGAACACAGATTGTCCTCTTCTCATTTTCATTCTCATTTTTAACCAGAACCTGTGGCAATGCTCATGCTGGTAGAAATGAACCCAATGCCAGTAACGGCAAAATGAAAAAGTGTGTTGTCAAAGTGTGAGAATGCCAAGCCTTCTAAATTGCTCAGAGTTTGGATTGAGATGCGGGAAACTGACAGCTCTTTCAACATTTTCATTAATGCAACCAAGGGTGTGAGAGTGAAACTCCTTCTTTGCACGAGGCTTGACTTACTAAGGCACTATACGGAATTGAACCTCACAGAGATGTAATGGAGCAGAAAGTGCATTACTTGAAGGCTGTTAGAATCTGATATCTGGGATGTTAAGAATCATTCCAGTGGAGAGCAGCGGAAACACGATTACTATAGCAGGAATGAAGCCACTAGATTCAGGTGTTGTTACTAATAATAGTCTCATCTGCCCCTGTCTGTTTCGCAGATGGTTATTTTGATACTTATTTTTTAAGCATGTTTTCATAAATTCACTTGACATGCCAGCATTTTTTGTCTCATTTTCCCCGTTCATCCATCTGTTGTCAGAAAGTCACTTATACCTCGTGAGGGTTGCGGCAGCCCAGTGGAAAATATCCCAGAATGAAAGAGAGCGAGGCAGAACTGCGCCCTGGGTGCTAACCTGAGTGCTTACCACCATGTCACTGTGCCTTGTTCTCTATACACAGAGGGCTTCAGCTCACTTTCACATCTCCTAGCTATCCCTATAATTCAAATGGTCGAAACAAAAAAAAAAACACCAGAAATTTGTGAGATTTTATTTTTTTTCCCAGTTCTTAATGCTGAAAACAAAACATACTCTTGTAACTCTTATAGTTGCACTTGTATTTTCATGTTGGAGGATCTGACAAATTCAACAGAATGCTTTTTACTGAGAATCCTGATTCTTAACAAAGTAGCAGAATATTGAGAAAAAGGTATAGGTATACCTGTAAAAGTGAATGTGTATACCATATACAGATGTATATTCATTGTTACAATGAAAATAACACAAAGCTCTACTTTCAGATTTGAGATCATGCCTTGCATCTTGGTGGTCAAGCATCTAAAAATGCCTGACCAAAGCTTTTGTAAGATACTGTGTCCCAGCAGTCTGTGTGGCAGTAAAGAGATTTGTTCTCAATTTGACGGTTATTAATATTAGTGTTAATGGGGCCTGTGACTGTTTTGTTAGTAACAGAAAACTGATAAAAGTAACTGAAATGTTTTCGAGACCCCAAACTCTGAGCTGCTGTTTAAGATGACCAGCTGTTTCTATGACCCTTAGCTGTTTTACTGCAATTTGTAACGTTTCCTCAATAAATCACTCATCTATGAGCCGATGCCTAGCAGCCAATGATTAGCTCCTGCACCTGCTTGACAAACAAGAGGTCTTTTGGAAGGGAACAGGATGTTCAAGTCAGAGGAGGTGCACTGGAGCACAAAATTACCATGCCACTGAGCCGAGTTTAATAAGCAGCTACCATACCAGTTGCTACAGCTGTGGGTTGTTAAAAAATCGGTTTTAAACTCCTAATGACCTGTGGTGTTTCTGAAGAAAATACCGTTTGTATCCATATGTGTGTTTCAATATTTATTTTTAATTTAATTAAATGGAAATCTACAGCATAACAAAAAACAAATATAAACAAATGTATCATTTTCAATGCCTCTCGAAATGGCTTATCAAATTCCCAGTACTGTATGTTGAAGGAACAGGAGGAGAGATTTCTGAAAGCTTGGAAAATATTTTGTTGATGTTGTCATTTTCTTGATTTTTTTGTCATTTTTTGATGTATGTGTTTAATTTGCATGTAGAAAGGAACAAAAAACAGAGATGGAACAGATTGCTCTGCGGTTGTGGAAATGAATGAAATGAATGGCAGTCAGCATGTTGCAGTGACAGAGACTTATTTTCCCACAGACATTCAGTTTCAAGTGCTGGTGGTGTTTGTGTGCTTGTCGTCGGGGTGTGTTATGATTATATGATTGCTGATATGTTTGCTAAAATACTAATCAGGCAGGAGCAGCAGCAAGGAGGGGACTGAAACAGTAAAATGCTGTGCAGCAGGGACTCTGAATTTCCATTCTGGCTCTGCACAGCTCCTCTGGCTCCTCTGTCCTCAGGGTAGAGAGCCACACTGCTTCCTCTATAGCTCAAGTCGTTCTCTGCTGCAGCAGCCGTTGCAAACAGTTACCAAGTGGCCCCGGGGCAGTTTCATGCGAATGCAGTATTTTCCTTTTCCATTGTGGCTTTTACTCTATTGACATGATGATCGGGTGATCCATTTTTTTTAGTTTGAAGATGGTCTTAAAAAGGTGGGCAGCTGGCTTTAATAAAGCAAATATTTTAAATGAAATTGGGGATAATCTGTCTCTTTCCTATATCATTATTTTTGCACTTTTTCATAATTTCTGCATATGCGTTTCTGTATAATTTTGTGTTGTATGCACCTACATATGAGGCTACTGTTGATTATATTATATTATGTTAATATAAGCAAATCTGACTAGATGAGCTCCACATATAGCTGCATTTTAAAACAGCTAAAAGAGATCAAATTTTAGAGAGGTCAAAGATTTTAAATGTATTTTGTATGAATACATCACAGAAAAAAACTAAAATGTTATTTAGTATTGCCTGGACTGGTAATCCCTTCTTTAAAACTCCATAACTAAGAGGTGATGATGCAGTGTTTCGGGGTGCCCAGGAGAGTACAACTTTAGGGACATCAAGGGCTTTGGTACCAATTGTTACATTTTCCATGCATTAGAAATAATGTCACTGCCAGACCGTTTCTAGAGAAAATAAATTAAATCGGAAACAGGAAATAAAAAATCAATTGACATAGATACAGGCCTTTGGAAAGCTGTCACTTTGGTATTAAGATATTTTTTAACTTTCCATTATCTTCAGTTCTTATACATTTATCTTTTACATTAAAAAATAAGGCTAAAAACAAATCTGATAAATCGTAGAAGTGAACATGAGCACAGTATGCAATAAATGCAAAATGATACTACAATAGCACAAAGCTGCAGATTATGTGTGTTATTTTAATCACTGGAACTAAAGTCTCTAACTGTGTATATAACTTGCACTATAGTCGTACAGCAAAACCGAGCTTTGGTTATTCTCCTTTCTACTGGCCTTAAAAATAATACTGGCATTTTTTAATTTCGCAAAGAGCACTTGATACAGCAGTCAAAGCTCCTTGACAACCTACCAGAATCTGGATTAATATTAAATTTGTTTGCCGTGGCTTCCTTTGAAATAACGAATCTCTTGTTGCCTAGATTGTTCAGTTTGAAATAAATGACCTTGAAATCTGCAGACAGGTAAATCTAATTAGCGCAGCAGGAGCGGTACGTTTGGTTCCTTGGTCTCAGTGTGGGGAATAAAACTGACTCATTCTCGGTACCTGTCACGAATGAAAACATTCTGGGAAATGTGCAAGATGCTATGATATAATACACCTGTGATAAAGAGGCAATATAACATGACTTGTGCATTATGTTAAAGATGTTTACGGACAAACAGTGTCTATAATAATGAATGGATTCAACAAGGGTCTCATTGGTTTGATAGTGTTGGCGTTCTCCACAGGCATCGATGCAAGCTGTTGGATCACAGCTGGATATGTGTCCTCGCAGTTTACGCCAAACAGCCAGTTCCTTTTGACTTGCATGGCCACACTTTTCATTCAGTCTTCCTCTGTCAAGTCTGAAAATCCCTTCCTTATCTTGTTAAGTAGCTCCTGAGGGATAAGAAAGATTTGGGTGTGACTGAAGAAAACTGAGTCTCACTTGTGTCAGGCACAGTAGGCCGACTGAAGGGAAGGACCCTGTGCAGCGCTTGCTTTCACACCATTCGAGTTAGGCAGAAGCACAGAGGGTGAGACAAAGGCGAGATCCAGGTCGAAGTCCGTATCCAAAACCAGGAGGTCCAGTAGCTGGTTAGGCAGTTATCCAAAGCGCGAGACAAAGGCGAGGTCAAAGTCAAAGTACGTGATCAAGAACCGAGGAATCCAATAGTACAGGAAGCGGCTTTATGACGGGGTAAGGAGACCAATACCAGCCCAGGAGAGATGACAAGTGAGGGTTTAAGTACTAGGTTCGGTGATTAAGGAAGTGTTGTAATTGGTCAGTTAGTTGGAGTGATGGCGTTTTCCAGAATTACCTGGGACTGAAGTGCAATTAGGATGAGGGTGTTTCCGATTAGTGGAGGGCATGACAGTTTGTTGATCAAGTGGCATCCCAAGGCCACATGGAGGCTGAGAAGACTGGATTCTGCCTGAGGCAACTTTATTGAGACTTTTACAGCGAATAATACATTGCTTTTAAATTAATTAAACCAGTGAATAACACAAATTCGATATGCAAATTTACCATCGGAGGATTTACCCTACTTGTACCGTAATTGGATCCCATGCTGAAGAGCTTGTGGAATATTTAATTTTGCTCCCCTTCCCAGTATATGCAAATGGCATGTCTGAAGTCACAGTGGCAGACCTGGGAATTTCTGAGCACTGCAAAATGGTCTGCCTGTCTCTTTACATTGAGCGTTAGAAACAAGATATTTGGTTTCCGGGACTGAACCTTAAATCTGTCCTGTCTCCTGACTACTCGCCTAGTTTTCATAAAACACAACTACTGAATAGTTCATTTGTAATTTAAATAGCTTTTAATTCATGCAAAACCCCCATTTGAAACATTTTCCACTAAACAAGACTAATTGTGTTGTTCACAATGCAAATCAGTGTACATATTAAATGATCTAATGATGGGTGGATTAAAAATCTGGTGCGGTGGGGGGGGGGCATTTAGTCTCTAAAACTCCATCTGACTATTTCTCAATTTGCTCTCAGGCCTCAGCAGATAAAAGCGCTGGAGGGGTTTCTGAATTAACCTACTAGACATCTCAGCATCGTTCTCTACAGCATTTCATTCTTGGCCTGCTGCCCAGTCTGTCAGGGCTATTTTGGTTAATATTTACGGGCTCAATTGGAATGTGTGTTATTTACTCAGTTTTTCGTTCGTTCTGAAAGGAAAAAAAATCTGGATCTGTTATTTTGTGCTGTCCTCCACTCATGTAGACTTAGTGATTGTCTTATCCATTCATCCATTCATCTATCCCCTGTCTGAAAGCTGCTGAAAAGCACAAGGTGTCAAGATGGTCCACACCTTATATGGCATGCCAGTCTGATTGTATCACTGTGATTTATGAACACAGGTGCTTTCTATTGTGTCTTTCCTTTAGCAGTGCATTGGAAATATCGATCTGCTTAATGCTGTAGAACTGAAGTAAACATTAATTATTTATTGTGCACGCATAAGGGGTGCCATCATCTAGCGACCCCTGTTTTAATTAATTCAAAGGAACTTTGTTTCATTATATTGTGCAGTTTCATTAGTAGGGAACTGCCCTGCAATGTTCACTGTATGTTCTAAAATTCACAATTTCGTGAATTGACACAATTAAAAGAACAGAGATGTGCTATACATTTTCAATACAGACATGTAACAGCCTTCTTCAAAGAACATATGGCTCTCCTCTCTAACAATATCTCGTTGTTAGATGAAAAATAACTTACTTATGGCATTTATAAATTTATGCGTTATTTCCATTTGTGTTTGTGCATATTTGTGAGATGCTGAAAGTCTTTTGCTGTGCAGTGTGTGCCAGTCTGGCACCCGGGCAGGGACTGCACTCTGCAGGTGGAAGAGGCGGGCTCTGACCCCATGTCTCCTCTGTACTGACAGGCTGGATGAGGGACAGGGCACAAATAACCTCCCTTTTCATCATGTCCCTGGACGTTTCCCAGTTTTCCTCAGGCTTCTTGAGGAAATCTGGCAGCAGTCAGAACCCCTCATTGTTGTCAAAATAAAGAAATGATGGAGAGGAGGGAGAGATGGCACAGGAATATTTGGAGGATGCTCACAAGGAACAGAAGACCTGGCTTTGTTGACCTGCAAGAGATTTGAGATTCAGATCAGAGCGAATGGCCAGGGAATTTTGAAGATACTGTCGCCAGTTTGTCTATTGCAAGGACCCCAAATGTCACGTGTGCTTTGAATAACTGTAAGCTGTTATTTGTATAGAATTTTAAAAAATGCCAATTCTTTCTGAAATGAATGACCATGTAGTTGAATTGCCAACAAAGCACAGTTACAAAAATACTTTTCTTTCTTGTCCAGTTGAACTGCTGTCATTCAATTTCACAGATCTATTATGTATTCACGACCCACCAGGTAATTGGCATTAAGTGTCCAGTAGGTGAACTGCCCTGTGGAGAAGAGCCGTGAATAATTCATAGGTACTCATATTGAACATATATCTCTGAGGGTATTTTTATATGTTCATTTGCGCATGTATATTTGTGTTCGTGGCTGAATGTTTGGATATGTATGTACAGTACATGCATGTGTCTGTGCATAATTGATACTGTATATCAACATTTTACAAAACTGTGCTTAGTTTTACCACTCTGTTTTGGATTGAGGAATCTCAGTAATTACAGAAATGAAAAAAACACCAACAATAATAAATCTTTTCTGTTAAGAGGTAACTGTAAGCTTTTTTTGCTGAATATTTTCTGGAATGCAAAGTCAAATAAAAACATTGATAAAGAATAAAATAAACCATTTTATATTCCATCTTAAAAGGAGGCAGCCAGAATGCTTCTTTTTGCATTAAACATGAACCATTACAAAAAGACAGCTGTGACAACTCAATTTAGGCCTGCTATATGATGAGAAATCATGATGGTTATTTTCTGAAAAGCTTATCTCGTACTTTATTTTCATCACACTTGCAATAAGGGCATAGTGAATGAGAAATCGGATCCAAAAAGATGATTATTTGAAATCTAGTGTACATACCTTTTTCTTCTGTTTACACCTTAGCAGTTATGATTTTGCATATTTATAAATAGAAATTGTCAAATGCAACATGTGCCAGCCATCTCAATAAAGCGTATGAAAACTACCTACTCTGTCATTATGTTTAATACTTCTGCAGCTTGGCGCAAGAGATAAATAGTAAAGGTACATAACATGCATCAAAATGACAGTTTTCCCATTAAATGAAATGCAGAACATTAAGAATGGTAATGTATTGTTGAACAATGCATTGCCTTGAGTCAAAACTCTGAAGGCTCAACGGAAAAATAGAATTGCTTGTCAGGATGAACATTTTAAGAAGCTAAATTACACCCTCTTGCATATTTTGGTATATGAATCATTTATTTATTGGAAATGATAGTTCCTTGGGTTTCCGATTTTCATTGACTGTTTAAAGAAGGATCTGGAGATGCTACTTTTATGCATGTCTGTTCTCTTGCTCAGCATTTTACAATATTTGTTTAGTTTTGCATGATTCATAATATAAACAACTTCTTAGATCATTGGTGTGGTGCACCATAAATATATAAATGTCTAAACACAGATGACTAATTCTTGCTTGCACTGCAGTTGAGTATTGGTTCACTGCAGCTGGAGTTGAAATAATGTTCACTTATATAGATATATCATATTAGAAAGGCACCTGCAAATCCCTTTCTGAAAATATGATATATAATATAGAATAAAATAAAATTGTATCTTTCATTAACTTTCATTAACCTTTTTTTTACATTTATGTGTATTTCAATATATGCTGTGTGTTTTCTTCATGAAAAGAATAGGACTAACCAACCATATGATAACATTTGTTAACATGAAAATGAGTTGCAGTATTTCTCTTCCTGTTTATCTTACTTTTACGGCATTTAAATTTGAAAATTAATCTTCACACATTTGGTAGGAAGATACTAATTGCAATCAGCTATGGTTTCTCTCTCTTCTTACATTTAATGAGCTCCTTCTGCAATAAAGTACAAAATAAAAACAGTAATCATACAGAGTTTAATTTAACAAGCAGGTAAAACTAAAGACATACACATAGTACAGACATAAAGTAAAACAGACCTTTGGGTTAAGCCTCATCATCATCGTTTTTTGGCTGATTTTAGTAAATGTCAGTATGTTGAAAAAAGGATTGAACATGGCGCTACGAAGGCAAGAGCAGGTTTAAAGACTGGTGGAATAAAGAAGACCAGAATTAAAGAGCCTGATCTGTTCCAGTTTAACAGGACTGCTGCTGTCACCTTTGACATACATGTAAACATGAGTGGGTTTTAAAACATAAAGTCAGAATGTTCAGACTATATGGCAGTCTGCACCATACAGTAGAGCAGGTTGTAAAATCATTTCTTATGCTCTGAAGCCAGTTGCTTTGTGTGCGTGTCTCCAATTGAGGCACGTGAAAGCCTGAAATTGACCCATTTTCATGGATGAATAATGAATGCTGGTCTCAGGGCAAAGTATTCTTTTTCTCTTTTTGGAAGAATCTCTCACTGAGGCGGCACAGAGGATTCAAGGCTTACAAGATGTTCATTGGTTTGGAATTTTTCATTGAGGTTTTTATTTTTTTATTTCACCATGGTTGGAATTTTTCATTGAGGTTTTTACCTCCATATAAAATTGTATAGAATGTAGCATTCATACAATTACAAAGTGTAGGGTCAAATGTAATTGTAAGGAAGAGGAATTTATACTTTGGTAATCATATGGGGAAAAAATGATTTAACCCATTAAAAAAACTTCTTAAGATTTTTTGTTGCTTGACTGTGTTTTTGATGTTTTGGTAGGAATACCGTTTATAAATATGTTTACCTAGTATTAAGTTCTGATCGCCCTTAGAAATACTTTGAATACTTTGATTGTGATCTTGAAACTCTTTTTTTTTTTAGATCACAATGGTGGGCATAAAAAGCCTGTCAGCACATTCCTCAGGTGTATGTATCCTGCCAACAATCTGATGGTTTGAAGGTTTGTGTATTTGGAAGACAGAAACACTGTAAACAGGGTCAACGCACAGCTCAGTAAGACACTTGGCTCCTGGTTGTCATTTTTTTGGCTCATTATAATTCTGATAGCATGCTCGGCAGTCACTTTGCATATTGTATAAATAGACAGTAAATACCACTCTCTGTTTTAATTGGAATGCAGCTGTCTGTTTAAAAATATGCTCATGTTTGTTTATGTTTCAATAAAGTAGAAAGCCACAGAACACAAGAAAGAATATGTAAAGTTAGCAGCTCACAATCTGAATCTGTTCCATGTGATTTTTTTAGCAATGATTTTGGTAATGGAGCCTGGAAACTGGATTGTGTTCTCGCTGTTCAGTGTCTGTGTGACAGGCATGGTACCAACACATGGGCCCTGCTGTGTGCGGGATTCTGGGTAGGCAGTGGCACACAGCACTCAAGGTGCGAGGGGGCGTGCTGTGAGTCCAGTGGGCTGATTCAGATTGGAAAGCAGAATCTCTCATTTGTTTCTAGCAGTGTTATTCTTGGGTAAAATAGAGCCATACTGTAATGTACTGCACATTCTGTGAGTTGTAGCGTTGCCTCTTTCCAGATGCATGATGAGATTTTATTATCTAGTTCAAATATTTCAAATTTTAGCAAATATTTCAATCATATGGCCCAGTCACACCTCCCACTTATTGTTGAAAGAATGATCAATTACAGACTGAAAGTGCATAACCCAGAAAAGCTTGAATGCAAACTTCCTTTTCTTAAAACTTATTCTGCCACCTGTCTTATTCTTAAAACGGTCAAATCCATTGTAGAAACAGAGAGATGCTTTTCTTTTGGTTTTAGAAGGCAAGCATACCAGATTAAGGATGCATGGGTTCCAGTTGACATTCACTGCCATTAGAGCATATCGTCCTTAGTATTTCTAACGAGAACAGTTTCACTGTTCATATTAGTGGGAGCTGAATTGTTTAAATTTGGTTTCTCTTACCTGAAGACTGAAAATATTCAGGAAGATGTCTTTTGACAAGCTGACTGTCACATAAACCCTTAAAAGACAGGAGAGAACACTGCTGTGTAAAAAAAAAAGTGCAGATAAAAGTATACACACTTGGTTTTCTGTGAAATTTCAATTCTTTTTTTTTCTGAAAGAGTTATGATCAAGGTAGTCACCCTCATATAGGATAAACTCATCAATGAGATTCTTTTTAACCTTTAGGGGTTGTGAGAGATTTATGGAATAAAAATATTATATATATGGATGTAACTCTATCAAGGTTAGAATGTAATGACAAAGCTGCACTCAATGAGGGGTTTAAGCTGAAGAGAGGAGATCAGGGTTGAAGTCTTCTTACCTTTTAATCTTAATGGAACCAGACCTGGAAGCATTTACCATGACAGTGCTGCTAAATGATTAGTCAGTATTGGACAGTTGTGAAACTCTTCTTCATGGAATTACATAATCAGAGCATCAATTAATTTTAAATATTAAAAAAGTCCTTAACTCACACCAAAGGAGCTGGGGGAACAGTGTGTATTGACTGATTTAATGCTGTCTTAAGTACAGTAGATACAGGGTGCTTTAGTTACACATATTCTGTTCTCCTGGGTTCTGGCAGAGAAGCAGATGCAAATGCACCTCTTCCCACTGTAGCATAAGTGGCCCTTTATTCGTTCCAGTTTGGTCTCAACTTTATTAAGAATCACTTCTTTGTCTGAAACATAAATATTGAAAACTTTGGAAAATACTGCAAATTGAACTAAATAAAACACTTCTGAATGACTCAGTGGTCTTTTATGCTGTAGAGGTTGGTAAATTATTTTCCAGCCTGAACGGACGAAAGGAAATTCCTTATGTAAGAGACCTTCTGTATCTCTTTTGCATGCTCATACGAAGCCTAATGTGTGCACGTACCCACAGGGAATTGTGATTTGTGTGAAAAAAATGTTCTAATTTATGTAGCTACTGCTGTCTTGTCAGGTAGTCTTCCACCTACTGTAGTGTACTACTGCATTTCTTTTTTTCTTCAGTTTGGTTTCTAGTGGGTAAATGTTCTTTCTTGTTATTCTAATGTGTAATATTTGAGAAATATTGAGAGCAGGGAGGGCAGCACGGTTGCACACAGGTTAGTGTTGCTGCCGCACAGAGCTGGGGCTCTGGGTTCAATTCCTGTGGCTTTGCCGACGTGGAGTTTATATTTCATTCCTGGGTTCTTGTGAATTTCCTCTGGGTTTCCTCCCACAGTCCAAAGACATCCTGGCAGGTTAATTGGCTTCTGTAAAAAATAACCGTAGTGTGAGTGTGTTTGTGTCTGTGTTGTGCCCTCCTTGTGCTCGTTGCTTGCTGGATTTTGTGCCTGTGCCCCCTGCGACCCTGAATTAGATCATGCCTTTTAGAAAATGAGTGGATGGATGGAGAACAGAAGATATATCTGGTAAAGAATATATAATATACATTGTCTCTGGGGGATCTTGGGGAAATATAAAATGTGGGGGTGGGAGGTTCTGAAAGGCACTTTAAAGGCCTCTGTGATAATAGTTAATACACAGGCTAACACAGAGTCCCCCTTCAGTCTTTTGTTTTATGCAACAAGATAAGGGTTTAAAAATCACAGTAATGTACAGTATGTAAACCTCTTGACGTAGTTCCAACAGGCAGGCGGGGGGCGGTGAGGAAGATAAGGAAGATGAAGATGTACAGATAGGCTTCTCCCATCTGCACAGTCTCCTGGTTGTTCTGTCCTGTGAGCCACTGCATGTTTTGCAGTGACTTGCATTAGCCTCAGCCCTGTGTAGCTAAAACCCCTGCCCCTGGCAGGCCAGAGGAGGAATCCTGTTCATAGTTGACTGGTGGCATGACCTACCATCCCCTACTGGGGAGCTCACAAACTATGATCGCAAAGCATGACCACGCATGCAGACGGACGAGGTGCTGTGACCAGCTAGGGAACCAGAGAAGCTCTGCCTGCAGCGAGCGTGAATCCAAGAGACGTAGTCAAGTATCAGTCTGTCCAAAACCGAGAAGACACTGGGAGGTAACAAGCCATAGGGAAACCGAGAGATGAGTCGAGGAGAGGAGCAAGGGTCAAAGTTGAGTAACGCACAGTAGTCAAACAAAACCGAGTGGTGATCCAGGAGATGAGGTAAGTAGAAAGGAATCAGAGGTCAGTGTACTGAACGAAGGATAACAAGCAAAAGAAAATGCAGAAACAAGGCTCGGGGGTTTAGTGTGGAAAGTAGATTGTAGATTTGGGGGCAGATTAATTCTAATCAAAATAAAGACATCAGAAAAGAGTAGAGTAATTTATTGCCTTATGTAAACGTATATTGGAATTCTTAATTGCGCTGATGTCTCGGGACATACACTGTACAACAGACAACACCACACCATGTAGACAACAGGAACAATAAATATGTTGCAGAAAAATAAATATGTCATAGGGAGACTAGAAAAAAACATGGTAAACAATGCAAAAAGTATATAGTGCAGATGTGTATTTAGGCACTGCAGTTAGCTGTTGAGGATGCGTATTGTAGTGGGATAGAAGCTGTTCTGTTCTGAATATAGTATGTATTATCAAACGGCTATTGTAAGTCTATACTGAGTACAGTATTTGAAACCCCATACTCCTATCTAGCTGGGAGGATACAGTACACATCTGTGTAAGCATTCTCAGATTACCATTTACCTTGTTGGTCATAACGGTTCTACTGTCCTTTCAAGACTGGAGTACAGGACCACCTGTGCTAATTTCACGCGGCTGGGATTTACAGTTTTTCTGCAGCTCCGACATATACTGGAGGTTGTTTATGTTTAACATAAGACATCAGCTAGGAAAGATTATCATCTGCCCCCTTGTAAGAAGCCTCTATAGATGATGAATGTCATTGCCATTATTAGCAGTTCATTCTCTAAGTGGTTTTATGTGAATTGAAAAAGTAAAGGCACCTTTGTTGTTTGTATGCACAGTAATTTGAAGTCATCAGCTGATCAATCTGAGTGAACAGAGACAGTGAACAGGATATGCTATTGTGTGGTACTGAGCAGAATTTTGTAGATTAATATGTATGGACCTTATGCTGTATACATGACCTGCAAAACTATAACTCTTAAATGCACCATGAATAGTTCTTAAAACCTTATTTATCTGCCATACGGTAATTGTATTCTCTGGTCCTTCTGCAGCAGAGTGGATTAGTGGTGAAGATTGTGAACTTGGAATGAGGTGGTTTTGGATTCAGATGCTGGGCAGGAAGCTGTTTTTATACCCTGACTTGAGGTACTTTGCTCAGATTACTCCAGTTCAGTGCCCAGCTGTGTACAGTAAATTGATTTGGTTAAATGTGTCAGAAGAATTTGTTAATAATAACAATGTTCTATCTATTTAAAGCAAAGTAGTGTCCCCAGCACAAAGCACTGTTTACAGAACATGTTTTTTTGGTACAAGGTAGCAGCTGTGCCCTGCAGGATAGAGAACTTGTACTGCTCTGATAACAGGGTTGAGAGCTGATTTCAAGATTGTTGCTTCGTGGCACACACATAATTAAAGACTGCATCCCTTATCTGCAAGCTTCTGTCATTACACGTTGTTCTTTGAAAAGCAACAAATTAGGAGTCAGGACCCAACGTCTGCCTTGCCCCCCCCCCCGTAATGTCTATTAAGACAAATGACAAATTAAACTTTTTTGGGTGAATGATGCAGAAAAGGCGGAATATCTGGATGTGTTCAATAATAACCCTGATAAAGAGTGGCTGTTATGATATGTTAAAAGATACACAAACTGTGCTGGATTTCTGATGAGAGCAGTGTAATTTTGGCCTTATTGTCCCAAGGTCCGGAGGTTTTGTATAAAGTAAGAATAGAAGATCTAAATAAACTTTAGGTTGAATTTATCAAACCATTAGTACAGGAGAGGTCACACCTGGTGCTGGAGAGCCTTTATCCGAAAGGGTTCGTGGGTCAGCTCTTAAATACGGCCAGCAGCCATATCACTCTGCAACTCACAACTGACAGCCCACTGAAACTCAGCAGGTGTGAGCCTGGTCAGTACCTGGATGGGAGACCTCCAGGGAAAAACTTAGGTTGCTGCTGGAAGAGGTGTTACTGGGGCCAGCAGGGGGTGCTCACTGTGTGGTCTGTGTGGATCCTAATGCCCCAGTATAGTGATGGGGACACTATACTGTAAACAGGCACCGTCCTTCGGATGAGACGTACTGTAAAACCGAGGTCCTGACTCTCTGTGGTCATTAAAAATCCCAGGGCGCTTCTCAAAAAGAGTAGGGGTGTAACCCCGGTGTCCTGGCCAAAATTCCAATTGGCCCTTACCAATCATGGCCTCCTAATAATCCCCATCTCTGAATTGGCTTCATTACTCTGCTCTCCTCCCCACTGATAGCTGATGTGTGGTGAGTGTTCTGGCGCACTATGGCTGCTGTCGCATCATCCAGGTGGATGCTGCACATTGGTGGTGGTGTAGGGGAGACCCCATTACCTGTAAAGCGCTTTGAGTGGAGTGTCTAGAAAAGCACTATATAAGTGTAAGCAATTATTAATTATTATTATTAAATTATCAGTGTCTAACATATTTTAACAATGTTGTTTTGACTATTAAGCAGGTGATATGTCCAGGGAAGTAGTTTAGAAAGCACTGAAAATGAAAATACAAATACACAGAAGGAGATCTTCTGGATATTCTTGACCTTATCGAACCAAAGGTCATGTTTTCTAAGTCATTTGTGTGCATTATGTAAATTATATAATCAAGAGCCCACGTGAATTGACTGTAAGAACATAAGAAATGTTACAAAGGAGAGGAGGCCGTTCATCTCCTGTCTATCAGCCCTCCATTCATCATCTAGCCCATTTGTTTGTTAGTAGTTAATTGATCTGAGAGTCTCATCCGGCTGTTTCTTGAGATAAACCAGAGTATTGACTTCAAACATATGGCTGGGTAGCTTGTTCCAAATTCTCACCACCCTTTGGTCAAGAAGTGCCCTGGTTTTAAATAGACCTCCACATAGTTTCCACTTGTGTCCCTTAGTTCATTCTTCACTGTTCTGTAAAAACTGAACATACGTACAATTGCTTTAATATTTAGCATGTAACATTGTTATGTTTGTCTCTGTAAAAACTACACTGATGGAAAAAAGAAACCCAACACCTCCTCCTCCCCACTCTGGCCCTCCAGTCTGCGTGAAACAGGCTGAAGAGTGACTCGTCCATGAAGAGGACCTGACGCCACTGCTGACTAGTCCATCGCAGCCTCTGTCTGGCCCAAGCCAGTCGGGTGTGACGTCTAGAAGGTGGGACCAGAGGGCCTCTGACAGGTTGCCTTGCTCTAAGACCGGCAGCATGGAGCCTCACTGTCCTGTCACTGATGCGGGCATTGTGTCTGCCGGCAGTTTCAGCAGCAGTACAGGTGGCAGATCTGAAACGATCTCTCAGATGGACCAGTCTGATGTGTCGGTCCTGCTCTGGTGTGGTCACTCGAGGGCGACTGGATCTTGGACGGCCATCTGTCCTGCCAGTCTGCTGAAAGCTTCTGTGCAGTCGGGACACAGTGGAGCGGCTCACTCCATAGTGTCTGGCAACGCTGGCACATGACATGACTGCCTGCAGCATGCCAGTGGCCCTCTCCCTTGCTTCTGGTGACATTCGAGGCATTATGGAATGCACAGAAAACTGACTAAGTGGCCTTTTTCTTGCAGTGACTAAGCTGTGAATTAAGGCCTTTTTAAAGGTGACCTGATCAGGCATTGTTCCACCTGGACTTTGTTGGGTAAAAGTGCACCTAACAAGCTTTCGTGTGATTGGCAAGTTGCAATGCCTCACTGCACAAGCTGTATTGCTGGTCAGAGGGCTTAAAACAAATTGACACCTTTTTGTGAAAGTACATAAACTATAACTAGTATTCTAATTCCAGAAAATGTTGTATTTCTTATTTCCATCAGTATATAAATCAGAAGTCCCAGGAAGCTGCAGTACAGTATATCAAGTCTTAAAGTCCTCTATATTTATCCAGCACATGAGGGAAGTGTTAAAATGGTCCATTTAAGCCAATAAACGTAATTTAATATGAAAGATACATTTACATTTTCTAAATGTTTGTGGAAATAACATCTGTTTCATTTGTGAAAATTGAGGATCTAATGATCATTTATAGGAAAAAACCCAACACAAACAAAAAATGATGAATTGAGATCTGACAACAGTATCAAGTTTAAGAAGGATCTTTGGTTTTTGGAGGCAGGGTTTTTCAAAGAGTTGTGCTCACAGCTGTTTTTCAAATCTCTCAAAGTGAATTAAGAATGAAAGGTAATATTATAGAACATCAGAAAACTGAATTTTAAGGAACATATACTAAAAATACGGTATTAGGATTGAGTCTATCTTCCTCCTGATTGAGTCTGTTCCATTGCAAGAGATTATCTTAGAATTATTAGCTAAAATCATTTCTTTAGATAACAGAGAAGCAAGTGTTTATTTTATAATCACTTGCTGTAACTGGCATCTCCGTTTTCTTCCTTTTGGTAACAGAATTTCCATAAAGACCCCATTCTTTGTGATTATCTACCAGTTTAATCAAAAATATTTAAATTAATTACCAGTTACATTTAAGATTTTTGTGATATTTCTCAATGCAGGACTGGTTGGACATACTGTAGCCCTCGTTATTGTTCTAGAGGAGCATATCCAATTAATTAAATATGCCACTCTTGCTGATACTGTATGTGTTGTGTGACATATCTTGAAATCCACTTTGGGAAACCTCTGACAAAACTATTATATATTCAGTGTCAAATAAGCAGAAAACTTTATGAAAAGGACTTCTGCACAATATTACATTTACTTTGTCAGTATAATTGCATATTTTTATTAATTTTGCAGTAAATAATGCTTGTGTTGAGAATATTTTCTATTATGATTAAAATCATACATTTTTCCATACATCTCTTCACATTTAATACAATTCAAGAAAGCCATTAGTGTGAGATACCATCACTCATAATGCTGTGACATTACATTTCCAGACGTTTGTTCAAATTTTAATTTGAAATGAGCTGATGAATATAAAGGGACAGTGTACTTAATACTTTGGCAGTAACTTGCCTGGCTTTGGAAATGACAATACTGGCCGAAGATCAGCGCTGCCACAGCCCTCCTCACTTACAAGGAATGAACCAGGGAGGCAGCAACAAGGGTGCATTTGGGGTGGAGGGAGGGGTGTAGAAAAGAGAGCTGCCAAAAGTCTTTACTGTATATGTAGGGGAATGGAAGTGTGAGATTACAGTTTCACCCCCTCCCAAATTTCTGTTAAATAACAGTATATGTTTTGTTTTAATCAATTTGTTACACAACACCATTTCACATATTTTTTTATTTTCCCCCTAATAGCATATCTCAGGTTGATAAAATAATATACAAGAGCTTTATTAAACTCAAACTGTTACTGGGCTGTTTTTACAGTAGATAAGACATGATAATTTAAATGAGCTATTTAATAGTGGGTATCAATATTAGCATTCCCATTAAGCCAACAAATATATGTGAAAGTAATATTTTTAGTGGTGAAATGGTACTGTAATTCTTCCAGCTTAACAATCAAGATTGTATGAAAAGAGCAATCATTAATGATACACACTAATAATATGCAGTCATTTAAGCTGCCTGAACAGCAATTTTCCCTTCTCAACTGCTACCATACGTGATTATCACTATTTAATTATGCCACTTCCAAGATATGACAAAACATTTAAATATTTATTTATGGCTTTTTTATTAACTGTATGGAGTATACTCGTGATGGCAAAACTATTAATATAACTCATCCTGTCCATATCTACAGAATCACTTTAAATACGACAATAACCTTAAAATCAGTAGCATCTATTGTTGACGCAGCTGTGGTGTTCCCGGTTTCAAGGAACAGTGAAACATCTGGAACAAGCAACCCTGTGGTTGAAGCTGATACCCTGGCTTATCAAAAAAAACAGCTGGAAGAGATCCTTGGACCACTTAACGACTAACTACTAACTACCATAGCTAGATGGGATGAATGGCCTCCTCTTCTTTGTAACCTTTCTTATGGTCTTATGCTTGTAAACCTTGAAACCATGCAACAGCCGTGCAATGAGGAAGAGGGCCTTATCTCTCCCGCTCTATTTTCAGAGGAATCAACTGTAATTAGTGGTCTGTTTACATGTTGCCTAAGCGGATTTGTGGAACAACAAAAATAGGTTCCCCAGATAAAGTGTTTCCTTAGAAGGTTAAAGATCTGTTGAGCATCAATTATACTGATGATTGCTTGTCAGTCTTATATATTTTTAAGGAGGAGGTGAGGATCCCATGTTTTGTGCTTGTAATATTTTTATTTTATGGAGCTCTTATGAAGTCAGAAGAAAGTGTTGAGTGCATCTGTGCAGCCTGGGAGAGAAGGAGGCATGCTGGGTGGGTTAAAATGAGAAGCAGACTGATTTGTCATTGTTTACAAAGCATTGGGAACAGCGACTTGTGTATTTGAGAAAAGCTAAATGTTCATACTGGCATAGTTTTGAGTTACATGGAAATTCAGATGTCTTCTTACTAAAACATATGTTATTGTGTTGCCCCTGCCTTTACACTGGGGTGAGTAATTCTGAGGATCTTTTATGAGATCGCTTTTCACCAGATTATTTCCCCAGGACTCTTCATAACTTTTCACTATCTCCTGTCTGTAATTTGTGGTCTCAACTTGTGTTATGTACCTGTCTGCTTAATTTCTGAATCTGCCAATATAAAAAAAGAAACAGTAATTTGTTTCACGTGGTTTGCTGTATTTGTTGAGACATGAACAGGAACACAAATGTTGTATGTTGCTCCACACACCCCAGGCATGAGATGATTACTGGATCTGGCCCATTCAGATGCTTTCTTTGAGTTGACTGACTCCTTGTACTCGCAGCTGTAGTGTTTTTGTCAGAGACGGTGAATAAAATATTCAGACCACATCTGTTGGGCATTCAAAGGCATTCCAGTGCCAGTCTAGACATAAATACTGTAATCAGTTCAACTTTGTAAGATCTGTGTAAAATATCACTTATGGTTGCATAGGGACTTTATTGCTGCATAGAGAGTTAAGAACAAATCTCAATGCATGCTTCATAATGTCTCAGCACTAGCATTTCAGATATGCACCATTTTTGGTGGCGCCTAAATATAGTGCATGATTCTCAGATTTGTCAGGTTTGCTTGCATTTTGAAGAAAGGAAAATGTGTACCTGGGTTGTGACTTCCTTATTTATGCCTAGGATGTGGATATGCATGTTGGTGACTCAGTCTTTGAGCTCCTTGAAGGGATCTTTGTGACGCCAAAAAAAGAGCTCTCAACATGGGTTTGGGCAGCTCAGAATGACATGTTGCTGTGCAAACTCGAGAAGAACACTGCAGGCGTTTCAAATTATCTTGGAGTATATGCCATCGGATGTGACTTGATCATCTGTAATCTTTTTATGTAGTTAATGCATTACAATTACAAGTGAAGTGAATCAAGTTCAATCGGGTTGTTTCTTTTAAACTGATATATTCAGTTTTAAACAAATAGCATATTGGCCTTACAGATCTTTTGCCCAACATGTTAGCTCTCAATAATAAACAAAAGAGCAGCTGATTGGCAGTAAGTGTTTGCAATGTGAGGATCACACTGAGTGAGCGTGGCGTTTGTATTAGCTGAAGGTCGTGAGCCTGCATGGAATGTGATTGCTTGTCTACTCTAATCCACTCCAGGTAATGTTTTTAACCCTAACTCTGATAAGAGGGGACACGTTTCAATACTTTAGTCTTGTCTGCTTTGATTCTAAAGTAATTAGATCCAAGTTTTTACCTACTCCATGGTTTAGCCTGATATAGAGTACAATGTCTTATTTAGGAAATGCCTCTCTTTTTGTACAATTGAGGGTTTATTTGTTATTTTTCCTGTGTATTCCCCAGATGATACAGTGATTTTTATTAAGCATTTGTTTCTACATAGTCAACAACTATGTTTAAGACTGGGTAATTAGAAAATAATTATTTGATTGTATCATATACTGTATTTGTATGAATAATGGGGAACTGACATGCTTATCATTTCATTTTAGTGTATTGGTACGTCGAGTTTTCTGCTTTGTGTTTAGACAGTACATACAGTATAAAGGTCTCTCATTTGACAGTGCCGTGGAATAGTGTCTGGGGTTCTACACTTGCATGTGGAAGGTTTTGGGTTCGGATTCCACCTGGGATACTGTTGTTTCAGAAGGGTACTTCACTCAGGTTGCTCTGCTAAAATGTTCACCTGTGCAACAGGTTATAAATCTAAGTTTGCGAAAAGGTTGTTTTTTGTTGCGTAGAACACAGTACCTGACATTATTATTCATAGTGTGTATCATATACAGTATCCCATATATACGCTTTTTAAATAAGTATCAGGGCATGCAGATATCATAGTGTTGGTAGAACAAAACACAAAATTATATGAGAGCTTGCTTTTGCACCTTTCAGATTGATTAATGCTTATAACAGTGTACTGTAGCTACTGTATAAAGGCAAATGACCCACCCTTTCTATTAGCACTCCAGTTGAGTTGGCACTCTGCATGATGCCTCTGGGGTCAAGTGCTGGGCTTGACCATCTTGGGTGGGCAATACCACATCCTTAGCAAATTGACTTTAAGCTTTTTCTTCTGGTGCAAACTGGTTCACGCACAGTGCAGTGTTGCCAGAGGACATCTAAAACTGGGGGCTATGCAATGCCGCTCTCTTATGCAGCTTTTGGTCATCTGGTATATCCAGAGGGCAGACTTCCTCGGTACTTGCAGCAGTAAGACAAGCATTATGAATGGCAAAGCTTCATTTCCGAGCAGTTAGGAACCAGCCTGACGGAGGCACCAATCCAAGAAAAGGGTACATAACTTTTTTTTACCACTTGGGCAATAATATATTATTCCATATTTTTTTTTAATTAGCTAAATAAATCAACAGGCTGTAATGTGCTGATTTTACTGGTGTACTGTATCTTTTGTAAGGTATTGGGTATTGCTGCTGGTGTTAAGGAATGGGTGAACACTCAAGGTATTTGGTGCCCATGCCATTGTAGAATTCTACACAGTCACAGATTAATTTCAATGTGTCAGGTTAACCAGAGGACTCAATACCTAAAAGAAATTCTGCTTTTCCAACACAGGATAAGCTAACTATGCCCTCTTGTGGCAATGGATATTTAAAAATAATATTCCATTTTTGTAGCCCTCAGCTGCAATACAGCAGCATAGATGAAGTATTTTTGTGAATAATATAATTGCTTAATGCCTGAAGATTTTTAAACTTTTTTATTTTATTAAATATTAAGCTTTTTGATAATAACCATTAAATAAAAGCCCACAAACACATCATGTGCACTTTTCAGAGTTGGCTCTTATGAATCCAGTTATTAGAAAGGGATGGGAATTGGGTACTGATCTGATGTCACACCCTGTACACCCTCTGTAATCCCCAAGCAGGGTGCTTCCCAGAAGCCCCTAATTAGAAAACAAAAAAATGACCACTAATAAAAAATTGATCAAGGTGTTTTCTCATTTGTGATCTAAACAATGCAGAATAACAGACCAAACACACATCATGGAAACTAATCAGCCTTTTGTTCATCCATTATGCATGCAAAGATCTGCTTTTGCAGAACATCCATTGTGTAATATCTAAATAGCAAAAGGCACCCCAGGTCAAGCTGATCTTCTGTGTCTTGTTATGTAAAACATTTATGTATCTCAGTATTTAGAAGCTCCCTTGATCCAGTGCTATTTTTTTCTTTATTGCTTGACTTTATTCATGAACTGAAAATCACTGAGTTGAGTATTCAATTAACAGAGTGTAAAATGTGTGGTTGGTGTAGAAACAGAATTAAAGTGCATGCGCCATCAGTCTTTAACATCAGTCTTCCTCTATTAAAACAAGCTTTGTGGTCTAGCATACCACAGTGATTATAGTAACACAATGTTTCTGCACTGAAAATGCCTTTTATCCAATCCCTGGCATGCATTAAAAATGATTTTCTTCCATTGTGAACAAGATAAAAGATTCACGAACACAAGAATCTACATTGTTCCATACTCCCACAACCCTCTGGGTAAAGAGGCACCTCCGGTTCTTAGCTTTAAATGCACTTCCACAATTGATTTCATTTAATGATTGATTTTAAAAGAAACATGATCAAATACTTTTCAGATTAAAATCTCCCAATGCCATGCAGTATTGTTTTTTTCTGAGGGTACGTTAAGCTGTTTTTTTATTATTTATTCTTTAAGTCCATACATTTTTTGTCACTACATTAAGGTACTGCGATATAATAAATAAGTATTTTAAATTTATATTTTAGACATACTGGACATTTCTGTATTCTGATGAATATATAATATTTTGGTCTTTTTTATGTAACCTTGTGTAGGACTGACAATTGTTGACTGACAGTTGTTTCACAAGTCAGCACAATAATTAAGAGTTTCTTGTTAATGATACAGTACATCCAAATTATTGTTGAGGATGTCTTGTGTAAAGCTTTTTATTATTTTAAAATGGGAAGAGAAAATTCCATGTATTTGCAAAATGATGAATTCTAGAACAATTGCCTATAAATCTCATCATCTTCACAGCATGGTCACAATGTCTTTGCCATGCAGGGATTTAAAATTAATATGGTCCTATGCCAACAATCTACTGAATGAAAAAGGTGTCCCAGTTTAGTTTAAGTCTGCCCTTTTAGTCCACTTGAATCTTAAGGTTAAGTTGCTGCATTTTGTGAAGCTGAAGCACAGTTTTCATTGCTGCATACATACAGCATATAACATCAAAATAATCATTTTCCTGCAGCCAATGCCCTAGGTGTAAATGCAGTCTGTACAATTTGTATCAGACTTTTTTTCAGTATTCCACTGCAGTGTGAATAAAGCATAACCAATAAAACAAATTAAATGATTTAAACAATTGCTGTTTATTTTTTCCATCTCATGCCATATCCTTATATACAATGCATTGTCCATGTATTTTAGGAAAATATCTAAACTATATTACCAGACCATGATAGGCGAAGCTGCCAAATAGTGCGTATAAGAAAATATACCTAAGCTAGTGCACTGCAAAATGAAAAGGGTCCCATTTTTTGTTTTATAAAAATATGCATTAGTGCCAGAACTTTAAAAAAAATTGTAATTCCTTCAGCATGGAATCAGAGATAGTTAAAAACACAAAACACTGTGTCATGTAGGTCTCTAGGATTAGATTTGCCCTTTTCTACATACAGTACTGTATTGTAGAAGTCAGCACCATGGACAGAGACACTGCAACTAAAACTTAAGGTATGTAGATCAGTTCAAGAGCACAGTTTGTCAGGAATTCTACATTTGTGCCTTATTTCCTATCTTGCAGCTGTTGTTTCACAGTGGATTACCTGCGTCTTGTAGTAGATACCCAATGTGAGAGCGGTGCTAATGGACATAGTCATGCTTTGACATGCAGATGAAATGCCTAATTTGTAAATAAGCTCATATCATTTAATAACATAATAAAGGTTCCAAACAAAATGAGGCCATTTGGCCCATCTTTTCCATATCTTTTCTATAACATGGTGTCCAAAACCAAATGAGTTGAATGCTACTCATCTGAACCTGTTCTTTTTGTGTGAATATTCGCGTTTTCTCCTCATGAATGACCTGCAAAACTACCTTTTCCTCAAACCTCAACTGATATATTAATACTTGCAGTGTAGATTGTATTTTTTGCAGTTTTTTATGTACATTAGCTGTAACATGTAGAATGTCCTTTAGGAAAGTCACGAGAAAGCTTAATGGCAGCATTGCAAACATATTACATGGGTGGAACTACTATGGGCTTTTATTCATAGCTATTCAATTAGCTGGTTTATAAAGTGTTTTCTTAATTCATTTTACTTCCTTCCTGTAGATCTTGTATTCAGTGCAAACTTCAAACTATAATGGCCCAGATTTTTTTCTATGATGAATATTAGTAATTTTGACATTTGACTGAACAGAATTTTCAACATGCTGGCCACTTAAAGAATCCTCAGATGCAATACTTCATAAAAGGGCACTCAAATAATTAGAGTGTAGAAAATGAAAGATCAAGAGTCAGAGCTTATTATAGAGTTGGTGGGTATGTTTCTCTTTACACACAAAACGGGATAGCTGACATTTCTGAGTACATGATCTGATGAATACCCCAGGCTCCTCACAGAGCCATTAACCTGTAACAAGTTTTTAATCATCTGAAGTGTTTGTTTCACTTACTGCTGATATATTATTGATTACCTTTTCACCCTCGGTAAAGAAAACACAAAGTAGGGTGTCTGGGCTTAAAAGGTCTCAAAGAATCTTTATCTCTATAAATGCATCCTAGTTTTAAGTTTCTAATCACCTGCAAACCTTTTCCCTTTGGCTTCTTTAGGAATGACAGACAAGATCTTTCATTTTAGAGCTAATGCTGTTGATCATGTCATGATATGACTCGGCACTACTGGTTTTACCTTTTTAGCCAATTAAAATGAGGTTTTACTTGTCTGCTATTATTGTTATTTCAGTAATGGTCTGGTATTGAAGTGCAACTGGTAGAGTGATCCACTACACATGGCAGACAGGAATGTAAAGATTCCCTGATTCATTTTTGTGTATTTTCATTGTCTTAATCTTTGCTTGTCCATTAGTTAGAGCATCGTGTCCTGTATTCTATAACAGAAAACTATGAATAATTTAATCTTTAAAAATGTCAGCCCCTGGAAGTGTATTGAGTTACCCAAACCTAATTTCATATTACAACTTTGAGGGCTATAGCCTTACATTAAGCATGATACACCTACACTATAATATACCTACACTATAATGCTGTAATCCATTGTCATTCATAATGCTGCAAAGACTACCACTGCCCCTCTTGTTCTGACCAGAAATATGTCTGGTCAGGATAATGTCTATTCATTTGCTAAAGTCAAAATGCAATTGGAATTGCATTCTACAAGCCAGTGTTCACAGTATTTGCAGGCTTCACTTCTGACACTAACAAAGCACTTGAGAAGAACTATTTGACAGCCCTTTAATCTTCATGGTGTGCATTGATTAAAACTGTAAGAAATGGTATTATTTCGGCATGTTGCAAGATTCCTGGAAATCAGAATGATCTGTGTAAGCTGGGAACTACAGTAGCCAGTGTAAAGTACTGTACGCTTGTGCCTGGTGTTCACTGTACTGAGCTTCTCTTTCCTTTTGTCTTCACAGGTTGTGTTAGTCTTTGCACTCAGCATCGGAGCACTTGTAATATACTTCATAGATTCTTCTGAGTAAGTATTAACTTTTTGAACTTTTTTAAGTTCAAAACTACTTGTCCACAGAACATATTGTCAGTATGGTGCTTATTTGGCATTGGAAGCCAAGATTTCAATTTTATAGGTGAATCAGTTTTGTTATGACTTTGTGACTGTTTACATTGTAATCAGAAACACACTGATAATGATTATCATTTCATGTATTTATGTACATCTTTTATATTTGATGTGTCATCTAATATTTATTAGTTGATATATTTTATTTATTTATTAAATCATCTACACAATTGACTGTGTCCTTGATGGGAAAGAATGGGTTTCATTGAGAGCGTGCTTATCTGATAGTCCTTCAAGGTTTGTCCCAGAGACCGATGGCTGGTGTCTATGACCAAGTAAAGATATCAAAATTGTACCTAAAGAAGACCGCTTATTTTAGTTTCTCAGGAATCATGTATTTTCAGAAAAACTGCAATGTATTTTTCACTTGGTTGCTATTGCGAATTGAAAATATGAGTTGTGTTTTAATATTTGAAACTCTTAACTCTAGACACTGTACTGTATCTTCGGGTTAGTCACGGAGGTGACATATTTCTACATGCAGAGGGTTTCCTCTTAGTAAAAATACATAAATTGATGTATGTGGGGCCTGTTCTTATCAGGATGACCTACGTCATTATTTTTCAATGGAGCCAAGCGACATACAGCAGTTTCCATGGCAACCTCAGGCAGATCTGATTTATCCTCCCAGCTGACAGGTGGTCAGTTTACCCTGAACAGTCAGAGTTACTGTGTCATCCAAGAAATGCTGCCTGTTCTGAGTTGCTGTGTGTCCACAGACATCTGTATTGGACATTAATTTGACTGGGTGCTCGACGTGTATGAGGCCCGAGGGAGATTGTTAGCATTTTTGATGTAATTTGTTTTTTTTATCTTCATTCAGAATTGGCACTGTACTAAACACCTTGATTCTTGATTGCAAATATATTTTAAATGTATGGAGAAATGCACGATGCTAACATTTAGAGTTTATTGTCACTAAGTAATATAAAAAGATCATTCTAATATGTCATGAGAAGTGATGTCTGTATCACAGTTTTAACGGAGTGCAAAGTTTACTGAAAAATCAGAAAATGAGGAGTATTTTTTAACCCAGAATATGTGTTATTGCATGGAGATACAGCACAGTGGTGTTGACAGTATGCGATCTTGACTTGGATCATGGCAGGCCTCAGAAGCTAAGCAAGCCTTGCCCTGGTCAGTACTAGAATGGAGACCTCTAAGGCAAACCAGGCTGCCGCTGTTAATGGTTTAGGTGGAGCTGTAGGTGGCGCTCTTCCCCCTGGACCAGAATCCCAAACCAATGCCCCAGTCTGGTGAAGTGCTGTTGTAGGCGCAATCCTTTGGACTGAGTGTTAATCTGACGATTTGGTTATTAAAGATCCAGTATCACCGTTCATAATAGTAGGATTGTTAAACCTGATGTCCTGGCTATGTTCCACTACGGGCTTGTACAGTCTGGCCTCCTTGACGTTCCCCCTTAATTCCGCTCAGTTCCGTACTCCTCCTCCTGCTGACCAGCTGTGCAGTGGGGCTCCCGGTGCAGAACGGCTGCTGTGTGGCCCAGGTGGGGCTGGACTGAGTGGTGCCTGAGATGCATCCCCTCCTATACGTACAGCTGTCTGACATCCTTGGAGAGAAAAAAACACTACTCGGATACCATGATCTATTATTTATTTGCATTATTGAGTATTTATCGCTTGTGAAGCTAATTGGATGGTATGTGTGAGTTCTAATAGGAAAGTGCTACAAGAAATAAGGAAGTCTTATATGCTATATATAAGACTTGCAAAGCATCCACAACATTGTCAATGTGCACAAATGCATCAGTAAAAAATGTAAATATTTCCATAATATGGCCACTTACTGTAGTCAAATTTTAAAATTCAGCCTGAACTTTGAATGTACTTTATTTATATCACCCAATCTTGCTGGATTTTTTTTCAAATCAATTTTATGTTTAAACTACTAATGTTTGTGAAACTTTAGCCTGAACACTTTAGGCAGTTCTCCTTATTATTAATAACAATAATAATAACATTTAAAAAATACTTTTATTTCTAATGCTGGTTCTTTTCCCATTCATTCCCGTTGAAATGTACATTTTTAGTACATCAAGGTAAGATATGCATGAACCTTTTTTTTCTCTTAAATTAGGAGAAGAACTGAAGCCAGAATCTGAAAGTAGCATTACGGTAGATCTTGCTTACTGTAGAGTAGAGCTTGCAATGTCATTCCCTTCCTTCTATATTTTATTTGCACCTGTGGGTATTGCTTTATATCAGATACCTGTAGGTTTTTTTGTTAATAGTACTCTAGATGATTGCTGACTTGGGAATGCTTTTCATAGACGTCATTATCAGTTATGCATGATTACTATAGATATGGCTGCCATGTTTTGGATTGTTTCTACAAGTGCCACGATTTATAAAATAATAGGCAATGATAAAATAAAAACTCGATTTCCTTTCCAAAATTATAAAAAATGTTATATGAAGATGTTTCTCTTGTAAGTAATTAGCAAACTACATCACGTAAACAATGTTGTATTCATTACTAGTGAATAGCTTCTCAGACTAAATTAAGAACCTATAAAATATAGGTTTACACTTTTACAATTTCTTGATGAACTAATGCAAACTTTCTTTTTTACAGAGGGGCTATGTGGATAGGTTTATTAGTTTAATTATTTTTATATTGCCACTAGGAATAGTTTGGATAACCACAGGCAGTAGGTGTCAAAATTAACTGTATCTGTGTATTTTTAAAATGACACCACATGCCAGTGAGCAATACAGTACATTTAAGTAATGGGGTCTTTACTCTAAAAAAGAAAAGTAATTTCTTCATGATCAATGCTCTTAAAGATTGCTAAAGTACATGAACCATTGGCTGTTAACAGATAAACAGCAGTTACATTTCTGAATCAAATGATCTTTTATGAAAATAATTAGATTGCATTTGAGAAAGGGAGGTATAGTGTATTTTTTGCACTGAAAATCCTGGGAAAGGGGATACAAAATCAGAGTAGTTTATATACTATAATGTAGATTGTTAGATTAGTCATACAGTTCCAACAAAACCTATTTGGAGCAGACCACTAAGAAATGATGTATTAGAGCAAGGCATTAGACAGGGATGTTACTCCATGTCTTTTTCCACAATGTGCTTCCTTACAGAGATTTTAATCAGGCCGCAATGCTGGGTTAATTGACATGCATGGCGAATAACGTTATCAGAGACAAGAGCAGCAAAGCGCTCAGAACATGAATAAGATGCACAGCTGCAGACAAGTATTGTCCCTCAGTGTCTGAAACGAGGTTATCCACTAACTTCGCATGTGTAATGAGATGTTGTTAAACTCTGCTTATTTGTCAATGATACCTCTTCATATTTGGTAGGTAGTCTTAATAATGTCCACAGTCTAAGGATCCTGGGTTCGAGTCCTGCTGGAGGTCAGCATGCTCTCCTTGTGTTAGTGTGGGTTTTGTCTGGGTTGTCCAGGTTCATCCCACAGCACAAAAACATGATTTACTGGCTCATGAGCCTGGAATGTGTGTACCATGCGATCCTACCTGGGACCCTGTGCCTACAGCATTAGGCTCTGACTCTTTTAAAAAAAAAGTTAAATGTCAGCAAAAACTGCAAAGAAAAATATTCACTTTAAAAACAGAAATAACTAACTTTAAATTCAACACAATAAATCATCATTGGAAGGTAGTGAATACCTTTGCAAAACACTGTAAATGAAAAAAAAAATCCATAGCTGCAGTCATGTGTACTAGTAAGTCTCCTATTTCTAGTATGAGCAATTTCTTGCAATTTTGCAAAGCAAATATTTCTTTTTATGGTCAAGAAGCATTATGTGCATCTTAGAGTTCTAATCTCTCAGATCTAAAACTTGGATACAGCACTTGCAGACGTTAAAGATCATTTAAAAAAAAGTCAAAACATTTTCCAAGTTGACTTTTTAAAAATGCATAAGTAAAGATAATTCCATGCTGAAAAATAGAAAGGAGAAACATACAGTAACATTTTGGCTCCTGAGTGTTTCTTATCTCTCCTTTCAGCGTGGGGTTAAGCTCTACTTGCTCCTTTGCAGCCAACACTGATGCAGCTCCCCTCGTTGTAAAAATACTTTTCTTGTTATAGCAATGCAGCTGAAAATCACAGAGTACTTACAGTTCTTAATTTGGCTCTTATTAAACAGATATGTGTATTGGGCAACTTTAGAAATTTATTTCCAGTCAGAGTGTGCACGGCAAATACTGAAGTGGAAAATATTTGACCCATCTTGTGTTTATGAATAAATATCTCAATGACGTTTTTTAATTCAAGTTCAGGAGAAGGTCAAACCCTAATCTTGCCCATGTCTGAAAACTAAAGCAATCACTTGTGAATTTCGTTTCGCATCCCTTGCTCCCCGCCATCTTCACCCCGGTAGCAGCTCCTTGACTCATCCCTCAGACAGTTGTCGGACAGGTTGTCAGTCTCCTCAGCCAGGCGAGGAGTCAGCCTGTGGCTACTCTGACTGTACACTTGACTTTTTCTGTGCGTATCCTGGTCATGTCTTTCCTACTGTTGCTTTGGGTGGTGGCACCATTAAGGCGGTCTGATGTAGAAGTATGCAAATGTCGCTTACATTTAGAGGGATTGTAGTAGGTGCCCAAATAAGTGGGTTTGAAGTCCCAAATTAAAAATCAAAACAACATTCAAGCCAAACTAATTTTGTCACTTGTCCACAAGGTATAAAAGGTACATTACCTTTTGTGTATAACTATTACAATTATTTGACTATACTGCAGACTAGACTATAAATGCACAAATGAAGATCAGAAATCTCACAAAGAAGTGATACAGCAAAGTGCAATCACTGCAAGTTGATTTATTTTTGCCTTTCAGTGAAGCGTTTTTTCTAATAATTAAGGGTTCTTGTCCTTGAGGTGTTGACACGTCATAGGCATTGTTAGCAGGGACCTGTCTTTTTGCTGCAGTCTGTGGACTGACCTTGCCCATAGGTCTGAAGTAAGGAGCCATCAGAGAACTGATCCATAAATTATCAGAGGGAGAAGAAACAACGTGCGTGCACAGAGCATGAGTCATGTCTCCATTTGTGCTCCATAGAAGACAATCTCAAATGCCAGGGAAGTCAGATTGACTTTTATAGATACTGTATATGAATGGATATACTGTATCTATAAAAGGAAATAATCCTTTAAATCCTTCAAAAACCTTTAATGTATTAAAAGCAAAGACATAGCAATGGTATAATGTGGATTATAGTCTATGGTGTGTGACTGGGGCAGAATTTATGTTTAATCAGACACTGGGCATCCTTTAAACTATTTTTAAGGTTTTGAAAAGGTATCTGAAAATGTAAATATCATGAGGTGATTCTGTTAACCTTCTTAAGTATTCCCGGAGTTAAGCAATCTGTACAAATTTACAACAACCACTGAACTGCAGCATCTAAATTGTTTGGTTTGTGGTAGCCAATTCATCTGAGGTTCAAACCTATCTGTCTTAAACAAAGCCAGGATAACAGCTTCAACAATATGGCTGGTTTGCCTTTTTAGACTCTTCTCTGCTGGTACGAAATGCAGAGCTGTAATAGTGATCCAATTAAAGTGAGTGATCCTTAAAAAAATTCCAAGTTCTTTGTTGTAAAATTCTGTACAATGTACAACAAATTCTAGAACATTGAATATAGAATATTTTCACTTTGTCCCAAATTAAAATGCAGAACTGATTGAGTTTATATTTTCAAGAAAACAACCTTTTCTACTTTAAGTATATTTTTAATTCAGGATTTTTTCAATTGAAAGATGATTTTAGTTTGAGATTTTGTGTGTGCCTTTGTTATTTTGTTATTTATTTAATGTAAAACTTAATGAGTCATTTGATTTGAAGAACATACAGTTAACCAGTTATTTTCATTTACTAACTCAGAAGCAATACCCAATTACAGCATAACCACTAAAAATTAGCATGATCTTTAAAAAAGATTAGCACCTTGTAATTTCCCTGAATTTTAGGCTCTTCAGTCTTAATTTCTGTGCTGCTCTTTTTCCCATAATGATTTAGAGCTGTGTGTACGTTCTTTCAGCTTGGTTTACAAACATGAATAAACATTTTGTCCCTTCTAATATGATGGAGGCAACCCTGATTATTTACACTGATAATTTTTCAGTCCAGTGCCTGTTTTGGAATTAAGAAACAAAGTAACTCCAAGCATCCTGAACTTAAATAAATAAACCTCCCCTTCCGCAATGGGCCCAAAAACAGTGTGACCCCAGTGTGAACCAGAGCACTTCACACAGGCGTCTTAAAAATGTCCCTCAAAGAAGAGTAATAATCTAAAAATTACACACTCTGGCACCTTTATCTGTCATTTCAAATGACTGAAGACTCATGGCTTTTTTAACATAAAAAAATACAAATAAAAATCGACAAATCTTTCTCCAGGAAGACTGGTGCTGTGCCTTTCGGTACATTTAAATGATCTGCAAATCTATCTGTGCAGATGAAATTGTTTAATCTCCAACATACAAGAGTCAGGCCTTTTGAGGAACAGGAAACAACACAGTTCCTGTCTCAGTGCAATCACCCTCACTCATTAAACAGGAGGAAACAAACTGCCATTTGACTGAGTCACGGAGGCCTGTGGATAACTACATCTTGTGCAGATGAGGCAGATTTTCCCATTCAGTTTATTAGTGTACATGTCTCTCTTCATTTTGAAGCAGTTGCCAGTTCAAGTGACAAGTCACAAAGCCAACATACTGTATAGGAAATGCCACTGCCGATGCAGAATTTCAGTTAAAGCAGCAGAGAATCTCAGAGCGGTGGTTAATTTATTAGGTCGTCCAATGCTTTCTGACTGGCATTTACAAGGTGTCAGCAGTCACAAAAGACCGGAAAGCACAGTGGTCTAATTTCCTTCTGAGCCGGCACAATTAGGGTGTTTTGTAACCTTCGTGTTACATGAGTTCCTACAGATTGTTGTTAAAAGTGGTGTTTTGTAGAATCAAATCCTTCACCCGCAAGAAAAAGTTTTTGTTTTAAAATAAAGGAGGTTTTAGATTTTTTATTCTATGGACACGTGGAATATGTTTTATAGTGCGCATCCTGTTTGCTAATACAGTAAAAGCTCTGTACTTTTACTGTAGGACCATCAAAAAGCTTCAAGCAAAAAGCATTTATTACATGTCATTTAGATATTATTTTTCACGTGAAAATTAGTCTGGCTTGTTTCATCTTTTTCTTCAGGTGATTCTATCCTAATCCAATTGGAGAAGCTCAGTCACATCACAGAACTGATGCATTACTTACTTTCTTTTCCAATGTCATGCCAGAAAACCACAATGTTGCAAGAAAAAAAGCCTTGAGAAATGGGAAGACGTGCAGACATTTCTAAGTTTTATTACACTAACAGTCAGGAGATGTTTTGACGTGACATGGACACAAACTCAGTCAGTATTAGACGGACTTAGTAGTCTTCCAATTCAATACTGGCAATCGCTAATGAGGACTGACAGCTTCCTGCAGGACTGCTGTGCATCTTAGCAGGAGAGAGTCCTCTAGTGATCTTCCTGACCCCTTGGGTACTCTCTGAATATGCTTGGTAAAGGTCTTGCCCAGAGACACCTCACAGCGTCAACCCAACTGTGGAGTTCATTATCTAAGTGTGGGAAGATCAGGAATAGAGCTAAAGGCAGTTATCAATGCCATGCTCATTAAACCAGAGTAAATTATTTTCTTTGTAAGATCCTTCTGTTTTGGGGGGGTGGGGGTGTTATCAGTACAGTATATCATGCAGGACACTTGGGTCAGCTCACATCCAGTTAGAGAGGGCTGGGTCCGGCTTAATGATTCAAACATAAAATATCCCAAAATAATATTTATTATTATTCTTTTAACAATTATAGCAACATAGTTGGTTGCCAGACATCGTCTTCTTATCTATAGTATTAGCTTAATTCTGAGACAAAAACTAGACTATACCTTATAGACTTTATCTACTTTATAATATGGATTTGTGATTTTAAACTGAATTTTGTGTATTGTCGCCTGTAATATGAAACAAGGGAAGGATGCCTTGCATTTCACTTATCAAACATTGCAATCCTGTCTTTCGTTGGTTTTAAGAAAATTGTAGTACTTCAGTTTTAATTCTTTTTTCCCCAGCTAAAATAAGATTTTAAGGACCATGTACTGTGCAGTTTAAGTTAAAAATGGGGCACTTAACCTTACCATTCAGGCTGATCGTGAGCTTTAATTTCTGCTTCACTTGTAATTGGTTCTCTCAGCCTTGTATTCTGTTTTCCTTTCCAACCCAGTAGACTAAATAAAGATACCCCTGGTGCTCCATTGTACTGGTACTTTGATACTAAACAGGAAGGATTATTTAAACTAAAGACACACAGCTTTAGGCACCTCCAGTTAATATTTATAAGATCAGTACTGTTCATTCAGGCACAAAAACCTTGTATTTCAAAACTACATGGCAAAGGAAACAACAGGAAAAGCCTCATTCTCGAACAGGGTGTTTGTGATGTACCTCTTTTATTTGTGAAAATGGACATTAGAGGGCATTTCTTTAGATTTTACAGTGTATTTTGGGCAAAGTCTGTCTATATAAAGGCCAATTTAAGAAATATGGCTGTAAAGTGAAGGACTCAACTCCAGTCCTGGAGGCCCAGAAGGTTTCTGGTTTACATTTCACCTGGGAGCTTTGTTACCTAATTGAACTCAACGAGTAGAAGAACTTCCTAGATTTTTAAGAAGCTGGAGATGTAAAGAGTGCCAGGCCTTGAGGACAAGTGCTGGGTCCCTGGCTTCAATAAATCACAGGTTTGTGATCTTGGGATACTAGAGAGGGCTAATCTCCATTTAATGGGGCCGAAGGCCAGAGTAAACTTCCTAATGGCCCCATACTTACCTGTAGGTACATGTCAGTCAGATGAACCTGCTTCTGACTGGCCACAGGGTGGCGGCGAGTCACTCCAAATACCTCTACACATTTCTTCCCTCCATCTAATTCCTTAGGACCTACTACTGAAGCTACTCTGCTGATGAAATATTTTATACTGCCTTTGTACATATTCTCTGTCCTTTTTTATCTCTCTCCCCATTGTACTGCAGGCCAAAAATAATTAAATTCACAAAATGTATGATCATTGCCTGACCAGTTAAGGGCTGAATTAGTACCTGGAGAACAACTGGCCTAGCCTAATGTGTGTCTCTGAAGGAGGCTTGCTTTGAACACCTACTATTTCTCTACTTTTCTAAGGGCCACAATCAACCTGCATTTTTGTTACCAGTGAGATCCTTGATAGCAGTGCTGCATTACTTCTCGAGCTGAGTCTGCATTTGCCGATGGTCGTAACATGATCTGTATGGAAAGCTCAGTTTCAGTGGTTAATAAATAACAGTCGTGGTTCATGACTAATTTATGCCCAGGAGGTGAAGGAAGTGCTGAGCTGTTAAGGTGGCCAAGGCTGGGAGTGACGGCTCTATAAAGGCTGGCCTTGGCACAGCGTGAAACTGCATAACGAGCCTGAAGGGTCACAAAAGAGATGCAGCTGGGCGTCCCAGGCTGGAGCTCCAGCTAGGTGGTGATAGAAACAGAGCCCTTCACTTCCCGTGACGCAAGGTTTCCGCTGCTGGATCTCCTCTGGTGAAGGCTTGTATCAAGAGCAAGGAACTGAACCTCTGTATTGCTATTTCTCAAATTCTTATTTGATTTGGACAGAAACAGCATTAGCTAAAGTATATATGTAGTACTCATATATCTATCTCTGTTGAAGAGTAAATAATTCCATAAGATATCTTTGACAAGCACCTTGCTGTATGTCACTGCTTAATACTCTGCTTTGAATAGAACTACAGTCCTATGTGTTTCTGCACCAGAACAGCTTTCCTGTGCCTCATTAGTCACACTGGAAAACTAGAGTCAGTTCTGTGTTAATTATTCATGGAGGGATGTGACTTGAATGTGCTCATTTCCCTGGCTGTTTGGTTTAGTCACGTAACTGCAAAGGCAATGCAAAGGATAATACCATACTTTTACATACTGAAAGCCAACCCGAGCCTTAGCCTTTAGTTCAGAGAACAGTTTCTCGAAAGCAGCCAGGGGAACCAAGCTCAGCTTTAACAAGTGAACTCTTGAAAAACAAAATGTAAAGTTAAAGTAGTTTGCAGGAATATTGTATTTAACTCCACATGAAAGAAAGTGAGGATCCTAGATTAACCAGAGTTGTAGCAGGCGGTAATTATGAGGAATAATTAAATGAAAATGAAACAAGCATTGCACAGGTCATCAACATTTCTCTTCATAATGGGAAACATTCTTTCATTTTTTTTCTAGAGTGATTTAGATCTCATACTTGTGTTACATTCCTAATTTTAATAGTGTGCAGCCCTTACTTCTGGAACTGATAAAATTTCCATTTTGTACTGTTTCATTTTATTATATTGTCATAACTTCTTTGATATATGCCATTTACTGTACACAATACTGTGGTTTTCATCTCAATCTGCTTAATTTTAAAAATGTGCTTAAAATGTGTAGATGTATATAATGGGCAGGCCCCAATTCTAGTTTTAAGAACATGGCTCATTTGTTGTGGTAACATACTATAACCTCTCATGATAATGCACTCCAACCAGAAAGCAATGAATTAAGTATTACAGACAATGAAGAATTTGTACCTTTGGATGGAGTTCTTTAATATGCCTATGTGAGGGGAAGTGAATCTGTAAAGCATTGATTTAAAAAGAAAACCCAGCTTTCTTCTTTTTTATTTTTTTCCTGAGGAAATTTGGTCATGAGAGTCTACTTTGGGATTGCTTAGATGAATGGCAAATACAATCATCATTTCCTGTGCATCTCAGAATGGCCTGCTGCATTAAAAGGAAAATGAATGGCCTGGAATTATAGCCTCAGAGAAATGCATCAAGTGTGCTTAGGAAAAAAAATGTAAAGGATATTTATAGTAGACCCAAAGTGCTTTTATTTGTCTCGTGCTCTTGCAGGTGCTAAATCATTCTTATTATAGTAGTAGTGTTGTGGCCCAAATCTATCATTGATGTATTAACCAGGCCCTGTTTCATATCATCTCTTACCCAGGGGACATACTGCAGGCTCATTGATGTAGGTTTTACCGCATGGCAGCCAAGCCATATACAGTACACACTGCATGACGGTGCTTACCCATAGCTCCTTTAGCTCATTGCTGGGGTTTGCCTTGCTGTTGCCCCCAACACGTCTAATCCCCTGTCTTGGACATTGAATGATGCTGCATGCAATACGTCTGATGGAGAACTTCCTTTTCGATGTATTTCTTCTGTTCTACATCCTCTTGCACCTTAAGGAGAAGATCGTGCTCAAGCAGCGCATTAAAATTATGTTTGACAGTCCTTGCCAAATATAATGCAGATTCCACCTCTGACTGAGCATTTCTGATCTTTTTGAGTATAAGCAACTGGCTGGTACTGAAATGCCTGCATTTGGCGGTCTGTGCAAATGCAGATGGATTTGTGGTATTCCACTGTCTGACACCAACCATTACACTACAGATAATGTGTGTCTGTGATTTCTGCCATATTCCATCCTTTTCCTTCTTTGATTTTGATTTCCTTCTCACTCTGCTTAAATCAACTGTCTTCATGATTTAAGCGGGAGACCAAATGATATGTTCTGCTTCTTTACTGTCGATATTTTACATGAATATTTTTTTTTCAATATTATTAAAAAGCAGAGTGAAGCAAACCTGTGCTTGCTGTTGCCCCATTGACTTTTTAATAATATCTTAAACACTGTCCTGCAATAAATGCATATTTACAAAGTTGGTTTTCTGTGCTTTTGCTCAAGGGCTAAGTGAGGTGTGTGGGAGTGGTCAGTTGATTCACCGGGAGTTATCAGTTTTTTTGGCATAGGTTAGTCCCTTCAGGAAATAGGATCTTTATTACAGATAGTCTTGACTTGGCCATGCTTTGTAGGCAGACATCTACCTATCACATGACCGGAACTCAGTCCAACTGGATCAGGATCCCCAGGCAAGGTAACTGTGACCTAAAACTGACATGCTCTGTGTAACACTTTGGAAAATAAATTACCCCAGGTACCAGAGGGAATTTGATTGCATCTTTTGGGCAACATGCAGCTGTATTTCATCAGAGCTTGAAGGAGGTGTTCTCGTTACCCATGTAATAAGATCTGTGGGTCAGGCTATTTTTTTTGGCAGGACATTGTGTGTGCAACGTTCCTGTGTGATCCTGGAGTATGATGTGACACAGACAACAGGGATCAGGCAGTTGTTCTTTCATTCTGTTCTGAATAACAGTCTATGGATTTTTCTTCTCTTTCATTTTTATTTAAAGAGCGATGGTTTAGATGTTTCTTTTTTCTAAATTAATAAGGGACAATGTTGTCTTTTAGTGTACTTTCTGTATGGTTTTTAAAATTAAAGTACAGTATTCTGTTTTTATGGATAATACATATACTCTGCATTAGAAATGGGAAATGGGAACTAAGAATGAACAATGTGCAGTAGTTACAATAAAAATGTCATTATTAACATAAGAACATCTCTATGTGTGTTTTTCAGTCTGTGTAGATACCCGTCTGTCTCTCACTCTGTCTATCTGCTCATCTTTCTGTGTATCTGTCTACCTGGCTACTTCTCATGTAAGAATGCTGCCTTTAAATATGGATGCTATTCACATTTATATCCAGATGAGCATGATATTTGATGAATATGCTCTACTAGTCATACAGCAGTCGAGATGCATTCAAAATCAATATTTTCAAAAAAAGAAATGTGGGCTTAATGATGGAGTCAAGGGTGATGCTCGTCTCGAATGTTGTTGCACTGTTGGATGTGAAAGTGACCATCTGTTATAACTGTATGATACTTTTGTTTAAATTTGTTTAAATGATCAGATGAGATGTGACCATTGATCTTTAACAATGAATCTTGTTTTTATTCCAGGGTTTAAATGGATGCTGATTTTACTGTAAATAAATGCACACTTTTGTTTCTGCCATGAAAATGTTATCCATGAGACTTATGTCATGGTTTCACAGACAGAGATCTAACATGCTGTATTAAAATATGTTTTTGGTGCATCAAGTATTCCTTATAGTAGGGAGGAACTCAACTGTTAAATAGTGTTTGCATAAATTATTTTTTTAGTCAAGATCATCGATACTGTCAGAGATCTGACAGTGCAAATTAACCTTACTCTATAAGCTAAGTGGTATTTATGAATGGATGCCTTTTAAGGTAATTGGATTATGCAGACATTCTGTTAACCCTTGTAGTGTAAGTGTTTTGACTAGAGTCTGGGTTAGGTAGAGTTCAAGTTAAATGGAAAGTTTAGATAAAACAACAGTTAGCTGTCCTTTGTCATTAATTGGCTGTACATACAGTAGTGCAGTCTTATTTGGCCTTAAGGCAGTTATGTGGTCTCACATGCTTTTTCTTCGTAAACATTAAGATTTCAGTTTTCTGCAAAAGCACTATTGTCTTGTCCCCTGTGTGGTTTTGGTTGGTCCCATTTGGAAGTTACTGTACCATGTCAGAGCTGTGAGACTGTTACAGGACCTTTTCAGTGTGGATCTGCCTCAGGAAAGTGTACATGTAAACACAGTGTATGCAGCTCATTCTTCTTTGGATTTTCCAGTCACTTCTGGACTTTCTCGTTTCGTGGAATAAATATTTTTAAATAAACTTCTCCTTCCACGTGTAATTAGTGCTTCTAAAGAACTGTCAAAGATTTTGCATCAGTAGAGACGTAGATCTTACTTACATCAACATCTACCATCTGGGAACTTGAGATTCTCGTCATCGCTATAAAATATGCTGTCTCTTTATTTTTTGTGTGTGTTTTTTAACTTTGTTTTTAGAGAAAAATACCACATACTGTGTTGTGTATTTATCAGAATAAATGTAAAAACAAGTGTGATTTATTGCATTACATTATTTTTTAAATTGACTGCTGCTATTGTCTGTGGTGTGTGTCTGTAGCTTTCCACTAAAGTATAGTTGTAAATGTTGCCGGAACGAGTGTGGATAAAACTGAGAGTAACTATAATAGCAACATTGGGATTAAATTATTATCTTCTCAATTTACATTTAATATTGTTTTTTGATGGAGCAGTGGAGTTTATCGCTGTTACTGTTACATTTTTGAGCAAGGTGCTTCATCCAGATTGTTCCAGTAAAATGCCCGGCTCTGTAAAATGACACAAATACGTTGCTTTGGATAAAAGCATCAGCCAAATTAAAGTATAATAATATTAGTAGCTCATTTCTACAGAAGAATGGCTCTGGATCTCCAATGAATACAGCTTCAGAATACAAAATTTGATCAAATCTAGTGTGTTCATTTCTTCATTATTGTATTTACACAGTTTGCCAGGATGGTCCACACTCTTTCTTTTCTGCATTTTGCATGCTGTGTTTTAGAGCTGCTTTTCTTACCACCACATAGTGCTGCTGCATGAGGATGCAACAAGTACTCATTTTACTACAAATTATCCTTTGTTACAGATGTATTTTTTTACAGATTAATTGCCCTCACAAGTGTAGTAGACAGCCATCTGTGCAGAACAGGTCACTGCTATAAAGAGCAGAGTATTTCCTTTCGCACTGCAGTGGCCAGAAGACAGGCACTACAGCACTGTGGTAGCGTCACAGGAAAAACATTATATTAAAGACCTGTTTGTTAATGTTTTTTTAAATATTTCTGGAGTGGTACTACATTATGAAATCTCAAGCTTGGCAGAATTAAAAAGCAGAATTAAAGGGGGTTGTGAATGCAAATACTGGGGTCAGTGGCTTTGAGAAGGACTTTTAAAGAAGGACTATTAGTACATTTTAGTTTTTTAGTTACACTGTATTCTTATTAAATATATATTCTTACAGCCTTTTCGCCACCTACCCAATATATACAAAACATTCATGGGGACACGGGAATAGTGAGCATTGTCACCTCGTACACTTCTAGATGTCCTACAAATGGAATCAGGACCCCAGCTTCCTTCGCACCCTGGGGTCAGAATCACTGATATTTAGTATCGATATTGATGTTTCATATACTGTACTGTACCTTCACAGGTAACTGTGCTAAATCACACATTTTGAGTATAAAATATACATACATTTTTATATGGGAAACAAGGTCCACAGCTGCTGTGTAGAGCTGTTACATTTTGCAATGTTATATTTTGTGTTTTATAATGTCCTACTGTATGTTGGAGAACAAAGGACCTTTATGCCACCATCTTTTTGGTTGTGAGGATTTTCATCAGCTTTACAGATCTTCTAAAATTACCGTGGAAGTAATCAACAAAGTATCGAAGATTTCATTATTCTTCGTTCTGCTTCGTGCAATATTCTTAAGCAGCTCATTTTTGCTAGCCTTTAGTCTGTTCCCTTTAGACAACATTCACATTACTGAATGATGTTCCATTATAAAGCCTGTATGTTAAATAAAGTATGAATATAAAGTATGAATACAGCATGAACACCAAGTGGATCAATTTTCCTTTGTAGTAGCTATGGCTTGTGCACAAACCCAGTTTTTCCCTTGTAATAGACTGATCTGCACCGGAACGCTAACATAAAGGTTTTAGTACACAACTGCTGTGACTTGGGAGAGCAACAATTCTGATAGCTGTTCCACAGATATTTCTGTCTAGATGCACAGGCAAAATGCCATTGAGTGCCACCTGTCATTTATTTGGGTATTGTGCTGAATGGGTAGCTTTTCTTTATTTTCAACAGCACAACAATTTCATCTGGCAGTGAAAAAGTTTACTTTTTCCTTTAACGTACAGTATGCTGATATATCTGTACGACTACTCTGCACACATTGAGAACATACAGCTCCCTGCCTTTCCTGAGTTTTTTTTAACAATATTTAAAGCAACAGTAGCTTTTTATTTAAGCAACAAATAATAGGTTTATTCCATGCTGAAAAGAGAAGAAAGAAAACACAACATTTTGGCTTGTTTTCTTTCTTTCTTTCTTCAACGTGGAATAAACCATTTACTTGTTCCTTTGCAGCCTAGGCATGCTGATGCAGCTCCCCACCTGAACTGTTTTTTTTATTTGATATCAAGGGACACAAACAACTAACTAGCAAAATAACTAAGCCTTGAAAATTTGTAGTAAAAAGGGGAAACTGCATGTTTGCATTTTAAACATTCATTTAACCATTCTCCAGGATGTTAAAGAAAAATTATACTTTATAATTGCTCAAGTATACCTACAGTACATCTTTACGTTTTGTCTTCATTTTGTTTAATAAAACAACACATTTCACAACACATTTCATATTTAAGATTAAGCTTCCCTACTGTATATCATTTCATTATTAAAACTCTGACTTTTTGGCTTGATATTTTTACAAGACTTGTGGTGTGTGTGAGGAAGCTGCATAGTGGATTAGTTGTAATCACTGTGATGCTCCATGGTTTGAAGCAGCTACCATTTTTGAAGAAGATATGTTCAGGTGATGTGGTGTATTATAAAATTTAGGATGCCCCCCTGAAATCTAAATTTATACTTTTCAAAAATCAAAGTAAATTAAACCAATCCACTATTCACTGTCCTCTTAAATGTTGCTTTTAATAGTTAATGATTTTAATAGTAGTTGATTTTAAAACTATCAATAAATTACAATATATTGAGCCTTTAAATGCTTTGCTTGAGACACTGCCTTTTAAAAAATAAAATGCCATCATTCATAGTCTCTACTGTTCGACAAAGCTCTAGCAATCGTAAATTGTATTTAAAACAAAACAAAAGTTAAGAATGCATTTGCTTGAAAGTTACAAGAAAAACTAAAAATGAGGATAATTGAACAGGTATGTTTAATATTCCTTTTAATATCCCTGTTTAAAGTGCACCTACAGTAGCTGAAACCCTGTGTATCACATGGAGAGAATTAATTCACTGAAGCAGAGATTCACACTTGTTGCTGCTTTGTGGTATTTCAGGCTCCATCATTGTAGCCTTCATTTCTTTAGAAATGTCAAATTATTAAAAGTAAAAAAGTATTAATTATTTACCAAAATTGGTAACTCTGTCAGAAAAAAAACTAACTAACCCAATGCCAATAACAGACTGATACTTTATTGTTTTAATTATTAGAAAAATGAATATTTTATTTGGGTAAGATTTTCTTGTCTGACAGAATATTGACATTTCCTTTAGACTTGCCATTCCAGGAGAAATACATTTTTTCTACAGCAATTAGATATACTGTATACTGGGAAGCATTCTAGAAAGCACCTTCTAAATATATTGTTAAAGCTATGAGAATAAAATGACATCTACAGTATATATTTTTTCGGGCATGTAGATAACTATTGATTTATATACGTTACTCCTTCAAAAGTGTTCTCAATAATGGTTCAAATTGGGCTCAAGCCTGACAAAAGGACATGATATAAAAATTGTATTTATTTGTTTGTGTGTCAAAACCTTAGGTGATCCACAAAAGTGGATGTGTTGTATAAGATGCATCTCTTAGCTAACAAGCTGTCAGCAAGTTGCATGTGTAATGACCTGATAGTTGAGCCATTTCTGAGAGTGACTCTTTAAGGCATCAGATGCTCCATAGCTTAAAAGCAACATCGGTTATCAATTGACAGGGTGTCTTGTTTTCCAGTTGAAATGTGGTTTTCTACCAAGTCATTACAGTTTCTCCATTTTGATTCTTAGTGCCAGGTACAGGCATTAAGGGTGAGATTGCACTAAATGCTAGCACTTGCTATGGCTGCTTGAACACATATAATGAACACAGACCCTGCATGCATTAATTAACCCTTAAAGTACTGCTTCTGCTTTGCTTTTCTTTTTTGATAATATGCATTTTCCTTTTATGTAAGCTGTCTTAACACTTCAGATATTGAAAACAACAGTTCAATATCAGATTTTAAAAATGTGATTAAAATATGTGTTGCAATAGATTCGGATTGTTTATTTTTCAGTATGGTGATCAGGAACTTTAATATCGTTACAGGTTACTCTGTTGGTGACAAATATGTATTTATTTTGTTTTTTGTTTTACTGATATCTCCATACAGTGTGTCACAAAATAATGTTTTTTTAAACAAAAATCTGTTCAGAAAGTTGTTTTAAATTACGCATTTTTGTGTCCTTTTGTTGTTGGTTAAAACTGTGTAAAATCAAACTTATTGACTGATAGATAAGGGATTCAGTTCTTTAAGGGTTAATCAGGGGTATTAAACTGTACCAAAATGATTTGCTTGAGTGAAGAACCATGCATGTTCTTTTTCTACAGAAACCTGTCTTGATAATAATAATGCATCTTTGATAAACATTATTCAGATGAGATTATTTTATTTCCAAGAAAACAGGATGCATCTTTTCTAAATGGTTACATACAAATACTTCTACAAGCAGCTTTCATAGAAAGATCATGGTACCGAGTATGAAATACAAAATTAAAACAATTTTTCTGTTGTTTTATTAGCCCCATAGAATCCTGTCAGAATTTCTACAAAGATTTCACATTACAGATCGACATGGCTTTCAACGTATTCTTCTTGCTTTACTTCGGCCTGCGAGTAAGTAAAAAAGAAAGGAAATAACCTTTCAAGTACATATTTTATGTGATGAACAAACCATGGGCTGTCTAATGTCTTAAACAAAATATTATTTTTTTATTAAATTGCTTTCATTCCAAAATAAATAAAGCCAGTTGCAAAATAGCTAGCTGGATAATAAAGTGCAAGACAAACTTGACTATTTAGATGCGGTTCAGCTGGTGTTTAGGTTTTGCCAAATATTTTGTCTCTCAGGGTTTTTTGGCTTTAATTTTTGCCTGACACCAAATATTTTTTACTAGAATAAACACATTACTGGTCATAATAGCACAATATGTTCTGGACATGATTCTCAAGGTTTGTTTAGTTTATCATTTTTACCATGCTTTTTAAACAGATTTTTACATGATCTTGTAAGGGATGTCTAAATATGTCATTTTATCCCATTGTACATAAGTTCTTAAATATAAATTCTAATTAATATTAGCACAAATAATTCAATACGTTAAAGCTATAGAAGTCAGAAATTGGTCAAAATCAATAACCTGTACTTTGTTTTCCTGCACATTGATTGCAAAGCAGACATGTCACATGTATCTAGACGGAGCAGAGATGGTGAAAGTTCACAGAGGACAATGTAAAAATGAAGTCTCTGTGGATGTAGCAGAACCAAATGTTTCAGAAACCAAACGTACAGTACTAGACAGCAGATTGTAGAGGGAGTGGTCGTTTAAAACAGACTGCAGACCATGCAGTAGAGGCTGGTGTTTGTATTAAATACAACTTAAAAATATTTTTATAAGAATCTCCTCTCTTAAGGAATAAAGGAACAAAGAAAATAGTTTTGTGTGTGTTGTGTATGTTGGGTGGGGCAGAGGACAAGTTGCAAAAAATAAAATTAAAACATTAAATTAAATATTATCGAATGTATCTTCTCTCTTTTTTGGTATAAGACGCTGAACATGGCAACTTGCACTACTCTATATCCACCTTATGATGCTCATTTACTCCAAATGGTTAAAATATACGAATAGACAACACAGGAAATGAAATGTACATTACTGCTCCTGTTTGTTTTTTTGTTTTGTTTTCAGTTCATTGCAGCCAACGATAAGCTGTGGTTCTGGCTGGAGGTGAACTCGGTGGTAGACTTCTTCACTGTCCCGCCAGTGTTTGTGTCTGTGTATTTGAACAGAAGCTGGCTCGGTAAGTCACGTCTCTTCTATTGGAACTTCCGCTTTCAGAAATGAAGCGCCGAGTCATGTTCGAGGTGACCTCTAAAATGGCCGGATGGATTTATAGGCAAAATCAACAAAGAGATATGTGAAATCTTGTCGCGGCCTTTGGTGGATGAACTAAAATTCTAAACACACAGATGTAACATAAGAACGACGGGCTAAGTCGTTAGCAACTTGCCGACAACCAAAACAGAAATTTGTCTTGTACGATTGAAAGTCCTTTATCGCCATCTACTGTTTAATTACTGTACAACAGAACAAGAGTCATTAATAAACAGGATTAAACATTTGTTCTTAATAGAATAGTTTAAGAAGCAAATTTTGAGTGAGGTTATTATTATGTAGCTTTGTAGAAATATTATTTAATCCATTTTCGTTTGCATCTGAATTATTTTTTGTTATTAAAGCATATACATTTTTTAACTGGGTTTTGATATGGGAAGTAATTGGTTAATATATTTTGATGATTTTGATTTGCCCCCTGAATTATGTTATTATTCAGCAATGAAAGCATTAGTATGGAAACTCAAGCCCTTTGCTAAATCTGCCATGGACAGTTGCTAAATTAGATACTATAAATAAATATTAATTCTACTACTAACGGATAGGGCAGTGCGTGAAGCCTTGGGACCACAGTTTCGAGACACTCCTCATACTAGCACCCCTCCTCCTCTCCGCATTGCCCACCAGTACAGCAGGCTCTTAATGCAGTTGAATAATGAGAGATTGGGCTAGGCTATGTTTGCTCAAACCAGGCGGGTTGGAGCCTATCAATAAAGACTCTTTATTTTGACTCTGAGATTCTTCTGACTGTACTGTAACTTCTGATATAATTTCTGTGTCAAAACCGTTTTTAATTTCATATATATATAAATGTATATATATAATACAATTTTTATAGTTTTATATAGCACCATTTTGTTATAATAAATGTTTTTTTTTTTCATTTTCATTGTGACCGTACTGGGCATCACATGCAGAAGAACTGTTTCTCCTTCTCTGCTTGAGCATTCCCAGAACAGGAGTGTTACTGTTGTTGACTGTATGAAAAATGGATTTCTTTTGCACTCACCTGACAACAAGCGTGTATTTCACTTATTCGCTCTCTGATTGTAATGATTTTCAGTCACTCGGAGTTTGCCTCAGAGTGGGTAGCCGAAGCGGGGGAACTGCAGTGTCAGGTTAGGGGAGTGGTGGGCCTGTCCAGAGTTGTAATTCAAGGCGGAAAACCAGCTCACATTGCTTCTGGTGAGACTTCACACATGAGAGCTGTACAGGAACAGCATGCGGTGTTTACAGTTGTATAATAAATATCACAGAGGAGGATATGATTCATATTCATCAGAATGATTAAAAACCTGCAGCAGATTGTAGTAGTAATGTACACTTTGTATAACAGTTCATTATTTTGAAAGTTGTTTAGGATGTAACCCTAAATTATCCTCCTGGCTGGCAAACAGTTTATTGACTATTAAAAGACTACCTTTAGTGACTGCTCTTTCAGACTGGGACAGGAGACAATAAGCAGTGTGTCTTAATGATTAATTAAGATGATTAGTTACAGAGCTGTCACATAGTAACAGAGCTAGAATAACAATGCAGTCAAGTAAATGTAAACTCCTACATGAATCTGTTGTTAGCGTTATCCTTAGATCTAGGCACAGCTTACTACAGTTCAGTTCTGCTCTATTTACACTGTGATCTCGCTTCTGGTCTAATGTGAACTGAAACACATGATTGATCATGTCTATATGTTTAGCAATATACAGTATGTCTAAATATTTGTCTTTGGGTATTTCCTAATTATTTTTCATAATGAGGAATGCTTTTATTCCTGCATTTGCATTCTGCCTTAAGAAAAATTAACTTTAGCCTGACAGCTGGTGGATATACTGTATGTTAAGTGACTGGAGATTAAATAATTTGAAATAATTTAAATAAAACCATAAAAAATGCAGCAGTGTACTTTGTAACATTATTAAAAGACTTAAAACTGGGTTTAAATTGCTGTGTGCACCTTTAAATGGATTAAAAAAATTATAGACAATATTGCTGAATTGAGTTGTATGCGAAATGAAACTGGCCATTCGCGTCATGTGTCTCAAAGATACAGTAAGGTTGTCTTACTACAGAAGATGGTGTGAATGAAATGTTGTCACTGCTTTTTAGGGCAAAGATATGGCACACCAATTAATCTTGTTAGTTGGGTCCAAAAGAGAGAGGATGAAAAAGGTCACTGTAGGCAGTTGGACACAGGTGTCAGCGTTGGTGTTATGTGCCTCAGGCATAACTGACACAAAGACCGCAGAGAGTGAGGGAAATCATCTAGTTTTTTATGATACACCACTCGCTACTAGTGTGTGGTATACAGAATGTTAAGATTGAAATAACATACTGTATGTGTAAAGTTACGCTATTCATTTTTCTTCTTGTCAGGAATTATATTTCTTCTCCTCCTGTATATTTAATTTAACATGATATGAAAGGGGAATATCTGGTGTATTCTCTTACTGTTACTGTTTTTTTTAATGAAATGGAAGGATTTTTTTTATTGACAAGGGTTATTCAAATGGCTTTGTTACGGTTACCTGTGATGAATTCAGTCTTGCGTGGATTTTTAATCCCAGTCAACCTTGCTCACTGCCCTCACCCCCCCCACACACACCCATACTGAATTTCTCCCCGCCAGCTTGGTCAATGAGCCCTGGGATTTGTGCCTCCCGCAGGCTTGTGACACAGGTGGAATTAGTCTGAGAGATTAAGATGAAATCCTGCTATTATTGAAATCAATTTTCTGGCTGATTTCTTATAGAATGTGGCTAAATATATTTTCTACCTTCGATATTATCTTCAAAACATGAGGAGGGGACAGTACCTATAATATCTTTTTTTAATATGTTAATATGATTATGACTATAAATAGTTCTTGCTTAGTAGAAGCAAAATAATGACATATCAGAAGCTGATGGTGTTTTTTGGTAAAATATACAGCTAAACTCCACATTAAAAGCTATAGTGTAATGATAACTTTTTAAGAGACTGTTTTGAGCAGTGAGCACCACAGATGTGGTGCTGAACACAGGGAAGCTGTAACACCCATAGGGTGGAGTCTGGTCTTCAGCTGAGTATCAAGGCCTGTATCAGCTGATATCAATTTCAGAGCTGACCTATACTCCCTATACTCATGCTGTAAGTCCTTAAGACAACCTGGAGCTAGAATTCAGAATTCGTTAGATGTGTTTTCAGTTGATCCAGAGTGCTAACATGGTTTATAAAGATGCTCACCTCTGCAATTATGTTCTTTAGGAGAGTGGAAAGATACCTTGAAGGCTTTATAGCATTCATTGCCACTTACCTGCTCAGTAATTAATCTCTTTAATTTGCACTAATGACTTGGTGTGCAAGCAGGCTTATCAAGACCTGAATGAAATGAGGCAGAGAATGTTCTTCCTGTATTTAATTTAAATCATAGGAGTGGTTTGAGCTCATTTCTAGTACAAGCTCTGATTAAAACTAGACTTTGATTAAAAATTCACAGAATGAGGCATTAAAGTAAGAAGCTATATCAGTTGCTCACTTGAAATAGAAATTAATCTTCTAAATTGCTTCAAGTGAAGATCACCTCAACAAAAAGCCTGCAAGGATTTGCATAACGATTTGCTGCCAAACTGAGAAACCACTGAGTTCTATTAAGTGGTCAGTCATATGAAAAATCTTCAGTTCATGTCAATGTTTTTACAGTGCTATTTGAGCATACTGGAATTTATCTACTGTATACAGGTAAATGTGAAAAAAAAAAGTTTTGTTATTACTAAATGTCCTTAAGTTGAATGATAAATGCATTTTCATATTTTTCACAGACATCCAGGTTACATAAATCAGAATTTGAATTCCATAGGAGAAACAACAAAGCTCCTCAGCTGTGCAGGATTGCACCCCAGCCTGTTCAAACATGCTTTGCTCAGCTCAGCAAAGACCGATTAGAGCATGTCTAATTAGAAAGAGAATAGTTGGTGAAAAGGGGTCGCAAACAGAAAAAAGGGGGAATGTCTGATTAAAGTGATGTTTGTTATTGTTCGAAATAAATTCTAAATACTTAAAATGACCTCTGTAAACATTAATGATGTCCCAGCCAGATGAAAAGTGTTTTCTGGTTTTTGTTCAGATTTTCCTTTGTAAAGTTATGCTGCAGGTGGCACAGAAGTGTGGGTTACTGTTGCTGCCTCACAGCTCTTGGGTCCTGGGATGGATTCTGGACTGGGGTGCCTTCTGTGTTCTTTCACTGGCTATGTGGATTTTCTCCAGGTGATCTGGTTTTGTACAACTTTAAAAAAAGACACACTGGCTTGGCTCATTAGTGTCTTTATATTATCTCCTGGATGTGTGCCTTGTGTTGGACTCACGTGCCTTCCAAGGTGAAATCCTGCCTTGTGCACAGTTTTTCTGGGATAGGCTCTAGATTGTAATATCCCCTTTCAGGAACGAGCACTTTTGTGAGATTGGATGGGTTGAAATTATGCGCTATCTTGGGCCTGTTGCAGAAGTATTGTTTTTCCGTTTCCTGAAAGACAGTTGTTGATTCTACGTGTTCGGTTGAGCTTGGAAGAGAAAAACTTTCTGTCGGAATTCAAATTTTGTTTCAACGTGACGTTAACGCTTTGCCAGTTAATGCCGTCGTCCATTATACGGTCAGAAATGGTAAGTACCAGCTGATTCATGTGGTAATAAATGAAATGCAGAAATAGTTGTTTAAGACCTGAAAAAGAGGAACAGTATTTTCAAACTGACTCACTCAAGACAGCAGTCCGAAAGGAGAAAACAAGCCTAATGAACTGAATATCATAGATGTTTAGAAAATTGACTGCTATGTCTTTTTCTTTCCTGTTTAATTCAGGATGGTATTCTCTAATACAAACAAACAGCTGCATGCCACACTGTTTGTTTTGACAAATTGTTCTGCTCCTATTCCTTGTTAGCACAAATGAAATGTAAAATATATGAAAACATTTTGCAGCTGAAAGTAATCCTGGCTGGGTACAGCTGCGTGGGAGCACACATTATCCTTTTAAAATGCTTATCCCATGGCGATTGAGAAAATTGAGCTGTGCTTCTAGTTTCCCCTGTGCCTGTGTCCTTCTGTACAGCCGGGGCCTGGAGCTCTCAGAGCAGCTCTGTAATCTGGTCTCTGAATTCATTCACTTCTGTGGCCTCTGGCAGGCTCTGCTTGGGCATCGGTCTGCTTCAGAATATGGGCTACCATGTAAGTGACACGTTCTTCAGCACCAACATGCAGACAGAGGTGCCCAAAGAGGAATGACAGGAGTCCTGGTGTAGAAACCGCTTCAACACCCTCTACTGAGTAAACTTGGATGAGTTAGGAGCATTAAGTAAAGTAGGTTTTGTACCCAGCAGGGCCAAGACCGTGTCTTTGGCTCCCTGCAGTGCCCATTGCTTTTTGCTTTTTTAGAAAGAATGTTCTTAATGCATTTTTCAGCTATTTGAGTTTAGTTTAGTCTCTGTCTAATAATGTCGGTAGTGTCCACTGAAGTCAGAGCAAGCCATCTGACCAGCTTTTCAGCCCCTGACTACAAGATGTCACTGATGTCATTCCAGTGAAAGGGACCCTAAGAAGAATGAAAAAACGAACACAATAATCTGCTACTACTTGTACACCGTTGCATCATGAGAAATGTTGTTATGATGTCGTTATGAGAGGTTAACACACCTGACCCCTACTTGCTTTTAGGTCAAGTAAAACTTTTTCACTGAACAGATTTTTCAGTGTGTTTAGCTTGTGTACACAGAGGCTACTGCATATGTAATCTCTTCTTTGTAGAGATTATTTCACACTTCATATATATCATACTGTGTGTACAGTAGTCTGTTGTTTTTTTAGAAATGTTTAAAAGAGAAATATCTGGATATTTTTGGGTGTTACATTTTCATGGTGGTTAGTGGTGGGTCCTTGAATTTCGATTCCACTCCTGGGATCTTTCTGTGTAGAATGTGCATTTTCCTCCTGTGACTGTGTCAGTGTTTGCTTCCTTCCTCAGTTCAAAACTTTACTGTGTCAGTTTCATGTCATCTCTGTAGGTTCTCTGTGTGGGTACTGTACAGTATGTGTGCCCTGCACTGGACTGGCGTCCTGTGTATAGTGAGTTCTGTCTTGTGCCCATTGTCTTCCATGGTCTTTGGGTTGCTGAGACTCTGTTTTGGACTATTTTTAAAAGATAATATTGGAAACTGAAAGACTGTCACATGCCACCATTATATTGTATTTGTAACATAACTCAGTGAGACTGCAGGGTTGGATTCAAAAAGTATAAAAATCAATTAACTACTTTGCATTCTGTTCACAAAAGGGCCTTACTGTATGTTGCTTGTGTCTTTACCACCAAACAATGTTTTTGGTGTGTGCCAGAGATCATTTTAAAACAGCTTTATCATTTTTTGTCTGACCAGCTGACCCTAGCTGCAGATTTTATTTGAGAGATAAATATAGAGTGCAGCTGTGCTCTTAGCTTTAGTCTGCCTGCCTAAAGTAAAACTGAAAATCACTAAAAATATTACAGCCATTTTCACTGGGTTTTACGATCCCTAGTACAGAACTAGCAACATTTGCTTTAATTCGTAAACACTTAATCTTCATTTTGTATAGTTTTCCCTCTGCGATGAAACAAAAATTAGACGATAACACACAAACTTGATGAATAATAATGAACAATTTGGAAAAGTGTCATTTAGATACATTATACTGTACATTAATAACAGTCAAATTATGTTTGCAACCAGGAAACAGGTAATTACACTCTCTGTGTAGCATTTGAGTTGGCTGATGTGAGTCCTTAGCTTTCATGTTAGCAGTGAGAACAGATTGTGTCTGTAGGTTTGCAGTTCACTTTGACAGCGTTCTTCAGGCAGCAGCAGTATATGAGCTGAATATTGCACAGACTTAATATCAAACCACAGTTCGTGTCATGACATCTTTCTCAAACATATTGATAGGTCTTCGTGTATCGGATAATGATGATGATTACAATTATTTAAAAGTTTATTAATATTTTGTTACGTTTTGTGCCGTTTTCATGTGAAAAAACGGAATAGACTAAATCTTAGATTGCACATCTGAAGAGGTTCTGCAGCTGAAGCAGAACTAAAGCATTGTCATGGCGTGGGCTTATGATTTCCTAATCATCCCCTTCAAAACCTTGACTGCAGTGTTTCTTCTCTTCAAGCTTATAACTTTCGAATGCGGTAAAATTGATCATACTGTGTGGACAACAGGATTACTGCCACTGACATGCCGTATGTCCTTGATTTTGTTAATGGCCTTTGTGTGTACAGGATGATTGACAGTTCTATAGCGACTGCTTAAGGAAGAAGACAGTATATAATACAGCACTAATTGTATTAGGCTGAGGTGATGAGCTGTCAACCTGAATGCTGCAAAAGTAACATGCTGAAAACAAGGTGGAATACACAATAGTGCCTATAGCTGAAATTTTTTAGTGTTTCACACTCCTTGCGTTGTGCTACTGTAGGTTGAAATGAAAGCAAGCTAATGATTTCTCTACACCCAAAATTATAGCTACATCTGAGAAGTCAATTTATGATTCTCCAATGGACACCCATGCTGGTGAAAGAAAAGTATTTATACTAAAACAATGTTATTCAGAAAGCCCTAGTATTTACAGTAGCTAGCCTGAAGCAGCATTTTAAAAAGCAGAGTCTGTAATTCAGTATACAGTAATGAGTAGACCTTTCCCTGTCTTTGATTAAAGAGAGGACACCAGGAAAGCATGGTTTCTCAATCTTCATGTAAGATGTATTGAATGGACTGAGGTCTTATACCATTATCCACCCATCCCGCACAGGCGCAACCAAATTTCTTTGCATACTAATCAACCAAGGGTTTTGATCAGTTCAGTGTAGAAAGTAATCATCTGTTCATGAGCTGCTCGATTAGTGTGGCCGCATACATTTCTATAGAAAAAATAAAGCTGCTTCAGAATTTTTCATGCTATGTTTTCCACTTCCAAATTGACAGAGCAGCTAGTAGTACAGCAGTCCTGATTAATTCAGGATTATTGTGTATTTTTCTTTTCAATTTCAGCTCCACTAAATCCCAAGAAGAGTTCGGTGATTGTAAGAGCTTTTCCTTTCTAAACATAGTTTGGCTTTATTGGTCAAGGGAAAATAACTTAAATGCACGTGACATTTCATTTGCTGGTAGCAAATTGAAAAATGAAGATCCGTCAGGATCCCTCTTGTAGATTATAGCTGAAATGGCTGTGATGACAAACAGTTCACAGCATTTCTGTGCCCGCAGATTCAAATGTTTTGCGTCCTAGCTGCAGGTCTGCAGGTCTCTGTGTCTTTCCCTGGGTGATTCCTAAAGGAGCTTATGGTGTAATATCCTGATGGAAAAGGGCTTTTTAAGCTTCAGTACATGACTGATCATAACCGGAGGATCTGTGTTAAATCTGGTCCTGACATTTTTTGTGTGTCTTCTCTTTTGTGCGCTGTGCAATGTGAAGAGTAGCCCTTGATTTTTCTACTTGAATCTGCCTGCTGATTGTGTCCTAGTTTTAAAAGAAAAAATGTTGAGATAGTCTTTTTTTTTTACTAACAAAAGAAAAGGCAAGCCTATTATTGCAGGAGATTGATGTGTTCTCAGAAAGGGGCTGTTAGTATCACATGCCCAGTACCGGGAAGTGTATGAAGAAATCCCTCCAGGAGGAAGGCGAGTGGATGTGCAGTGCCAATGTGGAAGCTAAGGACAGTGCAGCTTAATCGGGCAAGCTTTGGTGTCTGCAAAAGCGGCAGGGGTATTGCGCTGACTTGCAAGTAGTTATGATTCCGAGCAAGATTTTAGTTTACCGAGGGCCTGATGGGGGCACGCGCACCGAGACATTTCGGAGCACCAGAAGACGAAAAAAGTCATGCGGAGAATTGTTTCAGAATGGGTACCGAGTCAAGATTAGTCATGGACACGGAGCAGAGAAAGAGGACCCCGACAACTTCCGGCATTCTCTGACTTCTTGTTACAACGTGGTCTCCTACTGGGGTAAGGGTTCTGCGTTGTAAAGATTCTGTCTAATAATACAAAACAGATTTGTCCTGAAAACATCATAGTGTTTAAAACCCAGTGTGGAGGCTAAGTCCTACTGTACATGTCTGACATTATATTGTTGGAGTATTGAATTCTCTAACGTATGGGGGAGTGGACAAGTCAATGTCTGTATACTGTATATAAAACTTGAATTGACCCCCTTCTTTCTTCAGTGGTAAACAAGAATTCTTCAAGCTTTGCTACTTTTGCTAACTAGGACTTTATATAATGTTTTCCCGAATTAATAATCAAGTTACGGAACAAAGAGTTGCACAAATATGCAGACAATCGGCAAGTTCCTTCCTGTCATTCTTTAAAACAATATTTGTATGCTAATTGTTACTGTATACAGTTATATTGGGAGCCTTAAAACTATGGACAGCTGTAGGAAACTTAACATTTTATATGACAACAGATTTAGAGTATTCCGAGGAAAATTATTCATATTGAGACAGCTGTAGGTGCATTGTTTTTAGCTTGGTGGTTTATGGGTTTTCATAATATGCTATTGAAATAACACGCAGCTGAAATACATCCTTTGTGACTTTTTTAATCAAATCCGTTACTTGTGGTTCTTGGATCAAGATTGGTTCTTTGAAAGAATGAGCCTTGGCGTGGTTGGAACAAAATGGTGCACAACTGGAACACAACTGTAAACTGGACAGACTGTTTCTTTTTGAACGACCAAGAGCCTGTCTTTACTGGGAAAAGTTATTCTGTAATCTTTGCATTCTTGTGCAATGTTGGAATTAGTGGGAACGTGTATAATGTGAGACGTTCGCTGATAAGAGCTACTGTACAGCACATAGTGAAAACCCCTGTGTACACAAAATACGTTGTGTCTCGCATTTATCCATATCCCTCTCCTCAGTCACTAGAACCTGGTTTGGGTTTATTCCTAATAAGGGAAATGAAAGGAAGCCTGTACCTTATGAAATGCATGATCTACTGATGTTGGAAACAAAGACACAGATAAGCTTCACCTTCTGAACAACATTCTCATTTTGTTATTAATATATACTGTATCTATATAAAATAAAAATTGTAGTTATTTTTTGCATGTGAAATAACATATATTTGCACCATTTGATAGGTTAATTTGGATATAATAAGTAAAATGAAACCATAAGGAGTGTCACTGACTGTACCTATGCTGCCTGACTGTATCTAGGAATGTGATCTTTTACAGCTGTCCTTGAATTCTGCTGGGCACTGTTTCCTGATGTAACGTTTCGAAATGGTTACCATTTTTAGGTTTACGTCAATGGAGCTACTAGTTCAATCACGTCTGTCCACCTGCTTCTGGTTTAATCCAGGTTTTCATCTCACACAGTTTTGTTCTTGGAACCTTGTAATCAAATTATTTATCTGATAGACAGTGTTTGCAGAGATGCCTTGAGGAGCCTGTTAAGAAATCTGAAATCTACCCATTCTGTAATATTCAGTCAGTTTTGTTATTATTTAAATTGCTTCAATTTTCTAAGTCCTTTTTTTGGATAGCTTTAAGTTAGGCATTTGGTAGGATTGTTCTTTGAGTTGCTCATGAAAGCAATCAAATTGCTAAAGATGGATGATCATTTTAAAGGTATCAGCATTGCAAAAAAAAGTATTACTGTGTTATGCTATGTTATGTTATTAAATAACCAGACAATGTGTACACACAGTTAAATCGCTAGACTATTTTCTGATGGGTTTGTTTTTCCTTTATACAGGTTTAAGGTTTCTAAGAGCCTTAAGACTGATACAGTTCTCAGAAATCTTACAGTTTCTGAATATCTTAAAAACAAGGTAAGTTCTTTTTCTGATCTGATTACCTTTTGAAAAGGGCTTTTTTATAATTGACAATTTCAGTTGAGTATATGTGTTACTGAATCATTCACATTTCCAGTCACTGGTATCGTAATATGATTTTGGCTGGTAATCATTGTACCGTTATCCAGCAGTAATTCCAAATATCCAATCCATGTGTTTCTGCCATATGTAGGATGTTAGGAGATAAACTATTTCAGTCCACAGGGTAAGAACAAGAACAACTCTTTTGTGCAGTTTTAGAAATATGGAAAAGTCACTCAAAATTTGTAAGCATGTGGAATGCAGTTATCTTAATACTGTAGGTTGCAAGTAGCTGTACTGGCATTTCCCTGTTTTGATCAATGATTTGGTTCTAAAATATAAACTTAAAAATAAACAAGCTAATCATATTTCATTACACTGTGGCTAGCAGACAGCACCCACTTGGTATGAGGCATTATTCAGCATTTGGTGCTACAGTACTTCAAATTGCTGTGTGGTGTTCACAATGACGGCTGATAAAAGCCTTTAATTTGTATCTGTAGACACATAAAATTGGAAGGGATAAATTATAGATTTGTTGTTCTGCGTATATAAAGTTCCTTTATCGTGAATTAATCTCATGACTAAGTCCTTTAAACCAATACTGACAAGTAGGCTGCAGAATATTTTGGTACCAAGAGAAAGTGCTAAATCAAGTTGATGTATTTTGATATATAGTAAATTATATAAATGAGACTTCTTGTACCAAAATATATATTTTATACTGTCTAATTGATCACGAATTGGTTAGCCAAATGTATTTTAGTATTTCAAAATATTACAGAAGAGCTTTTCTCAGGTAGGAATATTGATTTGTGTTGAAATGTTTTCACAAGAAATACAATTCATTTTAGAATAGTTTGCTGTAATTCTTTTCTTTCTGAAAGCTCTGCATATGATGTGGCCATGCCAGTTTCCCTGCTGCTTAGAATTAAAGCTTTAGCACAGATGTCAGGAAGAGCTTAGGGCTCAACAAAATGCTTTAGAATAATCCCCTCACTCAATTCAGACTGATGGAGGTAAAGATAGGGATACTTCTCAGCACATGGTAGAATGGGAGCACAGAAGTGCTGCAGTTCATAGTGTCAAAAGAATGATTCCATGTCATTTTATCGGCAATAGAGACAGGTCCCCGGGCTGATTACAAACACTTCCATTGATCGATTTAAAACCAGTAAACAAATGGTTAATTTCTCCTGTTCAGAATGAAAACATTTTTAATTATACAAGTAATAGGGTTATTCCATGCTGAAAAGAGAAGAAAGAAAACACAACGTTTCGGCCGTGGAGCCTATATTTGCTTTCAGTGAACTGTCCTAAAAATTTCCAAGCTATCCATATGGAATAATTGGTCCCTGATGAGAGTTAAATTGAGTCTTGTCCATTTGAATGAAACAGCTATTTAATCAAACCTGGAAGTGCCCGGCATTTGATAATATGATGCTGAAATTATAACGTTGCCTCTTAACGATGTTGGCAACATCCGTGAGTTCTTTTGTAGAAAAAAATCTCTTTGAAATAATGTCAGCTAAGGTTGCGGGCTATTAGACTGTAGAACCTAAAATCCTCAAACCATCCAGTCTCTGTCCAGGAACTGAAGTATTTTCATTCAGCTTCACAGGTACTGGTTGGCTCAAGAGATATTACTTCTTTCATTGCTGTGGTGTTAGAATTTGGCAGGGATTTAGCTTTATAATTCCTTTTATCCCTGAGGACTTGAAAAGAGGAAAATCATTTCTTTATAGGTGCATTATTATTAGCACATTATTTGAAAAAGTAAGTAAAATATTTTTGAACGATATTGTAAAACCACCCATAAAAACTGCAGATTTAAAGCAACATAGAGTTTCATAAAATAAATACGTTTTTAAGTTTAGATATGGCTAATTATCAATAGATGTTCCAGTGTTTGTAAAGAGTCTGTGTATTTCTCTGCACTCAATTTGCCTTAATCATCTGTTCTTTGTTATAATAATGTCAATATATATTTTTGTATTTGAAAAAATATTATGACCCCCAATGTCTTTATATTCTTAAAGAAAGAGTCATAAATATGTACATTTTGAAATGTGATGTGTGGAGAACAGAACATATTGTTCATTCTGCTAACTGAATTTTGCGAAGTGAAACATCATACTGATGTATTTACACATCAGGGGGGTTACAAATGAGAGGAGACCGTTTAGCTAGTAGCTCATAGCTGTTTGATCCATTTTTTCAGAATATCAGCTTCGGGAAAAGGGCTGGGCAACTTGTTCCATACTCCCACAGCCTTTTGTGTAAAGAAGTGCCACTTTTTCTCAGTTATATGTGCACTTCCCTTAGGTTCTACTTGTGTCGTCTGGTTCATGTTTCACTGTTGGCTCTGAAGAAGTGCTTTGGATTGACTTGGAGAATTTTCAATACTTGGACAAGGTCACCTCATGCTCCTGTCTATTCTGTTCATTTTATCCTGTCAGGGAATGTTGTATCTGGTCAGTCTTGTCAGGACCTCCAGTAAGGCAATATCTTTTTTGCAGTGTTTGTTTTCACTTTCACCCTGGTCCTTTGCTCTAGGTGAAGCAGTTTTCTTGTGAGTAATAAAACAACTGGCAAGAGAGAGAAAAGATGGAAGAGACCGATTCATTGACATTCCAAGCATACTCACAGTTTAACCTCGATAGAACCAGGGATTCAGTATCCTGACAATGTACATTAAAATCATACTTATTTAGCACATGTATGACTTAACAATTGTTTTATTTTTATATCCTGTTACGATTTAAGAACATAAGAATATTTATAAACGAAAGGTGGTTGTTCAGCCCAAGATCAGTTTATTTTCTTGGAGCTAGTAATTATAAAACTGTAAAAAGCCAGAACTTACAAACCGGAATCTAGAACAAGTGAATATTTAGAATCTAATTTACATTTTTATAAGGTGTGGAATACTAAAATAACTTTGTAATTCTTGTTTTCATTAGTAATTCCATCAAGCTTGTGAACCTGTTGTCTATATTCATAAGTACATGGCTAACAGCAGCTGGGTTCATACATTTGGTAAGTATAGACCACCATCACCTCTGTACTATATACAGTACTATACTGTATATAGGATGCTCTTAACTTACAGGAAAGTACAAGAAAAGCAAAAGAGATGAATATTATATGCATTCAGGTTCAGGAATTAGCATTAATGCTTTTAGTTTTACATGTTTGTATGTACAGGAAAATATGTAATATGCAAAAACTCCTGTTGCAATACAAAAATATAATGCTTTTGTTTTATTATTGATTTTTCTAAATGAGTTGGAAAAGGAAGATAAGTATGTTAAAAAACAGTCTGCCACTAGATGGTAGCATAGTCATGATTTATGGTAAAATGTCAATGTGCAGGAGTATGAAGCAGTTCTTTAGCAGCAAAAATGAACCCGATAAATATTTTAATTGCCACTCATGTCATCTAGCAACATGACTTCTTCCTCTGTTTTGATAATACTGTTGTTAAATGGCACATAAATTCAGTATTAAAGCAAAACTCAGTCTGGACAGAGTGAAAGAAGAGTTTGGGAATTTAATTTAATTGAGAACGGTGAGAGGAAATGTTCACTGCTTAGAATAAATTTTGCTGTGCGTTCCAGGTGGAAAACTCAGGGGACCCTTGGGAGAACTTCCAAAATTCCCAACCACTTACTTATTGGGAATGTGTCTACTTGCTCATGGTTACTATGTCCACAGTGGGATATGGAGATGTTTATGCAAAAACCACCCTCGGGCGCCTTTTCATGGTCTTCTTCATCCTTGGTGGTTTGGTAAAAATCAGTTTATTTTTTCCCTCCATGTTGATTTCATACTTGCTGTCAATCATCAAAGTCCTTATAAACCTTATAATCTTTTAAGGTAAACTGTACAGTTAATAATTGTAATTAAATAACTTTTACGTTTGTGTTTTTTTGTATTTTTGAAATAATGGCTTAAATTACAGTAATGCTAACTTCAGTTATTTATATGTATGCTAGCTTCATTTTCCTCAGCAGTTGTTGTACTTTGATTATAATGATATTATGTTCATAGAGCTAGAATATGTTTGATGCAGTGTGATAATGTTGTTGCTATTTTTTTAAAGCAGTTTGCGGTTTCAGGAGACCCCACCCTACTGTGTCCCTTCCCAAATTCCAACAAACACAGTGACAGGCAGACGCTCCATAGACCATCCTGACACAAACCCTAGGACCCATCAGACTGAGGTTCACAGAGTCTGCTGCTCATAAATTTAACAACAATATACAGAAGGAACATAATCGAGAATATGTTTGAACATTCTTAATGAAATTCATCTTATGATCGATGGGCACATACCAATGGGATGTGTGTAATATTGTTGCCATGTAAACTCATTTTTACCAAATTAATTCTGAAAAAAGCCCCCCAAAACTAAAATCATTACTTTCTTGTGTTTATCCATTGCTTTCCTGCATTTTATCAGAGTTTCAATTAATTTATTTGTCACTAAATCTTTGTAAATTGTCTGCTCAAATTAAACTTATGTCGTAATTCAATTCTGCATTCAGTACCATTTACAACATGTTGTTGGTGCCCATTTCCTTTATGGTTGTCTTGAGAATAAGAAAGCTGCAGGAGGTTCCCATTGGGTCAGACAAGAAGCAGACACTGTACATCCTTCATCGGAGACACAGGCTATGAAGTTTGCAAAATGCATCCAGCTCATTTTCACTGTAGTCCTAATGAGTCTTAATGTGTTTTGCAGCTGAGTCTCGTCAGGGTGCTCTATTTGAATCAACCTGGCACAGTCTAAGTGTTTGTTGGACAAAACATGGCACATAGATTATTTTTTCTCTTCATTGCTTTATAGATTTTTTTTCTTTCACAGAATGAGTATAAGTCACCTGTGGGAGCCTTTTTTTGGATACCCAATACTTTTTTCAGTATCCCACATCCATAAAAACTGGGGATTTGTCCTAACATTTTTTTTTCTTTAAAAAAACCCAATGATTTGAGCCCTGTCACTGAATATGATGAACCTATTCTCTTTAATTTGCAAACCAACTCTAAAACAATACCGATCATTTTGACAGCTTTGCTTCCCTCAGTTTTTTCTCTTTATAAACATACAGCTAGCATCTACAAAACTAGATTTTTTTTCCCCCTTCGTAGATCTAATTCTTTTGTATTTCCAGATCTTACGACAATATCCTCTGACAGTAGTGCCCCCTTCTTTGGCCTATCTTTTTTAGTCTTTTCTTCTGTCTCCTATCTTCTCCTTAGGCCATGTTTGCCAGCTACGTCCCTGAAATCATAGAGTTAATAGGAAACCGCAAGAAATATGGTGGTTCCTATAGTGCGGTAAATGGAAGAAAGTAAGTACTTCATGGGGCTCTGCTGCCTCTGCCGCAGTAGAACACTCTCTGCATGCCATTTTCTTTTTCTGTTTCATGCATGTAGGCCATGTTTGCTCGCTACGTGCCAGAAATTGCTGCTCTCATCCTTAATCGGAAGAAATACGGAGGGAGTTATAACTCAACTCGAGGCAGAAAGTAAGTCAAAACCAGACCAGGTGTGGTTGTGTGACCCAGGTCCCTTTTTATGGGGCGGTAGGTTCTGACCCACAGGAATATTTGTCTGAACTGTGACGTCAGATGTTACCTGTGAAAAAAGAAATAAGGAAATGGAATGTCACACTGTGACTGGAGACCTCGGCCACGATGTGTCGTGCTGTTGCTCTGTGTCGCCCTTCGTGAATCAGTACAAGCCATCGTTGTTCTTCTGCTTTATTTTTGCACATCCAGCTGTAAATTCCCACAGACTAGAGCTTTCATGACTGTGAAATATTTCTCTGGGCTTTCTTGGTTGCCATTCATTTGACATTTCCTACACAGTTTTGTCCTATGTGGTAAATCAGCTGCTGAGTGTAAGATTTAGATCCTGGTCATTGTGGATGTGCTTAAGCTTTTCATCCTGAACAATAAGTCATGAAAACCCTAGTTTTTGTAACTACCAGTTATGAGTTTTAGTTCCCACCAAAATCTGACATGGGAGTCCCCATTTTCATTATTTTTTATTGTCCATCTGAGTGATTTATCATTTGTTTCAGTGGTTGTTACTTTGGCCTTAAAAGTCAGTTCGCTCAGTGGGTACTTCTGTTTTTGTCTGCTTGACTTCCTGCATGTTCTGTGTGTCTTGAGGTCTAGTGGCTTTTTCTTGGATGAGCATTTCCCTGAGAAAAGCCAGTGTCTCGTCTGCTCCCACTTGTTCATTCCCCATCGCTGTTTTACACTAATCTGGCCCTGATCTTCAGTCAGCCCCCACACCCTGAATCCCTGGATGCCTCAGCTTTCTGAATGCAGGCCCTCAATTACTTTCGGCTCACTTGCCCACTGGTCTTTGTTCTCTGTGTCTCATTTTTGTAGTCACAGTGTGTTTTGTAGGTTTTTTTTTTCTGAACGTCTATGTGGCGAATCTGAAATCCCACCCACTTCCTGACTCAAACTCGGCTCTGTCATCAGCACATGGACTGCCCTATCTGCATTGAACTCAAGCAGTTGGTGGTAAAGTCTGCTGCTAAATATTTTTAAACAGGCATTTGGTCACGCACAGCTTTCATTGTGCACATGTAAGGGCAAGAGCAGAGCAGAAAAGCCATTAGCACTTTTTTGTTTGATGCTATTTTCCTGTCACTAATACAAGATTGATGAAATGTTGTGTTTGGCCAGAATTTCACATTTGGATTTGCAGTTTGGTGTTGAGAGAATGGGTTGTCAAAACGACTGAGTTTTTTTTTTCTTTCTCCCTGGTGTTACAGGCATGTGGAAGTAATTAGAATTTTACAGCCTGTAGTTCAACTATGCACAGAGTCTGGCAGCAGACTTTATAATAATATTTTTGATTTATATATACCGCTGTACCATTTTATACTTTAAATGTGAAAGTCAACAAAATCTCATGCACTATTGCTAAGACCAAATACAGCGCTGTTAATGGTACAGTAGTATTCAAATAAACTGTTAACCCATGCTGATGTTTGACTTCACCTGGAGGTAGATCATTACACAGATATGCCTGTAAACTTGAAACAGTGTAGTAACAGAGATAACACCTGCTGCATTGATGCAACAAGGAAAAGAATGCCCCAGGCACATGATGCCTATCCTGTATTTTACATCAGCCTTTCTAAGAACAAAAGACTTCTCATACCCTAAGACATTCCAGATGTAATACAGTCCAGAATATGTCAATACACTGAATCTTTTTCACTTTACAAATGGTGGACACACACCTCAAGATACATCACACCCCAGTCCTAATGCATTTCTTATGTAACGTGTTATCTGCCTCGTTTGGAAGCTTAAGGCTAAACCCTTCCAGTATCAAAGTAAATGTCTTTATGGATGTTTATTCCTGATTTTTTTCTGCTTTTGAAAAGGCCATGGTTAGGCCTACGTTATAGATGTGCTGGAGCAGATAAAGGTTTTCCAGGTTACAGGCAACGTACTGTAAGTCCCGAGCCCTCAACACTGGCATAAGCTTAATTTCTCCAATCTTGAACCGGAATCACCAGTCACTTGCAATCGAAAGGTTAGAGTTTGACAGTCTGGGATTTCTGTTTTTCTGAGCTTCCCAACTATGGATGTATTAGGATGGCAGCACAGGGGATGGATTCTCAGTCTCCACAGTCTGACATACAGTACTTTATTAGGAAAGTGCTCTGATTAGATGTGTCAATATGACCAAAAATGAATATGTTCTCTAGAACAAGGCCTAGAGAATCGACAAAAAACGTTCTCAGATAAAATTCCTTAGTAAGTAAGGCTCAGAGTCTTCTGGTATATTGTTTTTTGGAATATGGAATTTTTGGAATTTAAAACATCATGCACTGTTATTGAGGGTTAAATTAGGATTTGGGGGCTAAAATGACAACAGAAATGTGCAATCTTCAAGTAAAGGTTAATGCTGAAGAGAGATCTTAGTTTGATATGAGAACAGAAAATGTGATGATGGGTACAGTACAGCAAGGTAGGACTGGCCCAATGATATTAATGCACATTCCTTTTTATGTTGTATCCCATATTGGAATTTGTAGCCTCATGTTCTGCTCGGTTGAACTCTTAAGCAAAGACTCTTCATCATAAGAAGCTGATGAAGAATACCGGAATCCAGTAACTTTCATATACAGTATCTCTCATAAGTGAACCTTACTGTATGTACAGTAAAGCATAAATAAATGCTGTGTAATCTGTCTAAGAGATAAATATTTCACCAAATTCCAAATTGTAAATCCTGTGTGTCGTATTGTAATACACAGGTCTGTTTTATGGAAGATGTAGACCTGATGTGAGATCTTTGTGAAGATCCCTGTAAGGATTAGAGCAGTAGCAGAGTGTTGTGGCTGGATCTGTGGTGCTGATGTTGGAGCTGGTTTTCCACTGTGTTCTAAGGATCACTTGTTACACTGTTATGCCTGCATGTCCCAGTCTTGCATGCCACCCCTCAGCTTTCCTGTGTACTTGCTTGTTACTTGTTGTGGTCCTTTGTGTTGTTGTACAGTATGTATGTTAAGTTTAACATTCTTACATGTCATACGCCACATGTCTATTGTTTACTTTAAATAAGTCAATTCACAATAAACATGTTTTGGGCACAGTAAAACAGTTAAACATACACAGCCACCATAGGCATGTGCACATGTGTGTTAACCAAGCAGGACTAATCATAGTATCATGCAAACAGGCCTAGAAGTCATTTCCTTCTCAATATGAAAGGGTAAGTGCTCTTAGACAAGCAAACCTAGAAAACATCACAGGTTCACCAGGAGATAATAGAAGAAGTTTGGAAACAAGAATCTTAATAAAAACTTAAAGTGTTGATTATTGACCGTGTTCATTAAGTTTTTAAGTCACTTCAGAATACCATTTCATACAAAACTATGGAAATGTTTACATTTGGACTTAACTTGTCTTGCTGCAAGCCACTTTCGTTATTTGTCCTGCTTTCGAATTATTTGTTTTTTAACAAAGAAAAACAGAAACAAAGAGAAACAAAGATAAAAATAAACAAATGACCTCACATTAACAGAAAGCCATTTGGGAGAAGAAAATAAAAATACTACTAATAATATCATTTTGCAAGAAATGGGGGTGAAGTATTGTACAGGGTACCATGCAATAAATGCTTTAGGTGCTTTTTCCTTGTGTGAGAATATGAAGCCAATTCAATTTTTCTTTGGACAGCAGTGTGATCAATGACCGCTACAAAATGAGCTAATCAATTTTCAACCACAGCAGTCTACAGTAATCCAATACGTAGACGTTAAATATCCATAGAACCAGAAGGCTGTTTGTTCCTGTAGTCACTAATTGTCTTTTGGCTCTCTGCTTTGGCTAGAAAGCAGAGTTGAGCATTGTTATTATGAAGATTGTCTTACAGGGTTTGCGGATCCATTAGGAATCATTCCTTCATGTGTGGCTGCTTTCCTAAGTCGTGGTTCGACATTCATGCGTTTGGAATTCCATTCTTTGATTTCTGAAGTTAAAATGCTAACTTACAAGTCATAAAAGTTCATTGAGACTAATTTTTACAAGGTTTGTCTATCGGAGTTTTAGAAATTACTTGAAACTTCTCAAGTGACATTAAATTGGCAGTTTTCATAATGGATCTATTCAAGTTATTCATACTTTATAATTATGCTAACAGCTCATTAGTGTTGTCAGAGGCTGAATGTAAATATAGCGATGGTCACAATTATGGGCTTATCTAACTGAAATACAACTGAGAAGGGAAGAATCAGCATAAACAATTTATTATTATGGAAATTTAATGATATCCAAGAGACAAAGTTTTATAGCCCTTTTATTGCAAATGTTTATTTGAATTGAGCCCCCATGGTAGCTTTCATGGTGGCCCGTGCTCAAGGCATTTTGTCATACAAATTCAACAACTAATCTATTTGGCCATTTATTAGTCAGTCCTAATCATCTCCTTGATCTTTTTCATTGTATACTTCCATTTCTCCCTTTCAATTACTTCCAATATATACTTCCAATATATACTTATATACAATGTATACTTCCAATTCCTTTGCCTGATTGGCTGTCTTTTTAGGGTTTGTGACCCAATCATGCTGAAAATCAAACATGTCACCCACAGAATGACTTATAATAATAATAATTGCTTACACTTATATAGTGCTTTTCTGGACACTCCACTCAAAGCGCTTTACAGGTAATGGGGACTCCCCTCCACCACAACCAATGTGCAGCCCCACCTGGATGATGCGACGGCAGCCATAGTGCACCAGTACGCTCACCACACATCAGCTATCAGTGGGGAGGAGAGCAGAGTAATGAAGCCAATTCATAGATGGGGATTATTAGGAGGCCGTGATTGTTAAGGGCCAATGGGAAATTTGGCCAGGACACCGGGGTTACACCCCTATTCTTTTCGAGAAACACCCTGGGATTTTTAATGACCACAGAGAGTCAGGACCTCGGTTTTACATCTCATCCGAAGGACGGCGCTTATTTATAGTATAGTGTCCCCATCACTATACTGGGGCATTAGGACCCACATGGACCACGGGGTGAGCGCCCCCTGCTGGCCCCACTAACACCTCTTCCAGCAGCAACCTTAGTTTTTCCCAGGAGGTCTCCCATCCAGGTACTGACCAGGCTCACACCTGCTTAGCTTCAGTGGGTTGCCAGTTGTGAGTTGCAGGGTGATATGGCTTGTCTTCCTGTGGTATCATCAGCACTACACAACATTCTGACAGTCTTGCTCTTTGAGCTGAAACACTGGGATGAAGCTCTTTCCTCTGCTGCCGACACTTTTATGTTCACTTTCCTTTGGTCTAAATCTTTATTGTTTAGCTCTTTGTGGCAAGCCAGCTGAAGAAAGGGCCGCAGTCACAGCAGTCCTGCTACGTGGAGCCACCATAGCGCCTCTAACTGGTGTAAATAGCCACACCATCATTATTGGTATTCTCACAGGGATGTAATTAGGCTTTGTTTCATCTATAAAGAGTGTGCCAAAGAAAGTTTTGTTTGCGTTTTTTTCTATATTGTGAGAAATTAGAAAGGCCTGCATTGCCCGAATAAGGCCTCCTGCATTGACTTTTCAGCCATTGTATTTTTTGTAGGTAGGGTTTCTCACCGTCCTCAACGTTTGCTCATTTGCAGTATTCTTTATCAAATGAAACAGTGAGTCACTAATATGAAATGAACGAACTTGATGCCGAAGTGAAATCAGCTGAGGGCTGATTTGGAACCAGTTAGCCTGTTCTTTAATCATGCTGTATTTTCTCATTTACTCCACATGTAAGTGGATTTAAATGCTTATCTGTGCAGTTCGTGGCCTGAGCTTCACAAGACACATAGATTTTTCCTGTGTGACAGGGCTCAATAGCACTGAGCACGTTGCTGAAGTGATGTTAAACCCCTTGAGCCGTTTACAGATTCTCCCACATGTGGCTCTCAGACAGTGAGAGCACAGAGCTGAAGAATACACTTCCTTTGTGACTGGTGCTGATGCTATATTATATCTCTTCTCTTAGGAGACACGATACCCCATGTCTTGTGCACTTCTGTTCTACCTTTTAAATTTACCAATTTAAAACAATCAGGCAATCAAGTGTTCCTTGTCACAGATTTTCGCATGGTCTTCTTACCTTGTACAGACTACCAGATGAGCTAAAAGGGCTGCATGCCTTCTTCATTTGTAACCTTTATGTTGTTATCTCAGGTCTGACAGTTGTCTAAAAACTTCTGACTCAGAAGGCAACAACTGTTACAACAAGTAATATAGAAGTGTTTGTCCACAGTTACTCATGCTTTTTAAATGACATACTTCCATTTGCCATTCACAGAAAGTTCCAGGATTTCTGAAGCTACCTATAATTTATATTATAGGTGTCCCATAATTTTGGCCATCAGCATACAAACTGCATTTAAAATAGCTCCAAACTTTAGAAATATCATCTAAAATGTGCATGAATTACATATCTAGAAAGTTATTAATTTATCATTTAGGAATTTGCATACTTTGGATCACAGAAAACATTCAGGTTATGTAAAAATTCAGGTTTTAAGAATTTCATTCCTGGTAATTATAGGAGTTTGCACCTATATTTTCTCTTCGTCCTACATAAAGTAGCTTCTGTAGGCCTAAGGGAGCTCTTACATTTCACCTTTAATGCAACACCATGGAGTCACCAAGAGCTGAACATCCTGAGTTACATCTACACTGCTACACTAACTTAGTAGAATCACACATACACAGTGCTCAGTTAGGTCTCCTAAGCCTTAATGATAGAAACAGGTGGCTTTAGTGGATGCAGAGAGGGCAGACATCAGCTCTTGCCCATGTCATCCTGGAATCACCTGGCTAAACTCCAATTGGGTCTAGAATGGACCCTCACTTGTAGGATTCATTTCATACTCATTGTCACTAAAAGAGACTGAGTTTCAAGAAACACAATCTGGATTGCTTCTGCCAGTATGGAATTGAGAAACAGTCCAGAGCAATGTGGATGTTTACCGGAATAAAAACTGTTATCATACATTTATGCTGTTGTAAGTGACGGAAGAGGAAGACTCGATGATTCTTTTATGAAGTTGTTTACATTTATGAAGAAAGACAGAGTTTTCTTACTCCTACTGTAAACAACAACATTTTTAGGGAGGTTTTCATATGTCACCTTTTTGATTTTTGTTTGGCTCATTTTAGAGCTTGTGAGTTTTATTCATCCATGATGTCTTTAAAAGGCAGGCAAAATCAACCACTTGAAAACTACCAGCATGTTTCTGTAATTGTGAACGTGATCCATTTCATAGTTTTTGGCCAGCTCATCTGCACAATTTCTAGGACTAAAAAAAATCTGTGTTGCTAATTTCTGTTTTCGAAAACTATCCTCCTACTTACTGCATTTTGTGAGAATACATGAACATACTGCAGGGAAATATTAAGTTTTGAAAAAAGAACAAAATGCTCTCTGCTTAGGAAGAAAATGTTTAAGATCATGTATATATAAATTGTTCCAGTGTTAATGTCCACACATCCACCTTTAGCAAAATGTACTGTACAGTCTTGTTGGGAGGTTTGCTTGTTTTCATTAAAAAAGTTTCACTGAATGATTGAGACTGACTATTCAAATTGTGATTAAGTCAAGGAGCTGCTACCTGAAGAGTAGAGCTCAGTATGTTTCCACTATAAAGTATTTTACTACATCATGTTCAGGTGATAGTATTACAAATCTCTTTTCTTCAAAGTCGTTCAGTAACTTGCAAAGTCATAACATGGTTGTATTGAAATGCTATTTACTGAATAGTTTTTCAAACAATAATACTTAGTATTTTTGTGAATTGTTTTTTTTTTCTTTTAGGTTAATCCAGTTTTTAATTTTTTCTCTTAAATGCTGTGTTTTTTCCCTACAGGCATATTGTGGTCTGTGGTCATATTACACTTGAAAGTGTATCCAACTTCCTGAAAGACTTCCTGCACAAGGACAGGGATGATGTCAATGTAGAAATCGTTTTTCTCCATAAGTACGTTTCGGAGTCATTCTGATAACTGTGTTCATCTTGGAACACTAAAGTCTACTTCAGTTGCACAAACATTAGGGAGTCCTACCAGTCCAATCCCATTTCCCTCTCATTCAGCCTTGAAGACCACTGTTGCAAGAATTATGAGTCTGAATATTACAGAACAGTCTAAATTACCAGTAGAAAATTAATCCAAATTTTTTGTATCATGACTCAGAATGAAAAATAATTTAGAAGAAGTCTCCTTAAAGTTACTATATGTACTGTATTTTTTCTCATGCGTTTGCCATTGCTGCTTTGTGCCGATTACAAAAAAGTCCCTGACACTTTCTGTACTTTCCATGACAGTATTTCCCCTAATCTTGAGCTGGAAGCCTTATTTAAACGACACTTTACTCAGGTGGAATTTTATCAAGGATCTGTTCTCAACCCCCATGACCTAGCCAGAGTGAAGGTAACCCTCGATTCTTTCATTTCTAGTCCTTTTTTTCTATATTGAACAATTATTGTAAATCTTAAGTTCCTCATTATCTGTTTAGCTGACAGTTGTGCAAAGGTTTCTAGGAGTAATGTAAGGAAATACTTTGATTTTGTCATCATTAGCAAAACATCTGTAAATATTGTTTTAACTGTGTACCCAGTAACCTAGATTTCCGTTACTGTACTTTATAGTAAGTTGTGACAAGCAGCAGATAAGATTGTAAAGGCACCAGTCAGGGTGATAAATTGTTTCTACTGTAAAAGTAGACGCGGTTTCCTGAAAGCTCACTCTTTTTCTTTTTTTCATGCTCAGATAGAGTCAGCAGACGCCTGCCTAATTCTGGCTAATAAATACTGTGCAGATCCCGATGCTGAAGATGCATCTAACATCATGAGGTGAGACACCTGACACTGTGGTATTACAACAGTTCTGCAGAGGCCTATTTTGGGATCCCATTTATCACAATGGGCTGTGTCATATGGTTATATAGATCATCTTTATCACTGCAATAAATTGACGGGGGAACCTCTACAGTGTGTACAGTGTACGTGAAATCAAATATCTATAAACGGAAGTTGCAAATAATAAAAAATATTACAACTGTAATGAGGGTGAGAGAGAGCATGCATCTTAAAAGATGAAGATGTACAGTATAAGAGTTTTTCAGTCTCTTAGTTTTGTTTATTTATTCTAACATCTTGTACACCCACCCCTGCTACCACGATCATATTGGCAAATTGAACTCCCTGCAGTTTCGAGTTGTGCACGCACTAAAGTAAAGTAGCAGGGAACCTGGGACAACATGACACGCTTGTGTTGCAACACCCTGGATAGAGCAAGTCTGTCTCTGATCAAGTAAACACCATTGATTGGTGAGTAGCCCATCACATTCAGCTACGGTCTTTTTCACACAGCAATGATGCCATTTCTGCACTGCTGAACATGGGCACGCCTGCTTCCTGTCAGGCGAAAGTAGAGCGACAAAGATGACATCATTATTACTGTAGCTCGGTGACCCACTGGACGTCTACAGCAGTTGTCTTAGTGCCAATTAACAAATGAAACTGAATTAATAAATACAAGTGCTCTAAAGAGGACTAGTGCTGTTGTTGCTGCTTTTTGTAATCATGTAGTGTTTGTGTCCCTCAACCATTTCAAGGCACAAAGTGATCTCAGAACTGCAGTGGGCCATGAGTGTACTGGGGATAAATGATGCTCAGACTTTTAAGAGGAGTATTTCATACTGCTTCCTTTATTTAGTAAAATAATGCTACTTACTGTGAAATTAAAAAGAAAATCACCAGAAACACTAGCAGTATTTGATATTTCTACATTTACAGTATACAGTATATGCACATTGTGTAAATGTCAGCTGTAAGAGAATATATATGAGGCCCTGAAAATGTACAAGGCCATGCTGCCTAATACAGACCCAAACATATTGCATATTGTTTATTGCTATCATGTCGAGACTGATCTGTCTATAAAAATGTTCACCCCTAAGATCTGCCTCCTGAGAGGTGAGATTTTGTCTGAAGCTATAGGACTATATTTTTTATAGCTTTTTCCTGTTGCGCTCAAGGGGATGACAGAACATTGAGTGCCATTTTTAAAACAATGGCATGTTTCTTTAAACTCCTAAACAAAAAATTGAAAGCGGCTTTTCCAATTATAACAGGTACACATCTGCCAAGAAGACGAATAATAAGAGGAATAACAGTCTTCTGTGGAATGACAAGCCAGTGTATCCTCAGAATTCCTGAGTTGTCATTTCTTAGGCAGCACAAGATATTCCTTGTCATCTGCTCTTGTTTGGTGAATCCATCAGTATTTTTAAAATAGCTTTCAATTTTACCAGTGCACTCAGCACTTGTATTATTTTTATTATCATAATCAGCATTCAAAATCCAGCTGTCATTTATGCTTTTCCTATGATTTCATTATGTGCTGGATTTTTTTCCTATTAACGTGTCTCGTTGTCACATTAAGGATGGAGCATAGAAACCTTCATTTTTTCACGATATGTTAAGTTGCACTTACTGTAAGTACTGTCAGCAAACAGTATAACCTGGAGACCTAAAGTTTCTTTTCAATTGTGCACACGTGCCTTGAGACAGCCTCTAATGTCCTGCAAGTAAGTCCATCTAGTTTAATGAATGTGCTTGACACACTTGTCATAGAAAAAGAGTGGAACATTTGAATGAATGAATTACTGTATAGCTTCATTATATGTGCCTCTTTAGCGCTGGGCATTTTCACAAGACTCAGCATTTCTCCAAAAAAATTCATTTAGATGCCACAAAACCAAATTAGTTGTAAACTGAGATGAACATGGTTGGAACCATGGATGCCTTAGTTACACAGCAAAATGTCCTGTATTTTGAGAACCTGAGGGAATGCTTGCATATCATGTTTAAGGTTTCCATCTACATTTGAAATATTTCTCACTGATCCCATTGAAGATTCAGTGAATTAACCACAGATTAAAGTGTTTTGAAAGACAGAATCCACAGAAAGCTCATTGAGCTCTTTATTTATGACATGCCTTAAAGCAGCCGCATCTTACCAGGTTTATGTGCTGTTGTCAACAATAGCCTTGAAAATGCAGTATGGGGGAGGTACACATGAATAAGGTAGTGGGTCTGGCACATATTAGCAATAACTTTAGACTAAAAATCAGCTGGAGAAATGTAACTCCCCACCCCCATCCCTTAAATCATTTTTTTTTAATTTAGGCTAAAGCTTTCTGCTCCAATACATTTTTTCATATAACTTTTAACTGTTTTTTCTTTGGTTTTGTAGGGTAATCTCCATCAAGAACTATCATCCAAAGATACGAATAATCACGCAGATGTTACAATACCACAATAAGGTGAGGAAAAGGGAATTTTCGTTATACACATGATGTCTTCAAAACAAGCCAGCATTTCTGACCTCTTTCAATTGTCAGTGCTTTGATTTCTTAGTATGTTTCTATACAAAGAAGCAATTGTAACATCCTTGTACTTTTCCAGGCCCATCTGTTAAACATTCCGAGCTGGAACTGGAAAGAAGGGGATGATGCAATTTGCCTTGCTGAGCTGAAGCTGGGCTTCATTGCGCAGAGCTGCCTGGCTCAAGGTCTCTCAACAATGCTAGCCAACCTCTTCTCCATGAGGTCATTCATCAAGGTACTGTTGCACTCTAAGACTGTGTACCACATACCATGAGGTATTGATTTGTCCACTGGTTTAACAAAACAAATGCAGGTCATCATACTGCATGTTAATCTTTTCTTTGTAAAAATGCGCCATTTGGGTATAAGATAAAAGTCACCTTTAAAATAATATTTAAGGTTGTGCTCTTATTTTGGCACATTTGTGAAGCAACATTTTTTTTTTGTTATTATAAAGTAGTTCATTTGGTTTTTCGGCACTGCCAAATAAGCATAGTTTGAAATTAGTGGTTTGACTTTTAAGATTAACTGTCCTTCAGAGGTCTAATATAGATTTGAAATTCAAACCATGTGTCAGTCTTGTGAAGTATATGTTTTGTACAGCATCAGAACCCATTTGTATTTTTAGCACAATGTGTTGCGTGGTTGCATCCTTACGAAGAATGAGTCTGGACACATTCATGGTGTATTTCTCATGGGACATTTTAGAAAAATACACTACATTTAAATTAATGGAAACCTGTCCCTAAAATAGGGTTTTGCTTTACCTTAATAAAGAGGTGAACTTTTTAGGCAATGACATGACATACTTTTATATATAAATATGATTCAATATATTAAGGCTTTTCGGGAAAGCATTTTGAAGAGAAGTGATCAAACTCCTGTTTGTTAGAATTTGATGGCTGAAGGACAATAGAGCAGAGATTTAAACACGAAGGTTAAATGTGTGCCCACTATGTAGGCTTGCTGAAGGGGAACAAAACATAATTGCACACAAATGTTGTGGCTGCTTCCTCAAGGCTTCTGTCTTTCGAAGTAATGTTTTTGGAATAAGGGGTCTGCCTTAAGGATATGTAACAGTCATCACTGATTTTCAAAGCATTTCCTCATCCACGTAAAGGCTTATGCTGTGTCTTTCTCTTTAATGGTTACATTTGCTATTTGAATTGCTGTTTCAGTTCAGTTAAACTGGATGTTTTTATGTCAATAAAAGGATCACTTCTTTAATCTTAGAACATTCATTGTTTTAAAAGATCTTTAATTTGAACAGGCATGATAATAAGTGACACAATGTCAGAATACATGTAAAGAAAACCTGTATCCAAATTTCCACTAGTATTTAACATTTTTAACATAATAGCAAGCAAATTGTACTTTCCTAACATGTTAAGTCAATCAAAACCAATGGCAAAGAATCACTGGTGAAGTTACATACTGTAGACTTAATTCACTGAGTGACTTTACAGCGGTATGATTTATTCAGACTGTCTGTCCAATCTCTAATTAAAAACAAACATCAAAAACCAAAATGTTATATTTGAACCTAATTTTTTCCTTTTGGTTTTATAGCATAAAAGCATATGGAATCTTTTATTTAACTTTTGGCAACAAATTAAACGGGATGACTGAAGCCAAAATGTATTATAGCATTCAACTATAATAAAAATACATGCTGTAATGAGACATTTAAAAGGGCACCATTAAAAATGGTATTGAATTGAAGAGCAAATCTTAAAGAAGAAAAAATCCTGTAATTGTCTTGATCTTCCTTTTCATATTTCTGGCACCAGATTAAGACCCTTCAGAGCACTAAGGGAACGATGGAGTCAGGACATTTTCTGAATGATCATAGTTCATTAGGGACAGGATATGAATGCAGTGTTTCCAAAGCAAGAAAAAAAAAGTTAATCAATAAATGAATGGCTCATGGGTTTTATGCTGCAGTTTTGGTGTGGAATGTGTCTGTCACTTAAAAACTGATGGTTTATTAACAAGAAAGAGAACCTGAGAACCTGGAGAGTTGAGCTTTAAAAAAATGTCCTGTTCTTTTGTTCAAGACAAAAGCAAGATAGCCTGTCTCACAGTTCTTCATCATGGACAATTAGGAAGTGGACCAGAAGGGAATTTGGAGGTTATAATGACAAGCCTGCAATGACCAATCTGTTATATTTTGCATAACAGCCCTTGAGCATTATTGACAGGAACAGATAAAGATTGGGCAATTAATTGCAAGGCATTGGATCGAGTAGCAGTTCAGACCATTATTAAGTATTCCATGTACATTATTTGATTTTAAACTTTAAACATTTATAATGGACAGCAGGGGAAATTCTCCTGAAAGCCTTTTATCTTGCATTTTGTTGACTTAACATGAAAAATTGTTACAGTGTTCTTACAGAAGGCTAACAACGCCTTGCAATAATATATGAATTGGAAATCATTTTCAAACGTGTAAGGAATAAATTTAAACCTGAAAAAACATGAATAAAGCAATTCAAGTCATCATTTACAGTACGAATATTTGCTCAGAGAATAAACTGTTTGGCCTTTCAGAAGGAGGGAAGTGAAATAAGTGTGCACAGCCTAACAAGATTAAATGAGAAGATAAGTTGTGAAATCATAGCTACAGAGGAACTAAAGAAAATAATTGTTCAGAGGGATGATGTGAAAAGAATATTTAGACCTGCGTGAAAAATTTAGATCTGCACTGACAGGCTATACACATTTGTGTGGAGTAATTTAGAGAGTGGAAACTAATAAATGCCATATCCTTAGCTGTAAATGACAGGGTTCTTATATTAGAGCAGTCCCAGGGAGCTTGAAAAAATTGCTTGCTTGTATGCAATTGCTTTTATTTAGAAGAAAGAGGCGGCCTTCTTTTGGAGTTCAAGTCTTCCTGTAATAAGGCTCTTCTGAAGCCTTATATTAAAGCAGAGGTGTCACAGTGGAGAGGAGCAGTGTTTTCAGAATGGAAAAAAAAAGCATCATGGGGATTCGGGGGGCTTCTGCTTATCAAACTATTTATTTTCCTGCTGTAGGGGAAACAGAAATTTAAAAATGTACGATGACACATGTCCTGGCAAGAGCTCTAGAGCTCCAGCACACAATTTCTATTGGCACAGCATGTGTTTATGTCACCGATATCACTGACCAATTTCCTGAGCTCCTCTCCTGAAATCGCAACGCTGAATGACCTGCACCTGAAGGAAAGGCACGTCTGTTATTCTTGCTTCATTCTTGTATTAAGTAAGAACACGTATTATTTAGAATGCCCAAATATACTATATGTCGGAGAATATATTTTGATATTGCAATATACAGAAAGTAAACCTATAATGGCCTCAACAGAGAAGTTCTGAATAACTGTAGAATATAGCCAGTGGGTTTTGACAACATATGGTATGTTGTCAAATGACCAGTTAAAAACAAGCATAAATAAGATCTCAGCATTTTTCTTTTCATGATAGTAGTGTTAATCATAATTACCACTTTTCTAATCCATACGGTTTTTCTGAAGCACAATCAGGTAGTTTGGATTGCATTGCCATAAGCGGGGGTCATAATTATACTATTTATTTTATTTGTCTTGTGCTGTATGTTGCATGGTGTTGCACATGCTCTCTAGTCTGCAAAAAGCTACAGACACCAAGATAAGCTTTGGCTAAATGAGCCACTGTTGCTCTGGCATGGACCTTTACCTTCTGTAATCTAAGGTTGTAAACACACGTTTATTTACTGAAGCAAAGAGAAATAGAAAACTCAAGTGTAGTGGGTTTATTCTAATATCATAAATATAGATATCAAACAACATCACAAAAATGTGGTAGAAAATACAAGTAAAAAAAAAACATGACAGGTTTTCATGAAATGAGAAATGCTGTCAAAGAACAGTAAGCTTTATAAAGTTGTTATTGGGAATGACCACCCCAAACATGAATAGGGTAATGGCGTTTTTGACACTCGACTCGGTCGATCTCTTTCACGGCAAGCTCAATCACTCTTCCTGTGAGGCCAGTTGGTGATGTAAATTTACTACCCTTTCTTCGCCACCTCGGAAGGTCTCGAGCCTACAAAAATGGAAATTTCATCTTTCAGATGCCAGCAATACCCCCGAACAACCTCAAAGTACGCAGAATGTTTTCATGCAGATGACAAGTTATGGTAATTCTTCTTAAGTGGGGGCTTTTTCTTCTTGTGTAGTAGTACAGAAAATTGTCATTAGTGGGGCACAGCTAACACAGACTAGTGATGGCCAATCTTTGCCATGCTGATGAGCCCTAATAAGAGCGAGCTGTGCGTGTCTTCTAACCTTGACTTTATACTGTTTGTACAAATAGCAGAATTAGAAGCCTCTTTAGACAGTTGTAATTGTAAAATGGCAAAAGCTCCGAGCATTGTAATATGGCAAGATCTCTTAAAAGATGCCATAAGCCTGATACAAATGATACACACATATGCAACATGAATGCTGCAACATGAACGCTGGTGGAATTAACCTCTATTTGTCCCTTAGCAGCTTGTACACTGATGCAGTGCACTGATCTCCATTCTTAAATTGACATACATGTGAGAAATGTTTATCTTTGCCTTGAATTCAGAACAGTTTTGTCTGCTTTTCACTTTTAGATTGAAGAGGACACCTGGCAGAAGTACTACCTTGAAGGAGTAGCCAATGAAATGTATACAGAGTATCTGTCTAGTGCCTTTGTGGGCTTGTCCTTTCCTACGGTTTGTGAGTAAGTACAGTATGTAGACCTTTTTTAACATAGATTACAAAACCCACTACGGGAAGAATGAAATCACATGCCTTGATTTAATTCTGGGTGATATTTGTAAACACAACATACACTGTACATTTGTATTTTAACCACATATAGACTTTTTTAATATGTCTGAAGGATTAAGTTTAATTCTTTGCTTCAGGTAAACAGGCCTAATGCAGATTTTCTAGGCAGCAGTGTGGAGCTGAGATCATGGCTCTGTACCTCTGTACACTGTCCCAGTAAAACATGCAGCATACTGTATAAATGGTTATCTTTGTCAATTAAAATTGTGTTCTTAATGGATTTTCCTAGTAAAAGAAAGGAGAAGAAAAGGGTGTATTTACTTATTACAAGTTTCTTTTTCCAGACTGTGTTACGTGAAGCTGAAGCTGTTGTTGATAGCCATCGAATACAAGTCTGATAAAAGGGAGAGCAGGTAAGATATTTTATTCATTTTAAACTTCATTGGATGTTACAAGAATAGTATGGACAGTTTTCCCTTCAGAGGTAGAATTATCTAAAATATTACAGTTCATTTTTTTATCTTGTAACATTCATTTTTCAGGTTTTCTCAGGTACAATTGTTTATTTTTGTGCTGCTGCTTGTAAACATTTTGTAATTTTCCAGAATTTCCAGCTCTGTAGTCCTATGTATTATTCCTAATATAAATAACATGCAGTGATATTGATCTAAAATATCAAACTATATTCACAGTAGGGTGTGAAAAGTCTATATGTTTCTGAGCACAGGTAGTGTGGAATTTTAAGCAAGAACTGTAGCTGAGAACACAACTTTATTACAGAACATACCCACTCACCACTACTAATGAAGATGTGCATGTTATCTAGAGTTGTTACTGGTAATACTGTCAAATTCACTAAAGGGTCATTACATCACTTAAATTCACTGTAACCCTATTGATGTGAGCTTCACTCTGAGGCAATATTGGCCTCTCATTAATAGCGTTACTGTGACATTTTGTTGACTAAATCCTGAACCATGATAACTATTAACATGAAGTACTATGTTTCAGTCACCTCAAATTGCCGGATCCCACCCTTCCACTATCATTACCTTTGTCAAGTGCTGCTGTGTATAGAAACCTTAAAATAATTCTCTCCTGCTGTGACCTGCGCAAGAGGGACCCTAAGGGAATTTCCAAACACGATATCTGAAAGACTTTTCAATATACAAATCAATGAAAATGACTTAGTCATTATTTTTCTCCTTCGGGGTTGGGGAAGTTTTTCTAAGAATATTTTAAGTACTTCTTTAAACACAAATATGTGGGTTTTTTTGGGGGCAATAGTCTAAATATTAACTTGAGACTGTAAATCATACACAACACAATTATTTTGTGCTAAACAGCAAAGCAAAAAAAAAAAGTTTCTTTTCAAAAAAAGATTTATACAGTATATACATATATATGTACATATATATGTACTATAAATACAGTATATATCCCAAAAACCTTTTGTGTTGTATTCCTGTGTTGGCAAATTTCAAGCCTTTGTTTTGGTTTCATTTAATTTTTCTATTTGTTCTGTTGTTTTTTGTCTTTGTTGTTTTTTTGTCTTTTATGTTGTTTGTATTCTTCAGAAAAATAAATGCGGGGAATTTTGAACTTTTTTGGTTGAAACATTTCATAACGAGGTTCGCTAATTGAAGCGTAATACTAATTATTTTCCTGTTGAAAGGATCTTAAATGTATATGAAGTTAACATTAACCTGTAGGTCACCCCAAAACAGTGTGTGAACAAACAGAGAAGTTCTTCATGCAGATTTAAAATCAGTTTCAATGGGAAAGAACCTGCTCCTCTCTGAGAGATTGCCCTTCATTTAGTGACACTTCCTATGAAATGTTGCCTCTTACTTTCTGTTCAAATTTCCTTATCGCACTGTTTGATTTGAATTTTTTTTTCTTGTTGTTTGCAGAAGCCGAAAGCGGTATGCACTCTTCGTTATCTCTCCTACAAACCTCAGCCCTTCCTTCACTACTTTAGATCTGACAACTTCAGGATTAAATCTCAAGGATAATATTCCCCCCAACCTGGCCAATATCTTTAGTAGTTTTATTTTTATTTCTGTGCCTAATGCACTAACTTCTTTGCAGGCAAATCAGAAAGAGAAAAGGGCAGTTTTTTACTGTAATGACACTGCTGGTGTATCCAGGCAAATATCCCCCTCCATTTTTTACTTTTTTAATTTTGAGAATTTGTCTCACGTTCGTCCGCTATTTCGTCACCTGAGGTGTTTTTTGAGTGTTTGTCGGCTGTTGTTGTCTTCATTCTCTTGTCTAGCCTGATTCTTTTCCCTGTGTTTTTCTTCCGAATGTTTTTTTATGAAGCAGTACTTCATGTTCTCATAGTTTCATTTCACATATCTCAGCCAAGAAGCTACATAAATGCTGAGTCGCTTTTGTGTATCAGCGAGGTTTCATTTTTTACTATAAAAATAATATGTTTTCTTAGTTGTTTCTTTTGATGAATACCACTGTAAACATAGAACTTAAGTTCATTTCCATTGTACTGCACTATACTTCTTATGAGGGCATGTTTTTTTTTTCTTCGGTTTTAATATCAAGATATTTTTGGTTGTTCTTTCACCATGTTATTTTAATTTTTTTTTGCATTGAATGATAATATAAAGGCATGGAAGCAACAATTTTGTTTCGGCTAACCCCTGTTTTGATCCAGATTGTATTGCTAACTAAGTTTCAATTTTGTGCAAAACTTGCCGTAATTCACTTTCATTCCTGCTGTTCATCACTGCCTTCATTCCATGTGTGTGCTCTCGTCTCCCAACCTATATCCTAATGCCTGTGCGCTCCTGAGTAGATGTTTGTAAAGAGAGGTGACTTCCTGTCAGTTTGGTGTTTAATGATCCAACTGCAGAGAAGTTACTGCAACAGTTAGCATCTACATGGTCTGCAGTGTTTGCATCTCTTCTTGTAGACGTGCCGTTTTTTAATTCTCGACTCGGTAACAGCATGCTTAATAGAGTGTAGTGTGAAATGGCATGATGTGTTTCTTGTTTCCCAAAATATGAGGTTTTGTCACCGTTTATTTTACTCTAAATTAGTTATTCAATTATAAACTGGAAATTCAATTTTATCTTCAGAAACTGACTGAAATATCTCATCATTCCATTTACCTGCATGCAGAATATTTGTAAAAGACATAAATATGTATTTATTTAAGTACCTTAGTACAAATCTCAGATTTGGGGAGCAAAGTTTGTGATCTTGCACTGGTGTTCTCTTATTTTCTTTTTTTATAGCATGTGGTTTGTGATTGGTTTCTCTTTTTTGTTTAATGAAATATCTCTGGAGCCCAGAAGAAAGAGTGAGAATAATATCACACAACATTCCTGCATGAATTAGTTCTCCTCTGTATTTGCCTTAGTTCATGTGCATCTTTGATTTGTGCAATATTTAACAGTAGAAGGGATGACTGCATATGCATGATCCATAAATTGATCAATACATGAAGCTATAAGTTTTCACTTTCATCTGGGCTCATTTACCATAGTCATAGACATGGTTAGTTTTACTGTTTGATAAATGTCACAGTTACCGTAGGTTAATATCATTGATGATTCCTTTTTATAGGCAACCATTAATGAAAACTGTTGTTCAGTCGCGTTTCAGTCTAATTAATGGGGAATGATACAGTGTTTCTATAGGTGCTGCCTCCATACTGCCAATTGACTTTTGCTGTAAAGATTTCTGGTTTTGGGTTTTTTAGGTTTTGTATCGCAGATGTTTAGAAAATTATTTTTACCTAAAAGGAAAAACAACGCTTTTTAGAACACAGGCAATATGCAACATATTATCTCATTCCTAGGAAATAATGATTGCAGATGAAATGAAAAACCTTCAAAGAATTAGATTTGTATGGAGAATAATTTGTTATTTTGAATTATTACATGCCATTTAAACAGTACTCTCAGTACTCTTGGGTTCACAGGGAATTTTAAAGTTTAATTTTCATATTTGGGTGGGTTCACTTTAAAAGTTCAAAACATTCTTTTTTTTTAATTCTGAATCTTAATAAATATTTTAAAAAATACAAGGGATTATGAGACATTTTTAAACCAGTGGTGGAATTTAACGTATTTTATTTTTCTGAACTTAAAAAATTAATTGACTAAATAAGATAAAAAACAGATTGACAACCGTCTCTGCATGTAAATAACATATTATTAGAAACTACCATTGCAATTGTAGAAAAGCTGATTGTTTGCAGTTTCTCATTGCACTCAGCCTTATAAATAATTTTAGGTTTAAGAAACGCCAAAAAAACGTTTTGTATATGCATATCTATACACATTCACATTTTGATTTGGCATGTTTCTTGGTCCTGGTATGTGTCAAATGAATTTTGCTCTTTATTTTGCTTTATATAAGGTATGGCTCAGCCAGACCTTGCCATTAGTCTTGCCTTGGTGAAGATGGGTTTACAGGGGTTCAGGACAAAACAAAGGAAGCTGAATGTCTTACTGACTAACAGTCATCATTATTGTAATACTCTGTTGAATGCATTTGATGTACAGTGTTTTGGAGTTCTAAATAGTATACTACTGTATGTATACTATCATTATACAGTGTTACTGTACATGCATTAATTCAATTCAGAAATAAATTTAGAGTAAGGTTTTAAGTATGAATTTTAGTGACTCTGCTGTGAGATTCTTAAAAATACCAATCCAGCAGTCCTGCATTTGTTTCAAAAGATTGAAATGCCTTCAACGAACAGCTGTCTTTCAATGTTCCAACTGATGGAGCATCACTCTGCCAAAACCTACTACTAACACTTTCATGTCCGTTTACACCCACCATTCAGTGGTATCTTGGTACAAACGTCTGACTACAGAAGTATCAAGGATCAAGCCATTTCTGTATTTTGTTATCTTCAGATAAATGTTTCATATATTTGTGTGTACCATTCCTCTTGATTAGAACATGCGGTGGTTAATTATTTCCAAAAGGTGTAATGACTGTGATTTTCTCTCTACCGAGCAGCATCCTTATTAACCCTGGGAACCATGTGAAGATGCAAGAAGGTACCTTAGGATTCTTTATTGCCAGTGATGCTAAAGAAGTGAAAAGGTAAACTTGTGCTTGACTGGGAGAATGGAAAGTCGTAGAGGTGTGGACTAGTGGTCAGGGCTCTGGAATCAGAATTGGAAAGTTGGGGGTTTCAATCCCAGGTCAGACGCTGCTTTTGAACCCTTGACTAATGTACTACGTCAGTCTGCCTGTTCTGGGAAAATGCTGGCTTTTCAGTGGGGTAAAATATACAGTAGTTGACTTGGATAAATAAGTTAATCATGCTAAAGTGAAGATGCTGGCCTGTTGGAAGATTGTTGGTTTGCTTTGTGCTCCATTTAGGAGTTCAGACAGTATCTTGTTAACGAATAAGTAATAAAAAACACCATCATAACTCCTTCATAAGCATTGGTCAACACTAAATGAGGAGGTGCATACACTGTAGTCCTTCACAACCAGGTGTGCAATTGACATTACAGGCACACAAATATTTATCACCATTCATAGTAAGACACAGTGTCAGCTGAAAGCTGAGGACACGGCTCCAGATACTAAGTCAGGTGAAAATTTTTGCAGATGAAGCTCAGTAGCAGTGGTCCTGGTGTGTCTGTAACTTTTGTTCTGCTATATGGTTTTTATACCTGCTGTGTAGTGTTTATGAAGGAGTTATGATGGCGATTTTGGGGTTAATTCAGGTAAAACATCAGGATTCAGATACATTTGGCAGCTCAGTGTGGAGAACTTCCACATGCAGGAGACTTCACAAGGGATGAAATGATTTAGGATCCAAGTAAACTCAAGCATTTGCGACTGCACTGTCCACACCAAGCCAGAGAGATTCGAAAAATAATTTCTCATTTGCTACAGTAGATAGTTATAGGGCGTGGTCAAGCTGGAAACTGGTTTGCATCTTAGAACATGTTGTCTATTCAGAAATTTCACATGCATTTCTATCTGTTCAGTTGGTGAAGCAGTTTCTGACTGTGTAGTGGGGCTGCAGGCTGATAATGGGTCACAGTTCACCCAGGTGGGGGGAATGAAAATGCTATATGAATGGGAAATATCAGTTATCAGAAGTAATAAGAGACTTTGATTCTTAATCACCACGATGAATAATTAATGTTTATTAATTATGATGTGCTTTGTCATTTTTTTCTGTTGTAGCAGGCAAGTGCTATGAGTGTTTTAAGAAAACTGTCAGTGTTTCCACTGTGTTTCTTTAGGGCATTTTTCTACTGCAAAGCTTGTCATGATGACATCACAGATCCCAAAAGGATTAAAAAGTGTGGCTGCAAAAGGCGTAAGTTCAATTTCTCTTTCCTGTTTCAGAATGGGACAAGAATTGTTGAATTGTGTATTTCTTTAAATTTCAATGCTCACAAATTGTAAAGCTGAGGATGATCAGATTTAATAATATAATTAACAAGTCACGACTTTTATGAAAGAATGCTTTCACAGGATGGTTTTGTATGCCTGAAATATTTTGTTTTTTTGGCTTAATTTTAGGTACTGTACAATCACAATGTTTACAATGAAATTGCTTTTACGACAAAGTTCTAAAACACATGAAACAAACAGCCCTTACACACCATGGCCAGGACCTGGAGTTAAAGAACTTTGTCATTTCTGTCAGTGTCATAGCATTATAGATGAGACTAAGAATTAAGCTTCAGTGCTGAAACATTCAGAGAGAGAGAGTGTTTTAAAGTGAAGCAGCCACACATCAGCATGTTAATGATGTGATGCCAAACAGATGTAGAAATCAGATGACGTGATTAGTGAGGCTGAAGAAGGAGGCTGTCAGAATCCAACTGCTTCTCTTTGAGAGCAACCTAGGTAATGTTCCTAGTCATGTGGAAATTAGACGCGTGTGTTTCAGAGCCAGCAGAAACACATGGAAACACCTTATTGCCATTTCATCATTTTACTGTTAATATCATGTATGTTAACTCAGTTCCGGAAAGGATTTGTACTGAAGATTTGCTATGGTTTTGTCTAAATTACCCTGTTGAGCAGTGTTTATATTTAAAGGTGTTAGAAAAAGCAGTTCTTTCAGCAGACGAATTTGAATCTAAATTAAAAGAATCCATCTATTAGAAATTTGTGACAAAAATATGTGAAAGTATATTTTCCAGATGCTCCTTCATCTGGACACAAGTCTTAATTTGAAGGTAATGCAAAATAAGAACAAAAGGTTACAATTTAGATGGGACCATTCAGCTCTCCTAGTACATTTGGTATTTATTAGTGAACTAATAAAAGAATGTCATCCAGCCATTTCTTGAAACACAAACTATTGAAAGAAAACTAAACCAAAGGTTTACCAGTCTTGAGCACTGATAGTCATGAATAATAACATTAAGAAACGATTTTTTAGTATTACGGAATCTCTGGATTACTGTTCCAGCAGAGCTAGCATTAACATTAATGTAGCAGTGTCACATTGTTATTACCTGACCTACATAGCCAGTCGCCCAAACTACTTAGGCCCCGTATTAATAATTCAGCTTAAAAAATACAGAGGCTGTAAAGGCCAGAGATAATTACTTTAAAGCAGCCTAAATAAACAGTTACAGAAAAACAAAAATCTACTGTCATTTTCTCATGTCAGACTCACTTATTCATTCAGAACTGTGGAAATCTATGTACTGTATACAGTAAGTAGACCTTTGGTTTCAAAATGTTTCATGGGAAAAAAAATAATTATATTGGGATTTCTATCCATAATGCTGCGTATGTTTTTGTAGCAGCGGTTTTTGTTGTTGCCGTTATGTTTATTTTTTTTAAATGATTAATGTTGGCAAAATAAATATGTATATACAGTATGCTATGTTCTTATGGGGAAAAAATTGACAAGTCCATTTCTTTTATGAAAATTTGTGTTGCCAGTTTTATGACCATTGACATATTTTTGATTTATTTTTTCCTTGCTGCCTTGGAACACGACACTATATTTTAACTGCACACTGATAGTGATATATTGTGAGTAAAAACGGGTTCCCTGTTCCCAGACTGCAGTCCAACTGTCTTTCTTCAGCAGATAGTTTCTATCTATGTTGCATGTACCAGTGTAGCAAACACATCCCTCCCACACCTGTCATCTCTATACTGTCCACAGATCAAAAAGAATACAGCAGTACTCTGTGCAGAGAGAATAACACTTGATTACAAGTCAGAATATGAATCAAGTCCATTTCACTAATGGGTATCTTCTGCTTTGGTTAGAAAAATAGCAGACAATTGCATGGGAAGCAGTGGAAGATAAATATTCCTAAGATTTCAAAATGTTTTCAGTTAAGCCCAAGCTTACAAACACATTACAAAAGCTCTTCCTAATTCCAGCTCCCCCTCCCCCCAAACAAAAAAACAAAATTAAGTGGTGACGATCTACAATGTCAAACATAATGGATTGATATTGGTAACATTAGTCATGGATTTAGAGTAGCCAAGAAAAGAAAAAACTGCAACTTGGGCCGTTTAATTTCATCTCCCTGCTGTCAGAACCAATTTTGCATGCTGCTGTATTATTTAGAAAGCGGAAAGTGTTCTGTGGGAAGTTCTTCAAATTCTTGGACTTAACGAACAGCGTCGCCAAAACACAATCAAAACAATCTGGTCCTCCTCTTCTGCTTCAAGGCTCTCCCTGCCCTGGTATTTTGCATAGCTTCTTTCTCGTATTTAGGGATCATCAGTACTTGGCGAATTGAAATGACATTGTCCCCATTTCAATTCTTGATGGTAGTTGGGCCCTTTTTTACTCACTGGCCATGAGTATACTCCTCAGATTATCTCGTCACTGTTGAGCTAGCTGCTGTACAGCAACTTGCCACTAGATGTCCCCATAGTTCTACTGTTAACTCCTGTGATATCTGAGAGCATATACACTGAGGTCCTCAAACCCTTGTTTCAGGAATGCAATCAGCAGACAATACTGTTATATTGAACAGTGCAACGAAACCAAGCAAGCTCATTTATTTCATAGTGCTGTTCCCTTCCTATTTTGTTTTACAGGTTTTTCACACTTCTCTTTTTAAATATTTTGAGGAAATCTAACAATATGTATACAGTATATGAGAGGTATATTGATCTGATAGTGTAATTAATATGTGAATTATTATTTATTAACCTAATTGGTGTTCCAGTATGATTGAAAGTAGATTTGATGAAGAAATTAGAACAACTAAAGAACTTCAGGTCTTCATTAGTAAACATCCACTGTCACTGTTGATAGCATTCTTGGTAAATGAGGTTGGTTTTCTTTTGATTATTTTCTTCTTTGAGGATTCAGTGCTGGGTTGTGTGTGAAATCATTTAAATCATAAAAACTCATCCAGTCTTGTGGTTTCATTTCCCTACATGTACATGTATTTCTGACTAACATTTCAACATCCTGAGCTCTTTATGAATGTAAAATGAATGTTCAGAAGTAATGGGTTTAAGCATGGTACCTGTATTATTTTATTTTAAATATCACAGTCTTATTGCTCTTATTTGATTGCTTACACTGTTTCAACACGTAAAGCAATTTATTTGATTCTTTATTATTAAGGTTAAATCCTCTTTTCTGCATGCTAATGATTACTAATTCAAAGAATTATGCATGGTCTTATAAGAACAACAGTCCCTGAAGGCTTTGTTTTAAAGTCATGTCTTGTACCGAACTCTCTCTCTCTCTCTCTCTCGAGTGGGGAGCTAAATTGGCCACTTAATTTGGGTTCATTTCCACAAACGCAATTCAAAAAGCTGTTTTTCCCTAAAGATTGTATTTCTTTAAAAAGTGTCAGACTCAATTACCGTTCGTTTGCAAAACAGCTCCATGAGAATGAAAACCAGGGACTGTTACTCCCCAGCATCACAGCATTTTTTTGCTGCACTGTTTCACTACAGTGCCCCTGAGTTTTTATGCACATCTTTTTCTCCTGCTGTGCAGCAAGCAAGTATTGCTTTAAAACAGATTTGCAAAAGTTTAACCCTTCTGCTCTTTGCTGCATCTTGTGCATCAGTTACAGAGCGGCACAATCGGGCAACAACGGCTGGTTGTTTGAAAAAAATTCAGCATCACTGTGCAATGTACAAGCTGATTAATTATTAAATTACAGATCGACAAGTCAGTCACAAAATGACTGAACTCACCTTCCAAATTTTATCTCGCTGAGGAACAAAACACTTTTTTTCCTCTAATGTACGGTCACTTACAGAACAAACTCGCAGAGCTTCAGAAGTGTAACTTTTACATTTTGACTTTGCAGTGCTTTTGGGGGCTGTCGTGAAATAACTGGATTAGTAAATTATGGAATGTACTGTATAGTGTCATGCGATTAACAGGGCTGATGCTGCATGGTGGATACAGCTACAAGATCCTGATAAGATGCAAATCACGGAAATGTAAAATCAAAGGAGAGTTCCAGAGAAAATGGGGTTTGCAGCCGAAGATATCATTCATCCATTACCCTGAATGCCCCCTCTCACTGTCATATTGTTACCCTTGCTTGACCGATATTAACATGAAAGGCCTTAGAACAGAGCTTGACCCTGGAGATTGATACCTTCCCAAGGCCCTTAAAAACACACACATTTGTATGGCTCAGTTAAATGGGAAGACCTAAAAAAACAGTCATGTCTGGGGAAAAAAAGGACAGTGTTGTTGATTTTCAAGGTACTGTATGGTGTCTTAAAACGATCAAGATGCAGCTTTAAGGTGAAAACTGTGAACATTGTTTGTGTTGTTACCTTTCCTTTCAGACCCAGCTGATCGGAGGGGCTGGAGTTGTAAACTACTTCTAATTGTGAATATCTGTAAATGAAAGCAGTGTACATCTGTGTTCCCCAAAAGCATGCATTCTCCCATTCATTAAAAAATGCTTTGTTAATCTGCGAGTCCCTCCACTTTGTGGAGATGGACAGTCACATCTCCAGATGGGGGTCAAGCCTGTGACCAGTCTCTCTAAGGCCTGCACTTTTCCCCTCTGAAGTTACCTTCCGAGTGCCTGGTTAAGTATAACCTTGCCATTAACCTGCTGCTTTTCCTTTCCTCTCATCCAAAACATGATTATAGCCAAGATGTCCATCTACAAAAGAATGAAACTGGCATGTTGTTTTGATTGCGGACGCTCTGAGCGTGACTGCTCTTGCATGTCAGGCAGTGTACATAGTAACATGGACACCCTTGAGAGAGCCTTCCCACTTTCTTCTGTCTCTGTTAATGATTGCTCAACCAGTTTACGTGCCTGTAAGTTTGAACACCAACACATGCTGTTCCGTGTTTGTGATCGTGGCGTTATCCGCGTGCTTGTGTTGTGCATTGTGGATTCATAATTTACTTTTGTTTGGCAAATTGTGGCTATTGCTTTTTTTTTTGTTTATTGGGTACTTTATTTTTGCTTTATAGTGTTGTTGCTTTGTGCGGCTTCCTAGGTTTTAGGTCTGTGATCCAGCATGCTGTACCAGTGAAACAAGTGTTGTCCCAGTGTCTTTTTGTTTTGGAGTGGTTCTCTGTTTGGTGTATATTTAGTTTAACAACAAGCACAACAAACTATTGTGAAAACAGCTGACAAATCCTGGGCAAATGTCATGTGGAAGGGAACCACCTGTCAAGTGGTTTATGTACTGTGTTAGTTTAGGATAATTTACAGGATGGGGATATTTCAATGTCCGTTCAAGCTAGCAGCTAACATTTTGTCTTTCTTCTGTGTGCTTCCAAATCGAATTCAGGTTCCCAGGATTTCCTCATGGACTTTGACTTATCCAAGGGCTTAACAATGTTTAACCTCCATCTATCCCGAAGTTTTTTTTTTTAATTGCAAGGCCTTACTGTAGAAGATTCACTTCTGTTTTGTAACTCATTGTCTTATTTTATAAATGTAGAGTGCTCCACATTTTTTAGACCGAGTGCCATACATGTGTCTCTTTAAAAACTGGAGGAAATTTGGTAAAGTAACAAATGGCATGGTTGTGATTGAGTATGTTACAATTCAAAATTAAGCACAGGCGTCAAGTTGAAGTTACAGTTAAAAATAAGCCGTTCATAACATGTTTGTAATTGTGTATAAAGGTACAAGTTCATCTTGCCTTGTACACTTTTCAGCATACAGACACTCAGGAGACAGTTGTAAGCCTTGTCAGTTCACTTCATGACTAGAAGCAAATTCCTTGGCTTTCCCAGCCTTAAAGACAATACCGTAGTTCCACTTATTTTTCATTTATCTAAAAAAGTCCTAAATTGTTTGGTATTGTCTTCAGAGTTAGAATTGTACAAAGAAACACCTTTGAAAATGAGATAATCTCCATGCAGTGTTTTTCCAAATTCTTTTGTAATGTGACAACATGTTAATGGTCCCCATTAGAGTAGTATGGGGGTGGTAATCATGCAGTGCCTCGGTATAGTTTGGTCCTTTCTAGAGAGCCATTCATTTTACTGGAAAGCTTTAGATTAATCTATTTCCTGTTTTGTGAATGATGCAGTTTGGCCAAGGAAAACAGAGTAACAAGTGAAAGGAAAGAGGAGCACAGAGACATTGCCTTATAATCCTCTTCAAGAGGTTCGCATTTCAGCATCCAGGCTTTAAATGGGCATGATTTAATGTCTGAAATACTTCTGTTCCTTCAGCAGCTGTAATAAAACTAGGATACAAAACCACTGACGCCAACATAGCAGCGAGTTGCAAATTCTCAGTAGAAATGTAGAAGACTTTTGTGTTTGGCCTTTAAGACTGTTTCTGAGATGCACAAACTTTTGTTTGTATTTTTTTTTTATTGTTTTATGATTTGTTCTTAAATATTTTTCCTCAATGGGGTAATTTGAAGTCAGATTTGTACCTTTAGTTGTTGTCAGCCCAGTTCTCTTACACTGCCATAGAAATAGCACATAGGGAATACACAAAAAGATTGCTCTACAGTTAATTTCCTTTCTTGTATTGCTTAAGTACAAGACTGTAAAGCATCACCGTCATATTTTGAACAACTTCAGTTCTGTCTTTTTCTCTTTGCTTTCTGTTACAGAAAAGACAGAAAACATGACAGTTCTTTAGGTGATTTGCTGTTAACCTTCAGTAATCAGAAGAAAAGTCAACAGCCTTTATTTTAATACCTTGTGTACCAATGCTGACCTGTCTTACTCTATTAGAATCCTAAAGGAAAATCATCTGGCAGAACTTCAATTGAAATCATTCTGTGATTTTAGCAGTTTGATAGGTCAAATGACTTAAGCAGTCAGCTACTCAGAGGACAGTGGTGAGATGGGACCTTTCATTAACCATGAGCAGATGTGAAATACTAAGTGTTTGTCAATTAGAAATGGCAACAGCAAAGCCCCATATCAAAGCAAGGTCAAATCAGCAGATCACATTTCCTCTTGAAAATTCTTTGGTCGTTTTGAAAATCAGCCTGAATTAGTGTCATCTCTGTGCTGATGGATGGTGCCCTTTGTCTTTTATTTTGGTACTGTTCTTTTTCCCTGGGTACTCATTAAAGGTCATTATATCATTACCGAGCTTGCTGTGCTTATAGCCCCCTGTAGGACTGGACTTGTGGCACTTGAGGATTGCTGTTTCAGAAATTCCTTTGAGGGTCTTTTCTGTGCATGTTCATATTTTAGTGTTTTATTCTGGATGTTGTAAATCAGATTATGAAATACTCTGTGCCTAACAGTTGTATACTTTAGCTTTAAAAATGATCTCTATTAGAAATGTATGACACCATTTATTTAACTAGCAAATATATAGATATATAAAGATATATCTTCAGTCTTCCACAATTAATCTTTATTCCACACTCTCTTGGTATCTAGTAGTCTCTAAACTTCTCATTAGTTAATATTAGTTTTATCTATAAATGTAATACTTAAAAAAATACCTCATCCTCCTGCAAAAAAAAAGATGAATACCTTTACTTATTTTTTTAATTTGCTATGTTCTGGGATTACTGGTTACCATGGCAGACCATGGCAGATTTGCATTTGAAAATACAAACTGCTGTAAAGATTAATGTAAAACACTCTTCTTGTAAGTCCTTTACAGTGAACCGATAATAACCTGTCTGGTGGGACTCCTTTACGTTCAGCTAGTATTGTGTGTTTTCTCCTTGAGCAATGATTTACAGTAGAAGTTTAAACTTAAAGTATAGCTCAGTAAACTATTAATAATCCAGGGCCTCATACATTAGCTGAACCTAAACAGACAGTTTTATTTTTATTTGTATCGTAATCAAGCAACGCAAAATTTATAGATTTTAGATGTGTATACATTTTCACAGATGAGGGAAAGTTTCAAAGTATTGCACATTTTTATTGTCTTTTTTATTTCATCCACTTAATTTGATGAACCGGAGCAGCTTATTCGAATGTGACTAGGCTGAATTGCTATGGATAATAAAACAGAAAAGATTCAGATATCCACACTTGTCCCTGCATGGAGGAATTTGCACATACTGTACTTATGAAAGCAGAGAAGAGATTTTCCATGACATGAGAAACACAGATGTTGTTGAAATAAATACTTTTCCAGGGGATACAGTAATGTCCCAATATATATGCTATGACACATGCTGTACAGTAGAGTTATTATATTTCAGTAAGCACGTATACCTATTGGGAAGATGTAGCTTTCAGATTAGTGCGATTTAAATTCTGTCTTGTTGTGTTCCTGCAGCAGCTGGAGAGTGTAATGGGTTTCCATACAAGCTAAAGCATAGACAAATATTAGTCCCTTAGAAGAGCTAATAGAAATTAGATGCATGAAAGGCAGGCAACGATTTTTTTGTACCCAAGGAGGATCTGTACAAAGAAATGTCATTTTACCAGAAGCAGGATGGAATACAGCACATACAGTTGCACCAGTATGGAATAGGGGACTTAATTGGGTTTTGTAGCATTGAAACAGACAGCAAGTATTTCGTTTGCTATGAAAAAATCAAAGTAGAAGTACGCAGAGTTCAAGCTGCTGATGAATTTTGCTTATATATGATCCTGAACCACCGAAAACTGAATATGCAAGGATTTAGCTGCACTGCATGTGGCAAAATATTTGAAAGAATTAAAGGCCATCGTCCTTCTCTCAGAGGTTTCATGCAACCTGACATCTCAGAAGCCCGGCTTCCTCATGTTGCTTTCTCGCGCGTGTTTGAATGTATTCTCATTTCTTAGATCACAATGTTGAGTCATATAGATTTAACAGCAAGCATCTTCTTAGGAAAAGAGGTCAGAACATCTTTTCATCTCTTCAGGCATCACTTTCCTGCAGTTTTTTTTTTCTGCTCGGGTCACGGAGAAGTGGCTCGCTCATGGATTGCAATGATGGGAACAAGCTAGAAAAGATGCTGTCTGCATCGTGTGGAGTGAATTTAGCAGAGGGCCTTATGCAGGGTGACATGGAAATTATGTTTGCATTTTCATTTCCTGAGCGCTGCTGGTTGTCATGAAACTCCCCCTGACAGTTTCTTACCACCAGGCAGCAGATCCCTCCTCTCTCCTCCGCAGTGCAGGACAGATGCTCGCCAGTTTGCTCCCGAGCTCTTCTTGTGCTGTCCGATCGCAAACGACAGATGCCAGGGCCAGCGTGGCTTCTAGTTGAACATTTTTGTCACAGTCCTGCCTTGAGCCCAAACTGTGACCTTTACTGTATGAAATAAAGTACTAATGAACAAGTGGAGTCTTGATCCTAACCAGGCTCAGAGCAAATTCTGCAGCACTGGCTTCCCTTTTGCAGTCCACCTGCATTAGAAACATTTTCTTTTCATTCGGGGCTGGATGAACTTTAGGCCTCTCAGTTTGAGAAAGCTGACTGCTGCTGAATATCACACACATGCAAGAAGCCTTTGCTTTATTTCAGCAATTACCTGTTGTGGATGTAGCCCTTGGCGTTGTTTTAAACAATAATTTGAGTCTCCTTCCTGCCATGGGACCTAAAAAAATGTCAAATATTTTATTTGAAAATCATCCGTTATTGAAATTAAAGAGAAAATATATTTGATCATTTTTAGAATACAATTTAATATATTTGTGTGCAAAGATATAACTGGGGATTGATCAATAGATAAAGTTATTAATTGGAACAATTGTCTTAAAAAGGTTTCTTGATTTTTTGTTCTAGGGCTAAAAAATAAATTACGATATTATTTCAAAGTTCTTTAAATGATGGACTTTTGTTTTTTGGTGATTAACCATATGTGATTCGTTCTGGAGAATATACAAATCAGAAAAAAACAAGGGTTTTTTTCATTATGGGACTAGTTTTATAAAAAAAATATCAGTTGTACGGAAAGCACTTAAACAGAATCAGAAGTTTTTGTGTAAACAACTAAAAATTTTCTTCCCTGATGAAACAAAAAAAAAGATACATGGATAAAAAAGTTTTCTCTTTTTCTCAAATCTCTTCATTTTCCCTTACTGTGTCTCTGTTTAGCATCAATTCATGAACCTCAGTGTTTTCATTATATCATACATTCGGTACATTCAGTCATGCCCTATTCCAAACCTGGCTTAAAGAATGAGCTCCTTTGTCTCAACCTAGCATTCAGTTTCCAGTGATCTTGCTTATCATCTTCTCCAATGCAACACTTTTCTTCCCCGTAACCTGTCACTGTCTTTGCATTTTTCTCAGCAAAATATAACTATAACGGATATATCAGATCAAGTAAGTCTCTCATTTGTTTCTCTCTTCTTTTCTGTGCATACTCTGCTTTTACCTTTCTCATTTAGCACCTTCCTAGTAACATGTTCTGTGCTCTCTTTGTTTTGCGTTTAGTACTGTAGTCTGCACATGTTGTCCTTTTACTTTCCCTTTGGTGAGTAGCGTATCCCCTTTACCTGTTTGTATAGTGAGGAAGAAACATGGTGAAGTCACTGTTTGACTGGAGTTTTTGCTATTGCACCCATTATTAAGGACTGTTTTGTTTTTGTTTATTTTAGTCAAGTAAACACCGGTAAAAAAAGAAAAAACCCTTAAAGTTACTTTAGCATCTATGCATGACATAGATAAGTAGCAGTTAAATGATTCTGTATATGTGTGAGAAGAAAGGTCTGAGGAGTAGAAAAGATACAGAACATGTAGAAGCATCGTGCTGTATAGTCATGAAAATGTATTTGTACCATCCTACCGTGAACAGCAGATGGGGCTAGAACTCCAAGAAAATAGGACAAGTAAATTTTGTAAAACTCCAATGTAAAACTCCAATTTGAGTGCTGTAAAATTGTAGTCTGCTAGTTTAGAATGTGTTTGGTGGTACACATTCAACTTTATTTTATTTACAATTACATACATCAAAGGTTTTAAGCCTGCTCACAATCCTACACTTTATAAATCCTAAAACTTGATTGTAGATAGTAAGGGATATTTGCGTTCTTGAAGCATATTTGCAGTGTCTGTACTGTACGTGTGTGTATGTCAATGTATATTTTGAAGATAGGTATGAATATCTGAAATCTGTGCCTCTGAATATACAGTAATATTTTATCCAAGAATGCTTTAATTTCTCTCAGAAAATAGCACCTTGTACAAATGTAATCTTTTTTTCCACAATTACTGAACAAAAACCTCATGATCTGTTCAAAAGTGTAATGTAGATCAAATCAGTGAAAGTGCAAAAAAAAGGTGTTAACTTTTAGGACATTTACTAAGCATCATGATTTACTTTGGCAATCCAGACATGAAATGTCACATTTGTTCCCTAAAATCTTTAAACGAAATTTCAGTAAATCAGCCAGCAAAAAGAAAATCAGCAAGTGTTGGGGGGGGGGGGGGGAGGCTTAGAATAAATCTCTAAATCAAAATGTTATGGAATTTTTCCATTTACGTCTGTGCTTGATAAGAAGTACATCACAAACTCATCATTTGATTTGCAGTTTAGGAAGAGACAGCCGCCGTCTGGATTATTCTAGATCCCCAGTGAAACTGCCACTCTGTGTATTCTCAAAGTAATGCTGTACATGTTTGACAAGGGGCAGATGAATCCAGGAGTTATCAGGGCAGGGTGTAAATCTATGCGGCAGCTGACGGTAGAAATAATCATCCATATATTGCTCTGAGCGAGTTCTGGAAAGGGTTGTACATGTTTTTTTCGTCATATACTATTTACTGGTTAACCCTCTTCCCTTTCATCCAGAAGTTATTCAAGCTGAATTACACAGGCAGAACATGCTTCAGCCTAGACAATTACTTAGGGAGGTGAATGCCACCAGGTGTCTCCAATATCTGACTAAAGCCCTGCTGCTAAGGACCAGTTTCAAAGTGTGTTTTTTTGTGTGGTATTCACACAGGAGGCCGGTTTAAATAATTTATTTTTTTAAAGAATGGAGAGGTTGAGAGCAATCTGCATCATTTTTTTTGTCAACTTAAAATATGTAGACAGAAATAATTAAATATATGTTTATTTACAAAGTGGTTAGATTCTGCAGGATTTTTAAAATACAGATCATTTTAGAAGGGTGCCTTTGTTTTACAGTGAAAAGCAGTTTGGTTAAGCATATTTTTAAATAGCAATATATACATATGCCATGTAGGCAATTTAATTTTAAAGATATTTGAATTGTATATCTTTCTGCTCTTTCATTTTTAGCTTTTTCATAGAAGAATGCCCACTCTTAATGAATCCAAGGTCTAGTTTTTAATAAATAATTTCATTTTACTTGTTCGGTATGTAATGGTAGAATCAGAATTGGTAAAGCTATGCTCAGTATTTTTAGACCATAAATTGTGAACAGCAATGAGCCCATCATATCAAAAGTATCAGTATACAGTGAGATCTTCAGTGGCATTTATAAAAGCAAGGACCGTATTGTTTTATAAAAAATATCGTTTTTAATGATAAAAAAATGAATGTATCATCTATGACATAAAAGACTAAAACACTTAAAGGAAAACAATAAAATTGCCATATTTATTTCTTAATGCACATATGAGGTTATTATTAAAGCTAGTTTTAATATATTGCTGGTAAGCCTTAACACCTTTTGTTTTGTGGTATGTACAGTATACAGTGTACAGCGAATATAAAACAAAGAAAATCACTCCCGCTATAACATTGTCACAGAAATATATTTTTTTTCTGGAGGAGGCATTTTCAGCAACAGATTTTAACAAAAAAATGTTCTCAAAGTCACAGTCCTAACCCTAACTGATTTAACTTATTTTTCGTTATTTGGCAGTAAACGATGACGTTAGACCGACTTACCAAAACCGGTCTTACAAATTCAACAGCAGCGCTGCAGCTAAAGCTCTTCTCAGTGCAGTGCCCTTTGAAGACGTGGCTGAGCCCGTTCCTCTAGTTAATAACCGCAAAGGGAGCCTGTACCTGCCCAGGCTCAGCCTGCTGAGCCCAGGTGACCCAGGCTGGGAGGCGCCCAGCAGGTTGCAGCGAGCGCGCAGCCTGCCTGTGAAGTACCGATACCATCCCAGTAGCTCCATGGCGAATCACAGCCCCTGTATGTTCCCCTCAGCCGGGTGCACCCGTCAGTACAAACCACTTTGCATGTATTTGCAGTCTGAGTGGTTTGCATGTGTGGAGCTCCTTACTAATGACTGAATATGTGTAACTGTCAAGCTATGGAAAACAGAATGCCCCCAGACCGAATACATTTATTAGATTAAACAAGACTAGAAAAAAGGAGAAAAAAAATCTAATTACATCTGAAACTCCGACTCGGATATCTCAACAGCAATAAATGTTTCAAATCAAGGAGGAGGGAGGATCGGTAGAAGACAGAGATAAATATCGATACGTATGTTCCAGATAAACCACGTAGAAATGGGCCCAGTCGTTACCACAGGAGAGGTTATCAAAATGACCGTGATGAGAAAAGTCCAGGGACTGTTTCCTCTAAAGAATATACGTGTTACTCACATAGACATATCTTATGCAGTATCAATGCTTTGTTTACGTCTATTGTGGTGCCCAAGGTCAGATTCACTGGTGGTCTTCACAGTGGCTTCGAAGGTTTTGTTTTTTTGTGGCAGTGATGGTCGTTTTTCCTGAGACTGTCTTGTATTCAAGTAGAAAGGTGGACATAGCATGAGAACCACAAATAAATAAATTAAACACATTTCATATGACAACAATGAAATATGGAACTAAAAAAACACTTAAAATGCCAAGGGTTCAAATCAAATATCGTATTCTGTTTTGTTTTTATAATTCAGACTAAAAGATAAAAATATGTAATGTGAACAGAGATCATATTTCTATTTCATGTACAGGCTGAAATGACTCCATGACAACACTTAGTCATCAGCCATCAGGACTTGGTTTATTGAAGTGGGTTTGAATTTCATAATGCCAGAGGTCAGGTCTTCTCCTCCTTGAACAATTTGCATGCTACTTTTTGGCCTTTTCCATCTGTGAAATTTACCCCACGCAAAACTTACATTTTAAAAGCGTTAGATCAGTGTGCCTCATCAAAATTCATGATTCTCTATTTCTGCGTGTTATTAGCAATCATAGATGCTATGTCATATCTTTGGAACAGTAAATTTACTGCAATTGTGTTTTATCCAAATTTCCTCCTATTAAATCCCCCCTAGATTGCTTGATATTGCATTGTCTGGCTTATGACTAAAGGGCAGCTCCTTACGCTGTAAATCAAGATTGTACTCAAAGCAGTGTGCCTTGGAGAACTAAGGGCACCACAGTCACTGAGTTAGGTAGTTCCAGAAATATGAATTAAATTGAATTCTTCAATTAACAAAATCATTAAAAGGAACACAGACATCAAAGAGCCATAGTTTCAAGACATCAATGTGTCAGTAGCTACACACATCCTCTAATTTTTAATTAGCATTAATATGTATAGTCTGCTACGTAATTATGTGAAATTTGTGTTAAGTATGTCAATGGATGTTTTAAATATATAACATATACTATTCAAACTGTAATAATAATGTCAAAATGATCATATTATACTTTAAGAATTATTTTCTGCAATTTAATAGGCTACAATTTCAAATGGATACCTACTGTATAGTACAAGGTTATCATATTCTGTGTAGGGGGTAATTGCTTGCAGTACACATACTAACAACGTGTTGTGGTATTAAATTTTTCCTGGATAACTAATAAGGGTTTGAAGTGACAGTGACTTTGACATTTCCATCACTTATCTGTACATAACATTTTCAGAAGTGCTTGTCTAAAGGCACATGAAATACACAAGCTCTTTAAATGATCAAACCATTGTTACCCAGTCTCCTTTCTTCAGAATAGGCTTGTTTTAGATATTCCTTTTTCAAGTTGGAAAGTCTTCTTTTATTCTATTCCATGTCTCGCTTTGTAGTTTTAGTTTAATTTCTACGAACGTGAAGCAAATAGATAGATCCTCTGGTAACATAAAAGTGAAAGTTTTTGACAGAAGAGTTACAATTCAACATAGTGAGGAATAATTAATAAGAAATGGAAGTAGCATTGCACCAAGCAAAAGGAAAAAGATTGTTAATGTCATTAACACCAGTTCGTTGGATTCTCAAACTAATGAAAAACTTTCAGTGAAACAAGTTTGCTTCTTTAAAAACCTCTGTGCCTCTTGAGTTTTCATGTGCCATTTTGTATCACTTCAGATGGAACCAGTATTGGGTTTGAGCATTGCGTTAGTTTGTGATCCCTTCCTCTGTGTGCATGTAGGTTAGTGGTGGTGAGAAAAATTGAACCTGATCTTTTCAGCATGTTTAATTTGTTGGCAGTTAACAAAGCTTGGGATCGTGCTCAGTAACACACAGTGTTTCAGAGTGAAGCTGGGCATCTCAAGATGGTGGCTGTCAAGGGAGCATGAGTGTGGCAGGAGAGCTGTGACAGAGCAGAAGGCCACTAGTTCTGGGTGGCATGGCAGGGATTGGTGTGCTGTGGAGACTCATCGTAGTCCAAAAGAAAGCTGGAAGCACTCTTGCCTGTCAGATGTATTTTGCCTTCCCTTGTTTTTCAATAAACAGTGACAATCAGACATATTTAAACAGGATCTAGTGATGCAGACTGCTGTAGGTCCAGCCGAGCACACGTGCAGTTATTTTGATGGAGTGGCACATCGATTTTCAGAATGATTATTCATTCCATTTGTCCTATTAAGATGGCAGATTAAGATTGTGTGCCCTAACCTTCCACACAGTTCCCCTCCCCTTACTAACGTGTTAGCTTTCTGTTTTGAGGGTCTTTTCAGACTTTTGCAATGACTGATTGAGTGTTGGCTTTGTGTTCTTTAATATGTCATTTCCATTACATATTACAATTTCAGCAGTCCATAATCTGACACCTTTGCATATGTTCGCAGTCGAAGACGAGCATCCATCAACACTGTCACCTAAAAAAAAGCAGCGAAATGGAGGCATGCGAAATTCACCCAACTGTTCACCCAAAATGATGAGGTAAGACGACAGCTTTAAAAAAACTCTTCTGGCTTTCAGAAACAAGGGAGCGAGAGAGGGAGAGGGAGACAGGGAGAGAGAAAGAGGGAGAGAAAGGGAGAGTGAGAAGAACCCTTTAAGGCTGAAGTATTTATTCTGTCAGCTTGTCAGCGGTTAATGATAGAGCTGAAAAATTTCTGTCATGAAAGAGAGTATGAAAAGCTGTTTGAAAAATACTCTTGCTTTAAAGTCTCAGCTGTCACCCCAGTCCCGTCCACATGTATTTCTTAAACAGCAGTGGCACTAATGACAGCACTAACCAATCAGAGGGACTCATGCGGTTACTTCGCCTAAGGCCATTCGTCTTTTGTAGGAATCCCTCTGAGTACTGTTTTTGGTACTTAAGGCCATATGTGAGATGTATCATCGCAATCAAAAATGAACTCAAATATTACCTTCCTTTTATCTTGTCCTTTGGAATTAAATTGCTGTTAATTGATTTTGACTGATGAAAGGGCTAAAATTCAACACATGTGGTCATGAGATGAAGAGCAGTATGCATTGTTAAAAAAATACACTAAAGCAATCATTCAGTGAAATCACAAAGTTAAATCTTTGTGAGAGGAGTTTTGGGGGATACTTCATACTTAAAGTTGCTTTCTTTTGAGAATTGATTGCTATTACTCTTTCTCTTTCCTGTTTCTCTGTTTATTTTTGAAAGTCTATAAAGAATGTTTCACCTTAATAACGGTGGCGTGCTGTGTACCTCCACATTAGCTTAAATTTGTTGACTGAGTCGTCAGATAAAAGAATTGCACACAACTAGTATTTGCTACTGTTGATTCTTAAATTTAGAAAACAGTTTTTTGAAGATAATATTATTTTATGTTCGGTAGCCTACTTCAAAAACTCTTGATGCTTTTATTCAATCAGAGGAAACATTTCAGAAGAGGAATTAGTAATTATTGTCAGAATTAGTTTCTTCAATAACATTTATGGTCTCATGAAAATTGTACATTAATATTTCCTTGAAACTCAAAAGAATGTTTTACAAATGTTATGCTATGATGTACTTTATAAATAGAATCTGCTCTGTAGGCTGTAAAATAGGAATTAGTTTAAACATACAGTAGTCACATCCTTTTAATGCTTCGGCAAATATGTTCTGCTGCCTTAAGTATGAATCTGTATTCTTCTCTCAATGTAATTGGGTGATAGTAGGAAACATGCATCAATACATGTAAATCATGTGCACTCTCTCCATCTATTAAGGCAAGATTGTACATTATATATTCAGAAAGAAAAGTAGAATGTATGTGGTATTAGGTAAGAGGGTCTGATAAGAAGTTTGCTGTGTTTTTTTAAATAAATCTTACTTAACTGCAGCGGCCAAGGTGTAGGTGTGGGTGAGCACTTCCATTGTTTTGTTTAATGGTTCTGTTTGCCCAAAAGCCCTAATCAGCTAACATAAGGATACAAGAAAAGTTTGCAGACGAGAGGAGGCCATTCGGCCAGTGCTCTTGAGGCTCTCATGCTAGTGAGATTGGGGCACAGTTCATCCCGCCTCTGTCTGGCCTGCTCAGTACAGGCTGCACTGATGCTTGGGGCCCATCAACACCCAAGCGACTCTTCCGCCTCTCGCCTGCAAAAGGGGCTTGAACGCCAGCGCTGTTCTCTCCCCGCTGGTCTCCGCCCGGGGAGGTGCGACAACATGCCTGCCGCCGTGCCTTCTGCTCCATACCACGAGTGTTAAAACCCCACTCGGGTCCTGGGCTGTTAAAGGCATTCTCATATTGGTTTTAGTGCCACTGCTGAAGGCAAGAAGATAATACAAACTGCACGCAATGAAGGTAGAATTCTGAAACTGATCCTGTTAAAGGTCTGAATAGTTGTAAAGTGGATAAAAAAACAAGAGACAAAGAGTTGGACTGCAAACAGCAATACACTGTTGTTTGTAAAACAGAGCTGAGATTTAGACCCAATGCTTTTTGTTGCCCTTGCTTTCCTTACAGCAGTAGTTAGGAATAGTACTATATAATTGCTTAGGACTACTTGTGCTGTATATCCTAAAAATGCAGAACTGGACAGCCCTGCCTTTTCCTTTTGTAGATCTTGTGTGGTAAACAAGAAGTGTGGTTAAGGACTTCACATCTCTTTTCTTAGACGTATTGTTTCACCAGCCTCCACAGATTCTAAACCATTAGCCTTATAAAGGTTCTTCGCCTGTTGGAATCCGTTACACAAGAGAGCGTTGTTAAAAACACCCATGATAAAACTCCAAAGTAAACTGCAGTTTTCTATTTTCAAAGAAAAAAAAATTGGCGTATTTCCAAATAACTGGTTGTTTTGGAAAGCTATCCAGTTTTATTCCTTAACTTTTAGGAGAAAACCTTTTTGTGTGGAGTGGAAGGTCCCTGTTTACCATGTAAAATATGCATCTTTTCTTTGATCTTTGAGTAATAATAATTCTTGGGAGTTATTTACACTGTTTTGATATACTTCAAAGCAGTGTCAAAGTTTTGCCGCTGTAGGGTACTTCTTTATTCTACTGGCTCTTGGGTACTGAGATGACAGGTCCTCTGTACTAGGTGCAGGCTTTTTTCAAGTCATAGCCCTCAGCAAAACATCAAATTACCAAACATAGACTAGCCTACTTCTACACAAATGCCTTTCCTGTAGATATATTATACCATATATATTAAATACTTTAGTGTTACAAGGTGCATTTTATGCGCAATAGAAAGTGATGGTTTGAGGTAGCCTTAGGGATACTTTATTCTACAAGCAGAAAAAAAAGCTAGTGTATACTGTATCAAGTATGGTTTTTACAGGACTCGGTGCCTCAAGGCCTTTGTAAATAAGTAATGATCAACAGATTGGCTGTGGGTTTTTGAAAAGCATGCCTTTGTCAGTTTGCATGATGGGGAAAATTTTCAAAGCAAAGCCTGCTTTCATTGCCTGCTGAAGAGGGATTGAGGGAGAGGGCTCATCCCAAGCTAGCAGTGTCTGCTGAGCATTAAACTGGAATAGCTAAACATAACTTGAAAAATAAACCGAAAGCTTGCCGAGCTTTAAGGGCAGATTTAAGATTTTCAGTCTTAACCAACACGGTTGATACATGAGCCTCCAGTTTCTAATTAACACACAGTCATTAAATGGAATGAATAGAGAGGTTTCCTGCTGAAAAGGGGGAAACAATTACTGTGAGATAAAAAAACATAACAAAGACCTGGTTCCATCACTCCGATCCATGTGTCTGTTTCAACTCCAAGACCTTTTTTTGCAGAAATATAATTTGGAGTTGAGTAGAGTAAGCCCTTAAGTAGTCCCTTCTCTGTTTCAGCATTTGCCGTTTCAGATCCTCTGTATATCTGATATACAGATCTCAGATTTTTAAACAAAACCATTCTTGCGCTCTCGGGTTTTTGTTTGGAGAGGGTGGGGGCTAAGAGAGGCTGATGAGAACAATATGGCTACATGAGTCAGACTGTTTCCCAGCTGGCTTGTCATTGAGGTAAAAAGAGCTACGGCGGCCTTACAGAAAAGTCTCCCACATTTAATGCCATTCCTATGGACTGTTTGTAAGGTTTTCGGAAGGGTCACGGGACCTGCCTAATTGCAGGAAGTCACAATGCATTTGCTCAGATCTCCCCGAATTGCGGCAGGAAGGCAGTCTCTGGTCCGCAGGAGTAGCGGCTTGTGACAGGCAGTCATCAGTGGCCGTCTGTGAAAGACAGCTATCGTGGCAGAGCTCTGCTACACCCGTCATCGCAGCTAGGGAAGATTGAAGTGACAGGGGTCCTGAGAGCGAACAGCGAAACAGGCGGCACATAATGAAATATTCAGTTGGAGTGTAAAAGCACTAAACGCTTTCTCTGTTATTAGCACCTGTACCAGATGATTTCTATCTCCATAAAAAGCTCTTTAATTGACATTTTTTTTCATGTTATGTTTCTGTAATCAAAAAGAAGGATAAGTAAACAGTAAGGGGAAGAACATAAAAGGAAACAAGGTATAGAATGAACCTGGGAATGTTAAAAATGACACTTCTATTACAAAATAATACGTCAGTATATTTTTATAGCAATTTATTCAGAGGGAAAAAAGTGAAAAGTGCAAAGTGATTACTGATTATTGATTGGTTTTACAACAGAGTATCACAGAACTAACATTGTTTGGATTGAATCTGTTGTTTTTAGGGTAGAGTTATTTTGTATTGGAAATTTTACAAAATTAACCAGATGAATATGAAATAAAATACTTTTGAGAAATATTTCCTATAATAAATGTGATAAATAAGCTCAGTGCCAAACATACACCTGAGACCAGAATCAGGGAAACTAATGATAAAAAACTTTATTCAAGAAAATAATTGAACTTTTTGTTTTTTTAGGGAAAACAAATATTCCTTATGACATTTTAAAGTTTTATCATCAGCCAAATTGTTAAAAATCAGCCTGTAAGATTAAATAAATGAGTTGTATACAAATTGCAAGAAAACACAAGATCAGATATAAACACATTCTTATATTGATAAATAATTTGGAAAAATCTATTTGTCTAGTTTAGAAATCTAAAATCTAAAATTTAGAAATCATCTTCAACACTTCTATATATTATTTTAATTAAAAAGGTAAAACTGTAAATTCTATCAAATCATTGTTAGTAATCTAATATTTGCTTCTCAGAATATAGGATGACCTCCTCTTATTGATTACAAAGTTACCACATCATGCTGTTATTTTTTAAACTAATGCAGCAGTCTGTAAAGAAGGAAAGCATTATTACTAACCAGATGCAGAAAGTAAATGGAAACATTCAGGAAAGTACAGTATTACCTTGATTTAAAAAAAAATTAAAAGCATCTGCATTCATTATTTTATGGTATTGGCACAAGTTTTGATAATGATAAAAACTGATGTTTTTTTAATAAGTATTAATTTTGATTTATGATTCCATACCAAAATATTTTGAAGTCACACGTTTCTTTGTAATATACTGTATATATACTGTATGTCATATATACTGTATATATAATCTCTACATACTGTATATACTGTTGCTAAAGATACTGTATATAAATATGTATGTACTGCTGTGCACAAATAGTAAGAGATGTCTCATTTCAGGACACAATTTCAGAATGATACCCACTGGCACATTGAAACTGTCTGTGATCTACTCCCTTACATTCGCCCGAGTTGTGCAACATCTACCACAATAGTTACAGACTGCGACAATGAATGAAACAGCTCACAGGGCTACACCTCTCAATATGCACTCATCCCAAGAGAAACTGACTGCACATGTCTTAGAGACGAATGACTGTACATTGTGATAACCATGGCTGTCTGGTACAGACAAATAAAGTTGGGTGTCAGTGACTCATTGATAGACTATATCCCAGAGGTCAAGTGTTTCGACATGTCTGTTCATGATAGACCACTGCGGTGGCTGTGTTTGGGGGTGGTGTTTTGCAGGAAGGGGTTCATCGTGAACAATATGTGGCACTGGCTACACACTACCATGACAGTGTTATCGAGCATCACATGTTACCTTTTGCTTGTTTGCGAGTACTAGATACAATGTTTTGGTTTTGATCCCATTTGGACAAGAGAAAGGGATTCTAAACATATTTTACTGTCAGTTAAAACCAGCATAGTACCACGACAAAAAGCATTAAAAGATAGATTTTCTTGTGTTTCACATTACAATTTCCATTATTACAAGTGATGGTTTTGTTAACTTAGAGGTTTTGCAGTGAAAGGTGTAATGAAGAATAGAGCTGTTTCCCTAAAGCAGCTTTACTGGAAAGGTATTTATACTCTTGCCCCAGGCTATTACCTTAAAGGCAGGCTTTCTGACCTGTTCTTAGAGCCTGAAGCACAGCAGGTTTTTCTTGACACTATTACTCATTTTTTTAATTCGTCTTAAAAGTATGATTCCTAAAACATTCATATAAATCACCTGTATTACATTTTTAAAAGGAAAACGATAATCTAAAACTAAATTATTGATTACAGCATACATGTATGTCCTCATTTATAATTGGATATTTAAAATAATTATTTTATTCTATTAATTAGTACAAACTGGAATAATCTAATTTACTTTTAACATTTTTAAAACAAAAATATTGTCCTCAAAGAGTTTTTGTGATAAATGCATAATATATCTAATATGTACAGTATAAATTTAATTGCATATTTTTAGCAGTCTCCTTAGAAATGAACAATACTCTCCTGTTCATGTAGATTTTATTTTCTTATTATTGAATGATAATTAGATTAAAAATTCCCATTGTCTATTACACACAGATTTCAAAGAAATGTCTCTTCTTGATCCATATTTATGTGTAGTTCTTGTTTATTTTGGATTATAGCAAAGGGTCCATTTAAACCCAAATATTTGAACTGTTAATACCTCCAGTCATTAACCACAATCAATCCAGTCATTTATCAGTAAATTAAATTGCCTGGATTCTGCCAAATGTACGATTGTTTCCTGTTGTGTCCAGCTGTATTCAAATTAGCTTGTTAAAAGCATTTAACTTCAGTAGATGGCTTCTGTGACGGCTTGGTGTGCAGCTCCAGTATTGCTGCTTTCCCCAGCTCACAATTTTCTAAGCCTGAGAAGATCATGCTTTGAACATGAACACAAAGACAGCAAAACCACTGTTATCCCTGTGTTATGCAGAATAAAAATCAGCTGTTCATTCTGTTGATATAAATTAGCCTGTTTGGTTGTGACACACCGTTGAAACATTAATGGACTTCGGATTTGGAAAGCAAAATGTGATTGGGCAAATTGCTAAAATATTTAAAGTTAAAGCTTTTACAGTGAAGAGCATCGCATCAGAAGTTGCAAGTGGTGAAAGCGTGTAATTGGCTTTCTGTTCTAGTGCCAGTCAGTCACCACTGTTTCCATCCCTTCTGCCTCGCTGCCTGCGCTGACGTCTGCACTTTGTGCATTTTGGCATCCAGAGGGGTGACTGTGGCAGGAGCAAACAAACAAATCCAAAGACAATCCGAATCTTGTGTTCGGGAGGTGCTTTGGTAAAACAGCGCACATTTTCCGTGCTTTCTGGCCCTTGCTTTCATTATTGCGCTCGTATTGAAAGTTAAGAAAAAAAAACCCAACAGAACTGAAGCCTGCAGTTTGCCGATTCACATTCTTGACGCAGGAGGTCTCTGGAACACAACCCGCAGTGGCAACGTGGCACAGTGACAGGGGCTATTCGGGAAACAGAACTGTAGAACAGAGATGATGCCAACAGTTTGTCAATTCATTTTCACCAACAGGCCAGGAACTCCAGCTGTAGTAAACCTGGAATTAGTATAATTCTTGCAGTCCTTCGCTCATGTGGTTTATTCATAGATGGATGGTAGTAATTGAAAGTTAAATTGAAGTAGAAATCGAAAAACACAGCAAACAGTCTGGTCTTTGGTTTGCCTTTAACATAAGAGTGCCCATCTTAGACACCTTGATTTGCACTGTAAAATGGAACTGTCTTTATTATCACTATTGTTTGTGTACCTTTCCATCTTTTCTGTCATGTCTGCTGTGTGGGTAGATTTTTAGTTCATCTTACAAAGCAAATACTGAAAAGCAACAAAAAAAAATACATCTCAGAAAAATCTTTAAACTCTCTCCTGAAGAACAAGATTAAAAACAGTGTGCAGTTTGGTTGGAGATGTGAATGAAATGACAATACTGGGTTAAACCATTTAGTTTCTGCCTTCTCTCGTCACAGACATGATCCTTTACTCATCCCGGGAAATGAGCAGATCGAGAACATGGATGTCAGTGTGAAGAAGTACGACTCCACGGGGATGTTTCACTGGTGCCCATCCAAAGACATAGAGAAGGTTATCCTGGTGGGTATCACAGCATTCCAACTCAGTAAGAGTCATGTGAATTGATCCACTTCTTGCACCTTCTTTCACAGTTAATTCCTTCTCATGTACTGGATACAAAATCAAGGTTAGCAGCCACGGAGGGCTGTACTTGGGCATGGACTAACTAAAGTTAATGTCACTAACCAAAGTTAGCTATGCTATACTGATGGGCCCTAATAAGAGCAAACCATCTGCTCAAGGCTGCTGACTTTGATTGTATACTGTAGGCCCAAAACTGAATTTAAGGTCAGAAGCTCATGAACACTCACATTCTCATAATTCATAGCAACTCGTGGTTTTAAAATACACCATACAGTGTAACTCTGAAAGGTGTTCTTTCTAAGATGTATATATACAGTGCCCTCCAAAAGTATTGGGACAAACATGTCAAAAGTTATTTTTGCTCTACAGTCAAGGAATTGGTATTTGTGGTCATGAGATTCTTATAAATGAGTACAATATAATATTTTATATTATATCGGGTAATTGCTTGCATAGCTTGGTCATATTACAGCAATAAATAGTGTTCAAAGTTCAACCCAGTGATTTCAGGTGACCACAAGTATTGGGATAAATTTCAGAATTAAAGAGTATTTGGTGACATATTCTTGAGGCGAAAACTGCATAAAATGTGCTACCCACTGAGCTCACCAAACTTTTGGTGAATTCTTTTGTGAGTCCTTCTTATTTAAGGTTTTTTTTTTGCATGTAAAAGGCTCTCTCAATTGGGTTTAAATTTTAGAGTCAGTGTGTTTTTACTGTGTCACCTCCTGATTAACTACTTGTTATATCAGCGGTATCGTTTGGGTCACTGTCATGATACAGTATGTACTGTATATGGTAAATCTCTGCCTATTAAATCTGCAAGCATTTCCTTCTACACAAGCAGTCAAAATGTTTCTGTAAACTTCAAAATTCATTCTGCTCTTGTCTCCATATTAACATCATCAATAAAGACAAATGAGCCAGGCTCCAGAGAGGTGGTGTTTTCTGGAGAATCTTCCTTTCTTTCTGCACACTTTTAATCTATAAATCACTTTGGTGAAGGTTTATCTTAATCTCAGCTGTCCACAAAACTTTCCTGGCTCATCTGTGTACTTCCAAGCAAATTCTAAAACTGTTTTTTCTGCTCATGGAACTAAAAACAGGTTTACATCTTGAAGTGTATCCTTTGTTGTCCCTGTCTTTTGTGAACTGTGGATTTTAAAACCTTCACCAATGCACTCTTGAGGTTGTAGATGATTTCACTGACAGTTGTTTTAGAGTTTTTCTTTACAGCTCTGGTAATTTTTCTGTCATCAGCTGCAGATGTTTTTCTTGTCTGACTTGTTCTTGGCTGATTGGTAATTATGCTTGTGGTTTCTTTCCTCAATTTTTTTCAAATTGTTGTTTTTGGTATACCCAATTTCTGTATTGTGGTTTTGATTGACTTCTCCTTTTCTTTAGCTCTCAGAATTGCCTGGTTTTCTTTAACACAAAGTTCTTTGGTTTTCATTTTGACTTGCAACTCTGGAACATTGAACATTGAAGTCAAAGCAACAGGGGTTTATAGGATGTTCACAGCTCTTTTATTATCCTAATAACCAAACAAAAAAATGTCTGACCAAGCTCTCATCTAAGCTCTGAGGTCAATTGCAATGAAAAAACGCTTGGAACAAAGTTGGAGACCAGCTGAACTTGTGCTTAACTTGTGCTGATTGCTCAGCATTGTTGTTGTTCTAATTAGCAAGAGGCTCTGAATCAGAACATTTCAATTAGTCTGTTAATATTTACTGTAGCCCACGTGAATATATAATTATTACTTTGTATATCTTGTGTTTGTATATGACTGAATGTCCCTGTCAGTATTTAATTTATGAACTGCATTTATTGTTAAATACACGAGATTACATTACGTAACTACTAATGTGGTACTCAATTGGCATTGAGTCACAAAACAAACAAATATACCAGCTGCAGGTTTGAATTTCAACATGTATTATAGCGCCTTTTATTCCCATTGATAAATGAAATAGATTCATAAGGAGATCCTTAAGAGAAATAGGTGAACACATTTTATAAATGACAATTTTATTAATAAACACATATTAATAAACTTCATTATTAATAAATGTGGTGAGACTGGAAAGCAATATAAGTTAAATATTACAGTAAGTTTACTAGAGATGGATGCATAAATTCATTTCCTAGTGACAGTATTATTTTCACTTTATTCGGAAATCCAGTGTTCCATTAGTACTCTACTGAGTTGTTAAACTGAGTTGGATTAAGTTAGTCTCCTAGTTTAGTAACCTTTAGAGTGCATCAGCTGTTATTTTGGGTCCATTGCAATTGAGAACAGGTTTAGTACGGAGCTGGGGACTAATTTCAAGTTCAAGGTAGCACACTAGTTTAGCACGGAGGTGCGTGCTATCCACAGGTTAAACCCCAGTTAATATGCTGATTTCAGCTCATTGCAATTAGATCATTAGTTTATGATGACCATTGAGGTCCTTAGTTGACCTTTGAGTTGAGTAGTTTTATAAGATAAAATACTTACTGTAGGATATCAATGTGGCAGGCCAGTGGTCATGAGAATATTAGTTTCAGATGACCTGCTACTAGAGGTCATTAGGGTTTAAATGTTTGTACCTACAGTAGGTTAACGTGTGGTGCAGTATTTGATTAATTAGATACTTGGTGAAGGGCAGAGAGCCACATTCTCATATGGGTTTAATTTAGACTACTTTGGTATATATCATGGTGGTAGTTGTTGTTGGTTTGCTTAGAGTAGGTATTTATTTTGTGTGTATATTGAAGAAAAAATCTCTTTGCACAGTATTTTGCTTTCCATCGGGATTTTCCATGTGATTAGGCCTCATACGTCACCCACTGAGAGGAGGACCTGTTTATTTTTCAAGAGGAATGATTGTTATTACAGTTCATAGTAAGTTAGTTGAGATTTCACTGTCCCAATATTTTTGGAAGGTTCCATATATAAATAGATAAAAATATAACACATTCATTTTAACTTCAATGTTGCTGTTCAATTCAGTGATAGTTTGAATCCTTCATATGGAAAAAAATGATATTTTCATTTGTATTCATTTCTTGTGTTCTGAATTTTCCCCTCTTCCAGACTCGAAGTGAAGCGGCCATGACTGTTCTCAGTGGGCATGTAGTTGTCTGTATATTTGGAGATGTCAAATCTGCTCTGGTGGGACTGAGGAACCTAGTGATGCCTTTAAGAGCTAGTAATTTCCATTACCATGAGCTGAAGCACATTGTGTTTGTTGGCTCTTTGGAATACCTTCGACGAGAGTGGGAAACACTGCATAACTTCCCCAAGGTTTCCATCTTGCCTGTGAGTACAAGTTCATGTTATTCTTACATTTTCCAAGATGGCTGTCAGACACCTTAGGGTAACACCTTTAGGTTAAGCTTTTGTGGTATTTGCTACAATATCTACAATATATGCATTATGCGCTGATTTTTAAATTGATCCAGGCCTTTAACAGCTTTCCCCATTACTGCCAAACTGGTCAGTTCCGTGCTGGATCATTTGTTAAAGCTTTGCTGTATGTTTTTTTTTTCAAAATTAACTCTTTGTTAAAAACTTTTCACATTATTATTATTACATCACATTATTATCCATAAGAAAAAAAAATACAATTTAGTTTAGGCTATGTCCATGTTAGTCACATACAGAGAATCTACATTTCTCAGGATGTGGTCCCATCTGCTGGTCTAATTTTACTACATAGGATCGTCTTCAAAAAACAGATAAAGTTTAAAGCAAAAGCTAGTGAATTACAGTCACAGTGCACTAGCAAAACTTTCACTCAGCTAGTTGGAAAGGGAATAGAAGTCACTATACAGGGCTCTGTTTAAGGCAGAGCTACAGTAGCTTCTACATTTTGCATGACATGGGTTTGTACCAGTATTACCAGGCTTAAAATGAAACTTCCACTGCAGTTACTAACCAGGTGATGTCTCTTCAACAAAGGGTACACAAATAAATGTTACAACTGGAATGGAAATGTATCAATACTACAGGAGTCCCCTCAAAAACACACTTTTAATAAATAACAGGTTTTTGGAAGAAGAAAGAGTTAACAAATACGCTTTTTACCTGAGGAATGGAATTTAAGGATAAGTTTCTGATGTTATTTTATTGAAGTTCTACCGTTTTTGTAGCATCAGTTTCGACAGTAATCATTTTTTAATCAAACCTTGTTACTGAAACATTTCATCAAGAAAGGAAACCCTAACACAGAATAGCAGTCATTTTATTTCTGCTTGGATTGCAACAAAAATAAGGTCTACTTGCTATGATCCAATTGCTTTGCATAGCTAAGATGTAAAATGCTGGCATAATGCCCTGCTTTTGTGCTTGTTAGCAATGGCTTGACTGAGTATTAAAACTGAACCCAAAAACGCTGCCATCAGCACCAACTACCCTTTAGATTAATACACATCTCCGATTCCCCAGCACGTAGTTAGATCAGCTGAATGTCACAGCATAAAAAAAGAATACTTGTTAAGTAATTTCCCAAAGCTCCTTTCTCAATCTTTAATTTGTTTTTCTCTTTTTTTTTTTTTGGCGCCGAAGGGTACGCCATTAAGCCGGGCTGATTTAAGGGCTGTCAACATCAACCTCTGCGACATGTGCGTTATCCTGTCAGCCAATCAGAACAATATCGATGATGCTTCGCTGCAGGACAAGGAATGCATCTTGGCGTCACTCAACATCAAATCTATGCAGTTTGATGACAGCATTGGTGTCTTGCAGGCTAATTCCCAAGGTAAGGACTGCCCTATAATACTTCACTGCACTGCCTGCAGGGGACAAGACCTGGCAAGAAGAATATCCCTCACTCAGTGGTTGAAAAGACCTCACATCAGCTTGGCTGACAGTTAAACCTGCTGATTACTACAGTGGTTTAAAGAAACAGCCATCCTTTGTTTTGTTTTGTTTTTATGAACCACGGTCACTAATAAATTGGCCTGAACTAGAGAAGATTATAAATGGCTGAGGGGGGATAATTTAACATAAAAATATGAAATTAGAAAAAAAAAACACGAAAGCGTTGGTATTTCAAGTTGACTCTTTTATAACACAAGTACTGCACAATTACATTTATCGACATTTTAGTGCTGTGCTTTATCCGTAGGGTTCAATTCTCCTGCGTGGGAACAATCTCATGGAAATGTTTTTCAAAGCCAGCAGTTATACTTTGAGGACAGGTGATCTGTACATTTTTAAAGATTGGCAGTCATGTTCCTAATTAATATCTGCGGCAGCTTTTCTGATCTCAGGCCCAGTTAATCAGTTTTTCTTCATAAATTTAGACAAGCATATTTACCCTGTTGTGCCCATCACAATTTGTCATCTTTAACTGGAAGAAATGATTTTCATATGGCACTTGTTTCTGTTACAGTTGTTTAACTTTCTCAAAAGTTTTGTTTTTCTTTGTTAATATTATGTGGAATATTATTTCTGAACTAGAGAGGAAATTTGCTGTCTGAGAAGGAATCAGTGTACATATGGATACCTCACACATTAGATCACACTTCAGATTAAAACTATGAAGATCTCCAGAAGTGTGATTAATTTGCACAGCTTAATTTATTAACCCTAAAAAAAACAATTTACTTTACCCAAGCAGTCCTGAAGTAAAAACAAAACCCTACCGAAGTGTTTCTGTTTTGAAATTGTACTGTGAATTTTAACCCTGTCTCTTTTGCTACACAACTACTGCAAGATGATGTTTTTAAAACGTAGAGAGCAAAATAATTAAATGAGACAATTCAAGCAAGTTACAGGGGACCTGACATACTGACACTTTTGTCTAGGAAATCTATCAATACATAATGATGATTCTTTTCTATTTCAAACTTAGTTTTGCATTGGGTGTTTATAGTTCCAGTAGAAATGAATGCATTGTAAAACAAATGCAGGAAATAAACATAAGAAGTTGTGATGTACTGTATGGTCTTACGCTCCTTTTCCACGATAAAAAAACTGGTTTGAGTTAAGATCTCAATAGTGTATTGTAAAATACAACACAATTCTACATTATACTTCTACAATAGTATCATTTACAATATTGTGTCTTTATTCCTCTGCATATTGGTATATAAATATTTTTCAGAAATGCAGTGATAATAGTGGTACAGTACATTTTAAACCGCAGTGTACTAAGGAGTTTTCTTTTGGTAACAATTCAAATGTTGATTACTCACTCTGGACCCAAAGATGAAAGCCCCTTTTTATATGACAAATGTGTTGGCACTGTCGTTATCCTTGATTGCAAGTTTTAGATCATTCCGACACAGGCGGACACTGTTTCCATCGCTTTATAAATATTTAACTTTTTATGCTTTCAAAAAGATATTGAAACATAATTTAGAACATTGAAACTTTCTTGCTTGCCTGTCCTTTGATGGGGGGCACCAAAGTTTAAACAAGGAGATGCAAATAAGTGTTCGTGAAAGAGGCTTACAGAACATGCAGCAAAGAACGGGCTTAACTACAGAATTGTCGTCGTCCTGTTTCCTCTAAGTGAAGGCAGAGGGGAAAACCACCACTCTATTTTACAACCCTGTAAGACGTGTAGTCACTCTGCAAATTCCTGTGTTACACTAATCACACTGGCCATTGGTTGCTGAGGCGGTATGGACAGTTACATCGCAACCATGAATGAAAGTAGTCTATTTTTCAATAACAGCCAATTAGCAGAGCAAATATACAGGAAGACAAGCATGTCTGCAGCGTAAAACCTGTAATGTACTGTACACTATACAGTCCTCGCAATTAGCCTCTGAGTGTACTGTTATCCAATAACACTTTAAGTGCACCAGGTTAACCCCTGTAAGCATTTTAAAGTGAATTCATCATGTAAAGTTTTTATTATCTCTCAAAGCGCTAGGATATTGTTGTTGTTCTTATTCTTAGAATGAATAAATTGTCTGCTTCAGTACGTTTAATATTCAGTCTTGGTGCTTACCCCTGCAAATGTTATTTTGTAATTCTGGTATACTAAAAAGATTGGAAACATCTTGGAATTCCTTAATATGTAAAAAAAAATATGGACACAGCAGGAACCTTTGCTTAATTCCGACTAATTGTCTATTGCAAGCCTCTTAGAAAGCTTGTAAATTAACTGCCTTTTTTAAAATTTAATGAGATAATTACATGTTCATAAAATGTTGTTTCAGATGTAGATGATGTCAGTAATGTTTATATAATTGCAAAATGAGCTGCACTAAATCAGCATGCACAATTAAGGGCTCTATCTTGATTGGACAAGACAGCAGTGTGGGACATTATCATTAAGGGCTTTCATGTGCTAAACACCTACTGTACTGTATTATCAGTATCTGAGCTGGGGTATGGATTTTACTGAACTTGTAATATACAGTACATTTCAGTTGTTTAAATACAAAGATGGGTTTTGTTGCCTTTAAGTTCTGATTAGGCAGTTTATTAACCGCAAAGAAGCAGAGTTTTACATTGGATAAAAGCATTCTCTATTATTGCATTAGAAAATATTACATGTCATGTAAATATAAAGATTGAAACTCATCAGTGTATTTCTACCTGGATTAAAATACAATTTATTGCTCCAGCCTGTAGTAGCTACAAGAGTATTTGGCATTGTTATTTTAGTCTTAATTGGTATTAGCTCATTACTATTTCTAATACCTGTGTTTTAACATTTTTGAAAAGGTTTTTTGATAGTGTATTGTCTGCTACTACCCTATACATGTCTACGTATCTTCTGCTTCTGAATTTTCATATTCCATTGGCATTCTGCTTGCAGCGATAATAGATTTAACGAGTAGTAAAACAATGAACCTGTTCTAGTTCAAATTAACATTTATTTGTTAGAATTGGGATTTTTTAAAACAAAATCTAGATTGGGCCTCTAGACACAAGTCTTAATTATATAATCTGCTTAAACGTCCCATGAGCACCACTTTAATTTAGCATAAATTATGTCAAAAACATCCAGTGTTTTTTATTCCATGTGAGTATCATCTGAAGCATGTGGCTATGAATTTCACAGAAAGTTTAAAAAGCACCTTGAATTGCAAGAGAAACTCTGAGATGTAATCCAAACTCCATGGATAAGAGTGTTCTATTTTTCCACTTGCAGTTATCCGTTCTGATATTTGTGTTTTTAGCATAAGTTCAAATTTATGTTTTTCTACGTTAGTGTCAGGAAAAATATGGTTGCTCACGGAATAATGAAATCTACTTGTCACTCTCTAGAGGAAGTAAATGTCATACTTTATGCACATCAACAAATTAACGTGAAAAAGAAAATATAACTGCTGCTGGTTGGCACCAATTGCTACAAGCACTTCCAGTGGGGCTTTATCACTGACACATCCAGGGACTCAATGTAAAGTAATTCAGTTCATATTGCAGTTTTACCAGCAATGCTGAACATTTTGTGTCCCCTCTGTTTTACAGGGTTATTCGAGCACATTGTAGTGGTGCTTCAAATTCCCTGACAGAAATGGCAAAGTCTGTGTATTGAATTTGCAATTCTTTTTAAAAAACTTTTGTGACCTGAATATATTCCTTGCATTATGGTTGTCACTTTAAAACTATAAGCTTGCGTTTTCTTAAGTCAGCATTAAATGATGGATGTCAAAACACAGGCAATGTATTATGCATATAGCATTACTGATTTAAGGTGTTTACTTGTCAGCTTGAAGGAATGTGAAATGTCAAGTCGTGTGAATTCATTCGCATGTCACTTGTAGTGTATTGCATGGTTCAGAATGGCACTGTTTCTGATAAAAGGTTTTCAGGTTCCACTTCACCACTTTTGTGGTAACAAAATGAACAACATATAAAATTTATACCTGCCGGCTGATGGAAGGCTATAAATGCTAAATACGCCTCAGCTGACCCTTCTGGGTAGAATATCCTTTTCCCTTTCTGCCTTGTTTAGAAGGTCTCAAGAATAATCTGAGATTCTTTGGGTTTTTTTTTTTCATTCTTTCTGGCCCCGAAAAGAATACACGCTGCAGTCCTTTGTATTAATGGAGACACACCCTTTGAGATCTCTGTTCGTTTAAGTTCCTGACATTTTGGATTTCTGTTGGTGCCACCACCCAATTTCATTTCTGTTCTTTGGTTGTTTTTTTTCTCAAGGGTTCACCCCTCCTGGAATGGATCGGTCATCTCCAGACAACAGTCCAGTCCATGGCTTGGTCCGTCAAGCCTCTGTAACAACAGGGGCCAACATCCCCATAATTACTGAACTAGGTAAGATCATATCGCTGCTGGTAATACACTCTGTCGAATGAGCAAACTACTGTTGAGAGACAGTAACTGTTCTACATTTTCTGCCATTGAAGACTTAAACCCTTCATTTCTTCTACACACCAGAAACCTTATTTGAAATATGTATTTTATATCCAGAAGCGTATGATTTTTTTTCTGGATTAACCATCTGTGAAGTTTTGTAGGAAAAAAGCTGGACTGGCTTGTAAGGGAAGCGAAGTGATTATAGTACCACATCGCTGACATTTACAACATTGATGTACAATAGCAGGAGTGCTGCCTTGTCTAAAATCGCAGGGTAGCAAAATGGGTCCATTTATTAATAACAGTGAATCTGCCTGTATTCCCATGGTATTAGAACTCATGAAAGTTGCAGTTCTCAGTGGGTATTAAAGCACGCTAGAGACTTGCCACTATAAGATTTCCCCTAACCCTGTTAAAAGGCCATGCATAAAAACAGGTTCCACAATGGACACATTTTCTCTATTAATGGGATTTCACCCGGTTTTGCAAATGGTCCACACACAAAAAAGAAAGAACTGAATAACTAGCCATAGTGTATCAAATCTAATGTAATTTAAATGTCTTTTTAAACATTAATATCAAACATGCATTTGTAAATTATTACTAAGATACACAAGAGCTTTACATTGAATTTGCACACCCAGTCTTTGAAATGAAATATTTCAGGAATAAAAAACATAATAATCTCACACTGTTGCTCAGGAAAGTGAGCTATATGCACTCCGTTTTATGGTTTATCCTTTATACGGTATAACACATTGGGTGATTCTGAGTATCATTTATTTTAGAACATTTTAAAGGAGTTAATAAAATTATTCAAAGAGGCAGAAAAAGTCTAGGCGGAAGGAAGGTTTAAGTTTCAGTGGATATTTAATTCAGAAAAAAGGATAAAGTAGCTTAATGTCTTGAAATGTATTTAGTGATTTATTTAGTGCATAAAGTGAGGCGATTCAACAGCAGGCGCGTAGTTCACCCATTTGTGCAGTGCGTTTCAGACATGTGGAGGGCTGTGCTGTCAAGTGCTTTTCGTTTCGTTGCTCGTTGTCCTTTCTCAGTCTTCCATGCCTCTTTCTTGAATATGTTTCAATAACTGTTTCCCCCAACGCTGTTTTGCATCATTAGCTAAACCTGGCAAACTACTGCCGTTGGTTTCACTCAGTCAGGAAAAAAACAGTGGAACCAACATTCAAATGATAACTGAACTGGGTAAGCAGTGCCTTTGTCCTTTACCGCAGTGTCGTTCTTCCTCCCTCATCGGCTTCACTTGATTTATCTGGCTGCAATAGAGGGGCTGCTCCCATGACACCACTTTGAACACATTTATTCTTGGTTCTGGTTGAAATTGACTGTCTTGTTTTGGCCTTTTTTAATGATTTTTTTCAGAGAGCATCACTAGGCCTTTGATCACACTAGTCTGTCCTTGTGGCTGTTTCCATAGCATCTCCTCACAGTTCATTTCTTCGGCCCAGGCCCTTTTCATCAGCCTCTTGTCAATATGACTGACATTTCTTTTCACAGCTCACAGGAAGTCTGGGAAGAAATAAAATATCAAAAACAAAACTCGAGATCAAACCTTCCTTTAAGCTGTTTATTTTTTGCTAGACCTAATCTCCAAAGCATAGATTTTGAAGCTATGAAACAAAGGCGGCTTTAGTGATGCACTTTTCAAATAAAATGGGATTTCAGTGCTTTATCTGAAAATTATGTCCAGTGGTGCTGGAAAGCTCACTAGAAACAATGCCTTAGTAGAACATGGCACAATCTAAAAAAGGTTTAAAATGCTATTAATTTTAAAGCCGCAGACCTACAGTGTGTACAGGAATATATCTTTTGCATCTTGAACCAGTAATTGTTTCTGTGTAATACTATGTTGAAGCATGATACTGAACTGATTGTAAAGCTATTGAAACAGTCAGGCAGTGATACTGTAAAGTGCCTGTCCATTATAATTTTACATTTAATGTTTTGACTGTAAAAAAAACTCTCAGAAAACCGGATTTATAATGTATGTACAGAATGTTTAAATATACATGTTTAAACTACAAAAACAGATGGCATTTTCCTACTGAGTACTGTTAACGTAATGGTCTCATCACATAAAATTTCTTAAATAGTTTTTCACTTTGCTCCAAACTCTATTTAAACAAGAAAGCTCTCTTACATTCAAAAGACAGTCTTTTTCAGATACAAACTGAAATGTATATTTGAGTTGTGCGCATAGTGACACGTCAGTCAAATGTTCTTGCCTTGGATACGTACAGTTTCATGCTATGGAAGTGCATGGTCCTGTAAGTGCATGGATTCTGTGGATGTGACCTGTACTGAAAGTGATGGACTTTTGAAAACCAATCATGATTAAAGTGTTTTATTTATCTGTCTTCATACACTGTATGATCATAGGTAAAATTAATGGAGTAGGTGGAAAAGAAATTGCTGACCTAAGAGGTAAAACATTGTTCCATTTAGCAGTTTTTCTCTTAAATACCAATTTGTAACAGCTTCTGTATTCCAGTACTGATAAAAAAAAATCTTACCAAACCTTGCAACATGCAGGCAGAATTCATAGCTGCCTGTTTGCTGCAACTTATTGAATTTGGTCAATGACTCTTACGTGAATAATCATTTGCAAGTCGATACTAAGTGTGAAATTCTTGTGTATAATAAAGCACTTTGTTAATGATTACCGATCACTGATGCATCCAGCAGCCTTGTTGGTAATAGTTAGCTGTGTGTTGTCAGTGCTTCATGCAGCTGCGGGCATCACTAACTGTTTGTTCTTGTCTCCTCAGTGAATGACTCCAATGTTCAGTTCCTGGACCAAGACGATGATGACGATCCCGACACAGAGCTGTATTTGACACAGCCCTTCGCCTGTGGAACCGCGTTCGCTGTCAGCGTGCTAGACTCCCTAATGAGCGCGGTGAGTCCATGCCTTTGCATAAACATGCAACTCCTGTGGTGTAGACAGGGCTTCCCTTGTTCGCCTGTTTGATCACGCCGTTCCCCTTTAAAATTACCATGGGACTATTTGGTTTGATATTCAATAATTATGAAACAAGGTGGGTTTGTCTTTTAGTTCATGTCTTGGCTGAATTAATTTTTTTCAATGTTACTCGCAAAGGAATCATGACAGGTGACACCGAGTGCTTTGTTAAAAGTTCTACAAACCCATTGTAAAACATGCATAAGACAAAGCCACCATTTGAGTAATTTTCTCCTAATCAGGATATTGAAAGGGAGGGATTGACAAGCTCCTACATCGAAAGTCCTTGTTATACCACATAAAGTGCAATTATTTGCTACTAGATACATAAAACATGCACCGAGCTCAGTTTACATTAAGAAACTCAAGGCCCTCCATTTTGAAGTTGCACTGTAGCTTGTCTTTACTGAACTGTGGGTTTTTGCCATTTTATTGAGTCCTTCTCTGGCTCCTGAGAGGTTAAGCCATCCTTTATTTACAAGTGGTAAAAAATACATCCTAGCATTTGCACTGTTTGGCCAGAGTGTGCAGGACATGGTTATATAATTTACTAACAGAGAGGTATTTCTCTGGAGGGAAAAAAGTTTTTTTCCCAGGTGGCTGAATCTCTCATAACCAGCTCCCTCCAGAGGGTATCCCTCACCTCCCCTTTAATTACCCCCACCTCTGCATTGTCTATAAAACAGGGCACCTCTGAGCAGTTGTTCTGGGAGGAGTAGGAGTCTTGTAGGGGAGTCCTTAATCACCTCCGTGTCTCATAAAGTGCTTGTATGCTACCGAGCACTTTATTCTCTCTCTGGTGCACGCTGTGTCTACAGCCAAGCAGACACTGCTAGGCCTGGTTATAATAATCCACTGAAACTCTGCTTTACCACAATAAAGGTAACTTTTCATGTTATTGTTTTTGGACATATACTGTAAATTATATTTACTACATTGCAGAATGCTATAATTCATTATTTGATACATAAAATAACACAACCAGTTCTATATATTTTATTATTCTATATATGTTATTTCCTGTGGAAAACGTCAATGTACTGTACCTATTCCTTAACACAATAGACTATTAAAAATTAAAAAATGTCATATTAAACATATCTTTTAAAAAAGATGTGTTGTAATTTTTAACATATTAAACATTGATCAACATAGCTCTAGCCACAATCCAGAAAAGTGTCTAATATCTGTTATCACAGACTATTACACATTAAAACAATTTACCCAGATATACTTAATGGTTAGATTCCCATTTGATTTTAAAGTAAAGATCCACTAGTAAGGCAAAAGTTAGCAAATGAAAATGTCACATTGATCCGGCAGTACTGTATGCTGTAGTGTCATCAAAGGAAAGTTGTTGCCTAGACTCTTCTCATAAAATGTGTCATCAAATGGATTTTCAAGAGGCACATTAGATGTTTTAACAAGGTAAGTACTGAATGAAGTTCCATTTAATGACACACTTGAAAAATCAGCTGGGCCTGAAGGTGCAAATGCATTTTTTGCTTATTTTATTTTCCTAGTTATTAAAATATTGGAAGGGGAAGAAGATAAAACAAATTAGACCACTGAAATCCCTCATGGATATGATGACTTAATTTGGCTACCTTTCAGTTTGAGTGAGGTTAGAACAAAGCATTCAAGAGTATTTCATGGTGGACAAAGGTAATGCTTGCTAATAGACAGTTCTCATCCATCATCCTACTCGACAGCACTGTCAGCCTCCCAGAGAGCTGTCAGAACTCAGTAGGAGCAATAAGTGACACAATAAAGATTGTGTACCTTTAAAAGAAGTAGTTTTAAAGTTATGTTGTCCCATTCCGAAACTCTGATACAAGCCAGCCGAAACACCTTAATGAAACTGTTTTTTAAAAATAAAGAAGAAAAGCAGTTGGGAGTGTTATGCAAGATTGATTAAACTTTCAATGCAAAGAATTGCAAAGACTGCCTGCTCTTTTCTGCAGGCCCTTTATAGCTAGCCACTTCACCAGAGAGTGACAAAGTTGTCACTGGTGTATTTTCAGCTTAGTCTTTCAATTACTTCCTGGCCCCTTCGTAAAGTCAGAGACTTTGAAATTGATTATAGGGAAAGGGGCTAGGTGGCACCACTGTATTAATTATTCCACGGAACACATAACAGAGCACCTCTGTCTACTAATATGAAATGCTGTAGTTAGACAAGGGAAATTCCAGCTCACTGAATATGTCTCAAGTGCTTTGTGTAGGTTGGCATTTTTAGTATTTTAAACTTTCTGAAATCACTCGTTAATACATTTGTGTCAGATATTTGGCATTGAAAATTTAATTCAGTGTTTTTATTTGGCTTCCTACAATACCTAAGCCCCTCATTAGTGGTGGGTATTCCTGCCTGACATGCAGGGTTCAGTTCCTCAAAGGGGAGATGGGTGTTGTTTTACCAAACTAGCTAGACAGAGTCAAAGGACAATGTCTCTTCTCGAACCCTTCTTACAAATTATGTATAAGATAACATATAAGTTTTTTCTTGAAATTTTAGAGTGAACCAAATGAAAAAGGAAATCTGTCCAAACTGAAGACATACAGGGGTAGCTACTGGACAATAAATTCCTTTAAAGCTTTTGAAACACGTTGTGCTTTTAAGTTGGAATACAAAGATTTTTTATTACCTTTGTAGATATGGCTTATGCCTTGTTGTAAAAGTTATTAGCAAAATAACTGCGAAAAAGGCAGCTTAAATTGAGCCTGTTTTTTTACAAAAAAGATGTCTCTCAACCTGTCTGATGTGTGAGAAATATGTTGGAACACCTATTACAGGACTCCCATTAATCTTTCTTAAAATCTTTATCTGGTCGTAAGGACAAAATAATAATTACGCACTGAATCGGTGGTTTAAAGGGGTACTTGTGATGCCTAATGGGATAGAAGCAAACGAAATAATTGGAGTCTGCTGTCTTTTCACTCTGCACGTAAACCTATTTGAAGAGACAGCTCCGGAGTTTAAATAACCGAACTCTAGATAACTTGCAATTTGAATGTCTTCAGTTGTGACTTTAATGGCGCTTCTTTAAAGATTTTTCTTTTATCTCTGCAGACATACTTCAATGATAATATCCTCACGTTGATACGGACGTTAGTAACAGGGGGAGCTACTCCTGAGCTGGAGGCCCTTCTGGCGGAAGAGAATGCTCTGCGAGGTGGCTATAGCACTCCACAGACGCTTGCAAACAGGGACAGGTGTCGGGTTGCGCAGCTAGCACTGTACGACGGTCCCTTTGCCGACTTGGGGGTAAGTGAACATTTAAAAAGAGTCGACGCGTCATGGGAGATCACAGCAGCTGTTGTTGTTTTTTTTTAAGGTTATTTCTGTTACACTAAGAAAAATGGAGACGAGTAGATCAGTCACTTGTAAGAAATAAGTGTTTCTTTTTTTAAAAAAAAAGTGTTGTTTGGCTTTTTTTAATGATTACACTGTTAAAAATAGTACTTGCTTTTTTTAAGAATATGCAAGTTGTTTAACAGAGCTCTAGATTAATTATCTTTAAGGCCTAAAGAGAAATTTAATTTAACTGCAAAGGAAAGTGTGCTTCAGCACACTTTAGAACTAAATTGGTATTTTCATTTAAATAAATCTCCTGATCAACACTGTTCCAGGGGTTTAGAAATATGTAATTTTAGGGTAACCCAAAAACCTAAATGTATCTCCAGGACCAGGGTAGGTCACCCCTAGTATACTTTGTAGTATCTTATATTCTAATGTTCGAATATAAAACATCTATTTTTTAAGGTATGCCCAGCTAGATTAATGCTCTCAAAATAAACCAAAAGACCCAAATGTCCCAAAGATAATTGTCTAATCTAAACTTAAAAAAGCAGAAGAGTTTTGAAAAGCATATTAAAAACATGGCAAAAATGTTGTCTGCAATGAATTGTGTCATAATAAGTATTACTCTTAGTGAAATTTTACAAATATTCAGTATTTATATCATTATAATATAATTATAATATGCTTTGTGTTCCACAGGATGGTGGCTGCTATGGTGACCTGTTTTGTAAAGCATTGAAAACATATAATATGTTGTGCTTTGGAATTTATCGATTAAGAGATGCACATCTCAGTACACCGAGTCAGTGTACAAAACGGTAAGTCAAACCACCCGCAAATTAACGCAACATATGAGACATTTTTATGAGAGTTTAAATTTAAGCTACTATACAGTTTCAACACCAGAAACACAGTAATCATTTCAAAGGCTTTGGTGCTGAAAAAGCTGTATTAAAAAGGCTCCAAGTTGTTTAAATAGCAGAAAGTCCAAGCCAGACGTCAGACTTCAAACAAATTTGTGTTTTCATTTTGACTGTAAAACAAATAGGCTGCAACTATTTTGGACTCCAGTTTTATAACCAGAAGTTATAAGGAAAACATGTTGGCAGACAATCACAAGCATTCTTGCTGCATCTTTATTTTATCTTTATTTTGTTATTCTGGTGTATCTCCTTGCAATGCACGTGAGAATGAAGGTTTTGTTCAAAGATAAGGCTGTGAAAAAAGGTCTTGTTTTCCTCTGAAGGTCAGAAGCTTTAGTGCTTATTTAATAGGAGAATTCCTTGACAGTGGCAATTATGATAATGTCAGACTTTCCATCACGGTATTATTTATAAAATCACGGCTGCCCTGGAATCAGGCGAGAGAAAAAAAAACAGACAGATTCAAAGACAGGGAATGTCTTTCTCAGACAAGCTAAAAGAACTATAAGGGGACTTGGTTCAAGTTTGTAAAATATGCAGAGACTTTGACAAAAGGTAACCTACTAATCTTCTTCAGAACAAACAGTGAAACATGAGCCCAGGGTGAAAAAAAATTGAAATGTGGAAAGCATTAAAAACAGAGAACTTTGTTCATTATACAAAGTGTTTTGGAGGGTATGGCACAAGTTACCCAGCCATGTTATTAAAGCTAATACCTATGCTTTCAATTGCTAATAGCAACGAAGGCCAAAGGGCCATCTCCTCTCATTCATGACCTTTTTTACCTTCTTTTGATTTTGTTATGGGTATTTTTAGTAAAACTTATGGTCAAGACACAGACAATAAAGAATTCCCAGACAAGTCCCAGGAATGTAAATGTAAATTCAGTTTTAATAACAACGGAGCAAAAGGTTTCACGTCACCTGTTGTCACCATGTAAAATATATATTTACTTAGTTACAATATTCTGTGATTCTGGAATGGCAGGTTGTACTGTACATCAGCAGGCTGTCACTGTTGATTGAGCATCTGCCATCTCACAAAACATCTGTGAGGTGAAAGCGATCTCTTGCACTGTGCCCTGTTAATGGGAATTTATTTGGAAAGCAATCTTTAGAGCCGAATCAAAATTCCACAATGTCAGGGCACTTCAGAAACTTGACTTTTGCCAACATATTGCCATCAAGCATGCCAATAGACTCAAATACACTTATCGCTGAAAGTTCAAGATGTTCTTCCTGACTGGAATCAAACACACACAGCAGGCTTTAAAAAAAAAAAAAAACTGGTAGCAGGTTGACAAAGATATTCAGAGCCACTCATGTAGGTTACAGTTTTATTGCAGTTTTCACAAAGGGCTTTGAGTTGGAAAGATCAAGCAAGTCATTTGCCACCTCACCTGATCTGATTCCTGGCATTTCATAAGCTGATGGGTTTATTTAAAATGATCACGTCTTCTAAAGATGAACTACGGCTTCGATCACATTCCTCCCCAAGACATTCCACTAAATCCGCCAGGTGGCTGGAATGAAAGAGGACGGCAGCTCCACTGGGATTACTGGTGAAGGAAGAATGCAGGCACTTCTCCCTTTTCCTGTAACGATTGACAAAACCGCATTTTGCAAGCAGTGAATGCATGTTCTATGGCAAAGACAAGTTTATTGATGTTTGCAGATGCTTTTCTCCCCATCTCGCTCACTTAGCTGAGAAGGTGTTCAGCACATGCGATGTGCACAGTGTTCAGAATAGCGATTTGAGACTTGTGAGGTACTATTGAACGGAGACAGAATATGATATCTGCAGGAAGGAATTTCATGCCTCAGAACTACAGTGTGGCTCACAGTTTGCAGTCTTAGTGGTTTTCAAGAACCTTTTCGAATTTTCATAGCAGGGTTGCCCAGGCCTTGTAGTGGAGTGTTTGCAGCACAGAAAGCAGCACCTATGACACATGATTTTTGGGACTTTTTGGTAACTCGCTCAGCATGTTTTCCAGTTTTGGTTTCTCACAACAGCTGTTTCAAGCAGTCTATAGGAACATTACATGCTGTACAAAACATCAATACTCCACTTCCATGAAATGATCCCTTTGGGTATTTCTCTCTCTTCCATTCTCACTACCTTCAGACACGCTCCTCACGCTTGACTAATGAATAGTAGTTTTGCCATACTTCTACAGCAGATATTATGAAAATTAGTTTTTCCTCTTAAATCAAATGCTTTTATTTTCAAAGACATTGCAGACCTCATAAATAATTTGATTTCATGATGGAATTGTAGCCTCAGTATAAGGACCATCGGAACCTAGGTGCAGGATGGAGGATTGTTGTTTGCAATTCAGTGAATGAGAATGGATGGTAACAGTTTGATTCTGCTTGAAGCACAGGGCATATAAATCCCAAGAGTGAGTAATTCAAAAGCTAAAACATGGTATTTTAAATGGTTCAACAGCTCAATCAGGAAAGACAGGACTAGATGAAATAACAGGATCCAGTTAAAGAAAAGAGGTACAATGGACTGCAACCACAAGTAAAAAGGATGTTAGGCAAAGAGATCTTAAAAGGAATATTGAAATGGATGCTAAAACAATAAGCACTTATTTCAGACCTAAAACAGCATTAAAACGTAATGGTAACGTAAACTATATCATCCTAGACAAACCTAGACATGATTGATGTTCTAAAGGAGTATTTCTTACTGATGCTCACTAAGTCAACGACATGCCTCTGGCTACACAAGGACAAAATTCTGTATTAAATAGTGTGAGGCAGAAGTGGTTCAGGTACTAGGAGCACTCAAGATTAAAATACCCCAGGGCCTGATGGTAACTTACCAATTATATTCAAACAAGATGTTTTTCACAAACCAGGGACACAACTCTTCCAGCACTCGCTCAAGACAGGGTTAGAACTCAGGGAGTGGAGAATTGCTAATGTGCCCATCTATAAGAAGAGTGACAAAACTCAACCAAGTAAATATACACAAATAACTTGGACTTCTACTACATGTGAGGTTAACAAAAAAATTATTACAACTAAATTAGAAGAAATCATATACTACAGAGTAGTCAGGATGCACAAAGAAAAGTAATTATTAAATTACAGATGGCACAAACCACCTTTTAGAGTACAGTGTGGGGTTTAATGGAATGTCCTACAGTGGCAGGCTGAAGGAACTTTTTCTAGTCTTGAACAGAGATTACAAAGGGACCTGAAATACAGTGTGTATTCAGAGTCAACCTAGCAGACGTCTTCAGACTGAACAGTGAAGCAAGATAAGAGGTATAGTTAGAAAATGACCTACACTGACAGGCTGAAGGAACTGAACCTCTTTATTCTTTTGAGACCGAAGACCTTGAGGGGACTTCATTCAAGTATTCGAAATCCTCAAGGGCATTAATAAACTCCACCTTGCTGACTTATTCAGAATGAACGAGAGGACACAAGTGAAAACTACATATTTAAGACTGAAATTTTAAAAATATACACTTTGAACATGTTAAGTGAAAGTTGCTGTAGTACTAAATAATGTGCTTAATCAAAACTAAACTTAAAACACTTTTGACAAAATGTTACATTAGGTAAATTGTATTTTTTTTCTTGCCACTACTGGTAGCTCTGAAAAACATTTACAACAAAAATCGTTAGTAAATCTAAAGTAAATCTCTATGTCCAGTTTCAGTAAGGATGTATCTACAATGGATGTCCTGTACATTAATTTCATCACACAAAAGATGCAAATGAACTGCTTTGCAGTTTATGATGTATCCGAGGAGAGGGATTCAGGAATTGAAATATTGTAACATTTTGTATCATGCTCATTATTAGAAGCAGTAGGACTGCTGTTCACTGGTTAATTGCACGGATACTCAATATTTTGATTCTCCACACTGTTTAAAAAATCTTCCCAGTTTTCTAATCTATGATCCTTTTATATTTCTTGCTGTTCATTAGTAAAGAACCAGGTCTCACTGATGTCTTACACTGAGTAAGATGTCTTTTCTAGTTAAAATCTGAGAATTTTACTGAAATTCTAAAATTTCAAATCTGCTTTCTTTTTGCTTTCATTATCCAGTTCATATTCTAAGTACTATAATCTTAAAAACGGTAGTGGTACCTGTTTTTATTTGCCACTGTAAGCAAGAAAACCTCACAAATTATATAAAACACATTCTAATGGACAGTTTTGTTAAAAGAACATGGTTCCCCACTTTGTACATCATAGCTTTTTCTATTTTTCCCATATCATAAATATTAAATGTCTTAAGCAAAGAGAAAAGAGCTTACTCCATTTTTCACTGACATTCAGTGTCAGCTAATAGCTTTATAACCTCTACTCCCCTATTTGTGAAGTACGAATAGGGGAATAATGCAGCTGATAAAATGTAGGCTCACAAAGCTCTAAACTGCCATGATCAGGATGTAGAGAGTAACAGCTGTGTTATAGAAAAGACCCTTTGCCACCTTACCAGGGAACTGAGTAAATCCTAACGTGTCCTGTTTTCTGGTCTCCTTGCAGATATGTTATCACAAACCCCCCATACGAGTTCGAGCTGGTCCCCACGGATCTCATCTTCTGTCTGATGCAGTTCGACCACAACGCGGGCCAGTCCCGGACCAGCTTGTCCCACTCCTCCCATTCCTCGCACTCTTCCAGCAAGAAGAGCTCCTCCGTTCACTCAATCCCTGCCACCAACAGGCAGAACCGCAGCAAGGCCAGGGACTCGCGGGAGAGGCAGAAGTATGTGCACGAGTAAAGACTTTGACATGTGTCCCTCTGTGTGTGTGACACTTTTTGTGACTCCTGTTGTCCTTTGGATTGCTTCGTTACAAGAAATTCATGCTGTGTGTGTTCTGGTACTTCGTTTGTGGGTTTTTTCATGGCTGTTTGCATGTTATCATCATTCCGATCGGAACATCACATGGAGCCTCTCCACTGCCATCATCATCGTCATCAACATCATCATCCTTTCAGCACAACAGCAACCATATTGATAGGTCAAATGATAGCAACTGCATGGGAAAAAAAGAGTAAGGATTCAGCACTCTGTACTCACAAAGAGCTTTCCTTCTGTATAATCTGTAATGCGAAATTTTTACCTGCACATCTGTTCGGAGCAATCAAGTTATGGGGTGTGAAGGTTTTTTCACATCTGGTTAGACCAGATGTTATTCGGCATAGTTATGGTGTTTGTTAAAGAAGCATTTGCAGTTATATATTGGATTTACTTAGCTTATAGTGTTTCATTTTGCAGTCACAATAACCACAGTTTATGAAAAATCATGTCAGTATAAATTGTTCGTACTTAAGCGCACATACCGACTACATATTTGTCTGAACCAGTTACATGTCAGTAATGTTTCAGTGCTTGTAAGAATGCCTTTGTTTTCAATTTTATTAGAATAATACCAGAGAAATTTAGTTATATCAAAACAGAGTTATTTTTTTATCTAAAAATAAAAGCTAAATACATTTAACAGGTAGTGCCAGTGTTCTAGAGACCATATCCAAGACAAGTAAATAAGTCTTAAAATTGTTATTAATTATTTTACATAACTTGTCTGAAGAGTGTCTGTCATATTTCTGTTAATCACCATGAGCCTGACCACAAGATACTTGTGTATCTTTTACATGACAATAATGACTTGTAAACGCCAGGCACTTTTGATCAATTACACTACTTTTCAAAGAAAAGTGTGAACATGATGCATAACATTTAGTACTAAAATGAAAGATATGCCTTTAATTATTTTTTTACTTCTATTGTTGACAAATCATTAAGATGTTATTCCTGACAGATTTCCAGATTCATGTTGAATTACAGTAACTTTCATTTCACTTTTGTGTTTTAGAAAACCTAATTTTGGTACTCCCAATAATCTACATACTGTATACCTGATTTTTCTTAGAAAATCAGAAAGAAGATTTTTCTTCTTTTAAGCAACAGTTTGCCATAAATCTTTGAGATTACTTGTATAGTGTAACTGCAACGGTAACACTAGTGGCATTATGCTACTCAGCTTTTGCTAAGAGGCCAAACTGGAACTCCGCTTCTTCATTCATGCAGACATGTCCCCATGCTGTGCATGTGGCTTGGTAGCTTGGGATGTGTTATTTGGTATGTGCTTGAAGGCAGATTGAAAGCGGATTAGAAATGATCTGTGCTTGAATTGGGCATAACAGTGGTATATTAGTAAATACTACTGTTTCATGGTACCAGGTCCCTGGGTTCGATTCCAGCTTGGGGTGCCTTCTGGGTGGAGCGTGCATGTTCTGCCCGTGTTCACTTGGGTTTCACTGGCTGCTCCAAGCAGTCCAGTTCTGAGGGTGGGTTTTCAAGGAGAATGAATACTTGGGAGTTTGTTCCTTGTGCACGCAGTACTGGGTGTGGGTAATGGAGAGATAGACCCCAAGCCTTTGATGGGTTGAATGGCCTCCTTGCTTTTGTGACCGTTCTGGAGTTCTGATGAAGAGTAATGGCTCTGAGACAGCTTGTTGAATCATTAGATGTGTCCAGAAATGTAATCCTCTACCTGAAAAACAGATGGCAATGTCAGGAAACAGAGAATAAGTGTACAAGTGGTGAAGAGTTCCAATCTCTTTGGGAATGTCGGTGTTCAATTGAATACTGTAGGCAAGCATCTCTGAATACTGTACAATTCATAAGGAGGCTTCAGTGTGACAAGAGCTAAAACTCCTGCACAGATGGTTGTCATACAGGTTCATGAGGCTGGCTGGAGCATATTTTAGGATAGTAATATATTGAGTATAATTTGAGGACCAGAAACACCTTAAACAGTTCAGCTATTCCAGGAATATGTGAGGTGAGTTTAGGTTCATGTCAGGTAAACTACCAGTGAACAGAGGGAAGAAAAGGCAGGGTCTTGAACTCACATTTTCACGCAGGACTATGGTACAGAGTCTTTACTGCTGTTTGACACAGAATCAGGACGCTGTCTTCTCATATTGAATAGAAAGCACTAGAGGGAATGAGCTACACATCGACATCTTCTTGCCTGAATCATGTCGAGTGTATTTTTCATGCATACTGCAAGGTGAAGCACCAGTACTCTGCAGGATCTCCTAAACCCCCTTATCCAAGAACAGGCTCAGCTCCCACATCCCTCTGTTTGGGATGAGATGCTGATTATGTGCAAGGAAATGGAAAATATTTCTTTTCCAAGAGTGATTTTTTTACAAAACTTTGTGCGGTATTTGACTTCAGCTTTTAATGAACACATTGTCATCCCTTATACGGTACGAAATTGATCTCCTTGCATTTAAATTCTAAGGCCTAGCAAAAGTGGAATAGCATATTTATCTTAATTTGAATAATAATAATATAGACAACATGCTGTGTGACAGACAACAATGGCGTAAAATGTAGTCCTCAGGCTACAAACACATTTAATCATCATCTTTTACAAGCATGCACCCATAAATCGCATTTTATATGAATGTATTACCTTTGAACATACTGAAATTATTTGACTTTTTAAGATTTCTTTAACTGTTTGTAAATATATTTTGTATTTGGCAAATGTCAGAAATTTTGCCACAGCTCAGAAAATACCCAAAAGTCAGTAAACTGATGTTTACTGCTCTCTCTCAAGAATAAAATTCTGACATACTTGTTTGGGTGATCTGTCACAGTATGAATGGTTTCCTTTAAGGGGCCTTATTGGTACTGTATGTGTACATGTTTGTAAAAGCAAACCTTATTCCATTCTTTTATTTCTATTTTATTTCCTATATACTGCTGCAAATAATTTCAGTATTTACAAGGTTAACTGCAATTTTATTTGATATAAAAGTTGCATTTACCTGGAAACAATGTGCAATGCTATGGGTTTTAAACCACAGTGCAAAAGGATTACAATAAAAGTATACTCATATCACACTAAACACATTGTTTTATTCTTACGACTTGCAAAATGCTGAGCATGAAAGGTGTGTTTGCTTGATCTGTTTATATTTCTTATTGCATATATGTATATATAAATTATATATATATGAATATACTTTTATGGAAATTTGTAGCATAATCAGAATTATGATTACAGCCTAGTGTTAGCATGGATTTGACATGGTTGCTAAGACCTGCACCGCATTTTTCCTGACATGACCAAAAACCCATTTTCAAATAAACTCTCTACAGAAACATTACTATTTCATCTTTAACAGCTATTGTACAATATGGATAAGCTATGTTGTATTATTGTGCTTATATACTTATACAGTATACTGGTAGTCACAATTATGGGGACACCTGTAAATCTCAAAAGACAGAATTTCACTAACTAAACTTTAGTGAAGATACTATTTTGAGCTAAGATGCAATTGCAAATATGTTTTACTGGTGCTTTAGTTCAATCACTGTAATGTCACTCTCATTCAGAAGGTTAAAGTCAGCTTTCAGAAAATCATGAAATTAGTTCAGATAATACTGTGAAACCTGGAACTGACCATGTGGTTTTGCTCTGAAAAAGTTCAGAGGACATGTTAATTTCCTTTCCAAGTTTAATGTTTAGTTACCTTATAGTTATAATTACCTTGACCAGAGATACCTTCTGTCAAAGATACAGCAAGAAAGGAGGTTATTTTTGGTATAATGGTCTGGAGACCACAATCAACAGATACAAATGGTATCTAGCAAAGAAAACGAAAGGCAACATTTGTGTGTTAGCTCTCAAAAGACGTAATTTCAATGTACCATTGTGAAAGCAAGGAGTACACCTGGTGTGGACCTTGCACAGTAACAGGACTTTATTTGAACAAGGACTGTTTGTTTTTGTGACGAGAGCAGCTCTCCCGGACACTCACGAGCTCCGAGCATGCACAGCGCCATTTTGGGCAGTGGATGACTCTGCCACTGCAGCCACGTTCCGCAGCACAGTTGAGACGGGAGTGGGGGGTGGACATTGTTGCTCCAACTGGAATAGTGAAAGATATTCATTCTGATGAGGAAGGCTATTCAATCTACAGCTGAAGTATAAAAAGCACCTGGAAGTGTCTGAGATCTAGAGCTGATGGAAGGAGGGGCTCCATGCTCAGCTCTCCAGAGGGCTTTTCAGGAATAACTTCCAAACTATCTGTGCTGTGACTTCTTTTGTCTCTACAATGCCCTTTCAAAAACCATATGGTTGCAATTCAAAAACCAAAGCCCAAACACTGTTCAGCAGGGGCTTGTAATGTTTGGTCAAGAACAACTGAGAGTAGCCTTTTAGATCACGTGAAAAAAAATAATGATAAAACTTCTCAATTTCCACAGGACACAGCATGCCAAAAGCACTGAAACAATCAGCATGTGGTGCAGGGCCCATGGTAAAAAAAAAAAAAAAAAAAACTTAAAATGAAGGCCATCTGCTTTAATGGTACAATAGAAAGTACAATAGAAAAAAGGTATACATGTAATGAAACAATTACTCATCTGCAGTCATGGGGTAGAGCAGAGTGAGAAATGAAGGCTGCAGTCAGCATGAATATACTCCTGATGTTAGTTAGAACTGAGTGGTCAGACTGAGGAAAGTTAAGTGATCTTATGTGACAGAATGGCAAAAATAGCCTCAGCTGACGACAAGATATTGTGTAATGAGAAACTAATGATAATTTGCTTTGCATCTTCATTTGATGTAATCACTCCATTTTCTTTGTGAGTTTATATTATATTAAGTTCATCCTTTGTCACACTACAGTAAAATTTGCTTGTGTCTCCATAACTGCGATTGCCAGTAAATATATAATATAAATACATGTACACACTGAAAAATTCCTAATTGGTAGTTTATAAAGACATCAGATTTTGTAATAGAGATTTAGAGGCCATGAATACCTTTGCTTAACAAACAATGAAAAAACTTGCAAAGAATTAATTTTTATGACCTTTTTAATGATATATAACATGCTTGGGGGTCAGCTAATTTTTCTGGAATTCAACAGTTAAAACTTCCAAACTACCAATATGAAAATTACACTTCAAATGTCTAAAAATCCAAGGCATGTGACTTAGACCAACCTGACATTCCTTAGAAGTGAACTGCTTTCAGTTCCTTCGATCTGTTTTACTGAACAGTTCTTAATTCAGTTTTATTTAATGAAATATCAAGTTCATTCTGTTCCTGTAGATGAAGGGGGGCTGAAGATAGAGGTGTTCAGTTATTTAAGTCAGTATTGCTCATTCCAGTTAAGGCATAGTGACAGGAGCCACAGTGCTCAAAAATACCAGCCAGCCTGTGACTAGCATCACTGGAACATCTCTCCATTGGATTGATTGCAATGCTGTTATCTGAACTGAATCTTAGCACTCTGAACCTAATGATGGCTCAGTTATGAACCTTTTTCTTTCCACTTGAAATCTGATCAAAATATTCACATTTTAAATAACTTTGTAGCATATAAGGTGACGACATTCAAAACATTTGCTTTCAGTGAGCATAATTGTACTTCGGCCTACATTAAACATCTTTTTTCATAAATATTAATTTTTACAAGAAAAAGAGGTATTTAGCATTCAATTTATGATAGAAATCAGTGCTACTTATGTGTGTTCAAGTCAGGTATGGCATGTAAATCTATTTCCCAAATTGTTTTAAAACTGCAGTACAGGTTTAGAAAAAGTTATTCATATTAAAAGTACTTGACTTCTCAATTCTGTATGGAGGCACCACCTAGAGATTTCAACCACTGTTTCACAAGCCTCAGGAATAATTGTAGAAACAGATGCATTGTTACCGCAGACACATTCAGATAAGGAGTGCAGCAAGGGAAATGGTCATGCCAGTGAATGTGTTTCAGATATGTAACCTGTTTTCAAATACTGTAAAACTTACTAGGATTACTTCTTTTTCTAAAGTGCAACAAGGATGAATAGAATGGGCCAAGGTATGAAAGTTAATGATTCTGCATGATATAGCAACTGCCATGGGTTTCAGTCATAACTTTGTCCTTGTGTAGAATTGTAAAGTTATGAGAAGGGAGACGGATTTAAAAACAAATCATGCCTTAGTTTATTTTTATTTATTTTTTTGCTTTCTAAACGAAAGCAAAGTGGCTGCTGCTGTTGCCCAGTCAGTTAAGTCCTGTCTCAACCCACCCTGGCGCTGCATGCGGTTGACTGCTGGGTATAATTCTTCCTCTAGAACTCATGGCTTCTTTCTCTACTCCCCCCCTTTTTTTACAAAAAATCATTAGTGATCCTTAAATTTAACATTTTTAGCCGTCCGTACATTCTCAGCTTTTCATTTCCTTTCATGCTTTTTTTTAAACTAAAGACGATTGCAGTGTGTGAAGTGTGTTGTGTGATTGCACGCGTTTGTGTTAAAGTGGAATTTTGAGAGTTTAGAGTACTGTTGTAAAATACATACAGCTCTTAATTTAGCTAGTTAACAGATTTCTCAAATGCATTCCAAAGAAACAGATTTCTACTTCGAAAAGTTTTTTTTATAAAATCCAAGAACCTGATCATACACAAAATAGTGCAAAATGTTTTTTCTGCAAAAGAAAAAATTATACAGTATATATATATATTTCACATTGAAAACTTAGTTCCACGCAGTCATCTCCAGACCAAGGCGGAGGCGTGTGGAAAAGGGAACATGTAGGTTCCAATACCACTGCCTGGAAGCAGGAGCACGTGGCAGACACCTAGGTCCAGTGGGGGCATCGCTGTGAATGCACAGCTACCCCACTGCGACAATAGACTCTGCTCACACAGCCTGTCTGGCACACCGAGGGTGCGCACCAGTCTGCCTCGCATGCTCAAGACAAACAAATAAAATGATAATTTTGAGACGGACAATAAGCCATAGCTGATATTTCTAACTGAATAAGCTACTAATCCCAAATGCTTGTAAATTCCTTGCTTTGGGGGCAAAAAAACATATATATGAAATCTTCCACAAGGAAACGGCCCTAAGCAATATTTTTACTCAATGGTATCTATTCTTGGATTCTCTGTGGTCTATAACATTAAGTACACAAAGTGTTTGGATCTTATATTTAAGTGTCATGTTATTTCTTACTTTTTTCCATGCTAAATTGTACTCTTTTAAACAAATCACTTTAAGAAAATAGGAATAGTTCTCTTTTAAAATTTTAAGTACGTTATTAACCTATTCCTTGGTAACAACACAAACTGAAAACACAACAAATTATGAAGTTTGCACATAAAGTACACGACACACCTGTTGATCCTAGAACCATTTCGGAAGGCACAAAACTAGAAACGTTGCATTTCAAATATAGGTCAGTATGAAAGTATTCAAGACTGACGCACATGTTTTCCCTCCCTGTCTTTTTGTTGTATCACTTTACTGTTTCACAGAAAAGAAATGGTTTACAGATGAACCTGAAAATGCCTATCCGAGGAACATTCAAATCAAGCCCATGAGCACGCACATGGTCAATCAAGTTAATCAATATAAATCTACAAGCAGCCTGATTCCACCAATCAGAGAAGTTGAAGATGAATGCTGAGGTGGAAAGCTGGGACATTCTCTTGGAAAGATGGTAGTGATGAGATGCAGCATTGTTCCTACCTTATTTGTTGTACATCTGACCAAGGATTGAGGAGTTAACAGTTGACCAGAAACTAGAGGGGACCCTCTTATCTGTAAACCTTTAATGTTACTTCCATGCTTTTGGACAATGTTTTATTTATAAATATATATATATAAAATATAAATATATATAAAGACAATCAAATAAGCATTGTACAGCCCCTAGCACTTTTAAATTTATTTTTGTCATTAGTACACAGAAAAAATGAAATTTACTTCCACTAATGTTTTGCAATAGTACACCTTTCATGTGGCCAGACTCCATGTTTCCCTATTTGTTGGAGAATGAGGGTCACTAAAGCAAGAATAACAATGAGAGTTTCCAAAGAATGCCACAATTTACATGTTAATTAAATGCTTTTTTGTTTAATATTGCAAATCCCATTTCTACTTCTTTTGACTATTTGCACTAAATAAAATCATTTTTTTAACTAAATACAAACAAGCAGATGTGCCCTGAAACAGTGAAGTCCTGGTGAAAGAGTCAGCATCTCCTCACTAGAGGGTAGGGGAGACCCAGAGTAAGGATTATATAGTTGTGCTTTATTGGTAAGGTAGTAAACTAGAGGACTGCATATAATCTGATTGGCATATACTGCCAACCCCTGGTATAATAATCTGTATACATGCATTCCCAGATGTGCAAAAATAAACATAAATTGGTAACAATTTTTGATTAGAAATGTCAATCTATTGATTGAATCACAGCTAGAGAGAAGCGATCAATACCAGACCTGTCCTCTCAATGCCTGGGTGTGAACTGCACTATATGCAGTATAGATTTGAATTCTCCTTCAGTCAACATGTGGCTTCTTGTCAAGGTAGGACTCCACATCTGGTCCATGCACAAATGTCCTTTGTATTGGCGATTCAAGTGTAGTACCACACCCTGTATATTTCCATCTCAGTTGTGTGTGGGTTTGGAAAACATTTTCGTACAACCCTAACCCCTCCAGTGTGCAGGACACCAATGCATTTCACTACTTTGACATGAGAGCCTCAAGCTCATCTGCAGTTCAGTCTCCTTGGAAATAAAGAGTTTTCCTCTTTATAGTTTTAGCTCTCACCCAGGCATGCAGGACAATCCAGACAGACAACAGGTCTATCTAGGTCTAGACTGGCAATATAGGATCTAATAAACACTGGCTGTGGGAAACAATTTTCTAGCTAAATACCCAATATGGTTGAACTGTTCAAACTAAAATTTAAATCTTAAGAAGAGAACTGTAAAAATGAGAAGCAGCCATTAAGTAAACATGGAGCATATGATGCAATTAAATGTCAAAAGAGATGAGAATGAAAAAACGCCATACTAAAGAATGCCAGAAATCTTTAAGAGACTGCTGTTTCCAAGGGATACAAATAAATGTGCCACGTATTGCTTTCAGTGGGCATCTATGGGTCTTTCCTTGGCCATAACCACTGCTTGGTACAGTGTTGGCATGGAGGCAGTTAGCACTTGGATGTTCTTCATGACCAATTATGATGCCATAGCCTACATGGGCAAATGTACCTGCCTGCTAGCTATTCCAGGAACAGTACAACCATATTTGGAGAACTAGAACAAATTGTCATGATAAGTACCAGGGAATGCAAGGTGCAGATTATTTTGCTAGAATCTGGTGTTTTGCCACATATGCTTTCCCAGGTTAATACAATTCATGCAGGTCACCCTCTCGGTAGCAGAGTCCTGATGTCAAGAATGCGGTATACGGTTGAAGTGTTCAGATGTTCATCCGAATACAAACGTTAGGAATTGTTTGGAAAGTTTTTACATGTCTGTCCTTATTTTATATCCATATCACCACAGATTTCAATTTTGTATTTTTTTTTAATGTTTTCATAAGATCTCTTAAACTTACAGGCTACCAAAAGAAGTTATACTAAAACCACACATAAAACTAAATAGACGGAGAGGCATTCAGAATGCAGCAATTGCCACTGGATCCAGTTCTCGTCTGTTGAGTTTTTAATGCTTCTCTGTACCAATTCCAATAATCAGATGGATGCAGTTTCACCATGACAGACAGATTTGACCTCAAGATCCTTTTTCCCCCCTAAGCTATCTAAATATTTAACAATCTACTGCAAAAAAGAAATATAGATATCTCGGTAGATGCATCCTACAATCTGTTAAGTAGTTGCAATTCAAAGAACTATACAGTACGATTTGGTTTTGAGTGCTGCTTAAGCTAACATGGGCTGCTTTTATATTCTGCAAAAATATTCTTTATTGGCAAGTAAAAATTCAAATATATATATATGAATGAGATTACATATTTGATTAAGTATACAGTAATATGACACCAAGTTTAAAATGATGTAACCCAGACAAAATCATGACGTGTGCATGCAGATGAAACAAAAATGATTTAAGATGTCTGCAACTACTCTTTTTTTGTTACAAGAGTAGAATTCAATTATTTCATTATGGATATTTGACCTAAATTAGGTCTCATTAAAGGAAGAACACACTTAAACATTACCATTTGCATATACATATATATTGCTCCACAAAGAAGAAGCAGATCCTGCCACAGAGAAACCATTAGAGTACCCCAGGGTCAGAAGCAGTTAAAAAATCATTAAGAAATTTATTGCAATCTTTCCATCATTGGATAAAGGAAAATACATAGCAGGTTAATACGCTGTGTAAAATCTGTCCATTCTGGATCACAATTTTTAAGCAAAACTATCTCAGCTTTAATGTCTGTCTACTGGATGCGGTATGACTATTTCAATACTGTAACCACATAGGCTTTGTTCTGGAGTGAATTTTTGAATTGTGATTACATTGTTGTTACATTTTGTAGCAAGTAGAGTTATATAAAAATGTGAATATAATGTATGTATAATTGGATTGTTGATAATATACTTGCTAGCCTGAAAAGAGTCAACAATTTAAAAACTGTTTCCCACTTTATGTCTGAAAAAAAACAATCATTGGAAGCAAAGCTTTTCATTTACAAGTAATATACTTTTAGTTGACTTAATTTTTACTTGTAATCCTTTTCCTGTAATGAAATTCGGTAGAAAGCATCAAAGAGAAATATTTTCATTTCGTGGCTAATGTTATGACAAAACAGGCCAATACAGAGAATGACATTAAAAGGGTAACTAGTTTTGTACAGCTAAGTACTTCACTGTTTACATTCCATTTGGTCTATTATTCATTTCAAAGTGACATAATATTCACATATCGTGATGTTTAGAACAGTTTCACTTGTTTTTATTAATTTTAAGAAGGATCCTGAGATTTAGAATCTCTCTAATTTTAGCAATTTTAAAAAGGTAATAATATAACAAAAATAGCAACATTCCAACTGGAACGTCTGAAAAAAATAAAGAAAACAATTACGTGTTTTTTATTTCTTTTATAGTTAGTCACGTACACAATTTTCAGTGACACCCTAACAAAGGGTTTGCTCCGTTTAAAACGAATATGATCTGGCTCATTTGATTTTCTGATGCAAGTCTCCCAGTGTGGCTGAAAGTCATCAGTGTGCACATGCACAGACGTCATGTTGGCGACATGTGACCAGCCAGACACATCCGTTTCACACAAGTGGTAAGGGAGGTTTTATTTTCTTTTTGCAATAATTTCCTATGTTAACATATTTGCCATGGGACATTGGCTGGGGAAATGTGTTTACCTCAGCAATGTTTCTTGAAAGTGTTGAGTCTTCACACAGTACAACCCCTCTGGAGAAATGGAATAGGCCATTTTCTCCCAACATTCACACAAGTTGCCCCTGACTTACCTCAGGATGGTGACAGCTGCCATGAAGAGTGCTTCATCTAGAATTCCAGAACATGCACCCTCAACAGAGCAAAGGCATTATGGCATCATAAAACTGGCATAGAGAACATCCAAGCCTGAACTGCCTCTATGCCAATTCTGTGCCAGGCAGTGTTTGAGGCCAAGGGAAGATCAAAGAAGACCCACTATAGCAAAAAGTGGCTTCATGAGAGATTTAGTGGTCCTGCTGAAAAAATGTTTACCGTTCAACAGTGTTTAATACAAGTTTATTTTCGGTTTCCAGATTGGATATTGTATGAGGAAAAATGGCTGGTTCTCATTTCTGCTAAGGGACTTGACCTTCGGATATGAGGCTTTAAAAGCTTTAACAATTTTTAGACAGCAAAAATTAAATAACACGATTAGATGCTTCATGGCAAATTACCACACTCGCATGTGACATTCTCTTCATGAATAATGTTACAATCAAGTTCTCAATTTTATTATATGTTTTTATTTTATCATCAACATTCACCTGCACATTTTTTTTCTGTAAAATATTCACAAGTCATTGTTTGAAGAGCTACACTCTGAACTTATGTCCTTCCACTAATTTTATCAACAAAAAATAAACACATCTTTCACAATCTACTCTACAGGCCTTGGTTCTGTGCACTGCTTCCGTTTTGCACACTGTGAGGCTTCTTGCTGTATTAACATCATTGCAAACAACACTGTCCTTTGATATATGGATGGACAGGCTGGTAGATTTTGAACACATAAAACCTTTGGGGGGTAAATACAGTAAAAGTCTTAAGCAAACTGATATTGCACCTCTGTGGCAATTTTAGTCTAAAACAAAATCCAATGCAAACCACATTACACTCGGCCCTCTTGGTAAAACAGTTCTTGATTTTACACAATACAAAGAATTCCGTGACTCATGTTCATTACAGGAAAAGGAACTGTAACATAACCGTATCATTTATTTTGTTTGGTTTAAGCGAAAGGATAATGGGAGAAACTGATGGTGCTGCGATGATCTACCTGACTCTGTCATATATGATATCCAGTGATAAATATATTGTCTTGTACAAAAAGTTTGTACATAAATTGTACATGGTTTCATTTTGTATTTTCTCAAATTAAAATTGATGTATTTGTGTTCTAAGACTTTATTTCTCATTATTCTTCTTTAATAATTTTTTAATTACCGCCAAATACAGTATATACTTCACAATAAGAAAACTTGGTCAGATTCATCCATGAAATGCGTGTTCCGTCCGTGTCGGTGTGCTCATGTGCTGTGCCTAGAAAATGTCTGTGAACCCCCTAGGTTGGCCCGTATTTTCATATATTTTAGAACAATAAAGAATTTAGATGACAGTTACCAAATGTGACATAGAACACAAAGATGTAAGGCATATTATTTATACATTTTAATTAACAAAATTATCCCAATGTAAATATCCTCGCATGAATAAGTCAGTGAAAGTTTAGATTCAGGGACTGGTGCCACCACCTCCTTGAGCAGCAATGACTTCAACTAGACGTTCCCTGTAACTGTTTAACAGATTCTTGCATCAGCTTTCAGGAATTTTGGGCCCGTTATTTCTTACAGAAATTCAACTTTTAGAAGTCATTTTTATCGTGATATTTGAGTTTGGTTTGTTTCAGGAATGAATGCTGACATTCCTCAACACTGAAAGTTGCTCATGTCTTTTTGACTTCCTGGATAATCTTCCAAGCTGGTCCTGGGAGATTCTGTCAGGATGACTAGTCCTGGGTAGAGACAGTGTATTCTTGAATATTTTGCAGAGTGTCTGACAGTGTATGGATGGAGCCCCAGACATTCAGAAATGGTTTTGTTACCAGACTGATTAGCATCGACTTTCCTCCGAAATCTCTTGCTCGTGACATGACATGGTTCTGTAATTTGAAGACCAAACTCAAAGATAATGGGACAGGGCTCCCCAAATTCAGTCCTCGTTTATTTGTTACCCAATTATCTATGCACTCAATCACCCCCATTTAGATGTATTAAGCAAACTAAGGGTTTGCTTATTTATTATTATTTTATCACATACACCAATTCTTACATATGGATTTTTTTCTACTTCATTCACCACTGTGTCTCAAAAAAATGAATTCATCAATATGAACCCTGTTTGTTATTTAAGAAGACTGGTTTCAAATACACAAGGGTATCATAGTAAGAAACTGTAATTCCCATAAATATATTGGGGCTCACACACCCTTCCTAAGCACTGTACCATGTACTGGTGCTGTCAAGCTTATTAACTCCTCTTCCATTCTCAATATTGTAAAATACTAAATTATTTCAGCATATCTCTAATGTTGAATGCTAGTGTCCAATTTGGGTTAGGAGCATACTGTACATAGTGTTGGAATTATTAGAATTACCTTAGTCTGTGTTTTGCCAGATTGTGTCTGCCTGGATAACTGAGGCTGCCCAGTATTACAGTGATAAAGTTACACCGTGCTGTGACAAAATAGCAGTTTATCACTTTTTAAAATCTTTGACAAAATATTTAAATTCTAATTGCACTGTGACATTAATAGGAAGACTGCAGTCAAGTAAAAAATGACAATATGAAACTCCAGATTTTCTATAATGGTAAAAGAAAATGACAACATTCTGAACAGTTACAGTACACCCAGGCAACAGAAATAGAAAACTCTGGGGCTGTGTTGTAGGATGAAGTCTTTTGATAGTACAATGATTTACTCTACTTGGTATATTTGCTTTCCCTTGAAAATTCTTTACGGGCTAATGAAATTAAGTAAATTAGCATACAGAGCGTAGCACAATTTCATCCAATTAGTTCATATGTCATTAATAGTAATATAGGCATTTTAATTTACAGTCATAAACTTAAGGGACACTGTTCTGATACCACACAATATGATGTATGCATCTATTATGCCCAGTGCATGTTTTAAATATTTTCCTTATTTGTCGAATAAAAAGAACTACTGAGCTGCCTCTTTTTTAACATTTTTTTTAAATTGGTAAATCCAGCTTTAAGATGAAGTTTAAGAAAAAAAAGAAGGTTTAAGGCTAATGTTTATAAAGAAGAAAACTATGTAAAAGTACAGCAGATGGAAATTAAGATTAAATTGAACTGTATATAGTGCTCTTTCCACCAATCTATGTATCCTTACAATAAATATAATAATGGAAGCTGTAAATAAGAAGAGAGGTGGGTGACTGGGAGGCCAAGAATACGTACAGTAGGTGAATTTTGATTTAATGGTATTGTTAGCCATATGGACATAAATAGGAATGAATCTTAGGAAGACTAAATTGTGTTTTCCATAAAATCATATACAGTATGGTAGTGGAACAGTGAAAGAAAAATGAAAGATTAAACATTAAAATAGCCCTAAGCAATGCAAGAAATGCTTTTAGGGCCAGATGCTAAATTGTTTGAGGGCAGTTTTTTTTTTTAAGTCATCGGCTAGTTTTTGTACTGATCACACTTTAATAATTAAATACCTGAGGCATACTGTCAAACCGCTTACTTCAAGACACACGATTACTGGCAATCCCAATATCGGGACCGAGAGAATGTTGCTTTAAAGCCGTTTTGGGCAGACAGATGAGACTTTAGGAATGAACACTAAGAAAACGTTTGTGACCCCCGCCAGGCAGGTCCACAGTCTTGTATATTTCAGACCTAAAATGCAAAAAAGATCTTTAGAGTCTTAATAAAAGAAGGAGATTACCTGATTAGACAAAGAAATGACTTTTAATTAATTTTAATTAACAAAACGATTCTACAGTAAATATAGTTGTATAAATAAGTCTGCAAATGTTTAGATTTAGTAACTGGTGGCCCCTCGTTGAGAAACAACAACTTTAACTAGATGTTTCCTGTAACTGTGTTTTTGTCTCTTGCATCGGAAAGGATTTAATTTTTAGCCCTTTTCCCCTACAGCATTCTTAATGTTGGTGAAATTTGAGAATTTTTTTGCATAAATGGCTCACTTCCAGTCCTGTCATAACACTTCAATGGTGTTTAGGTAGAGACTTTGACTTGGCCAATCCACAAGCTGAAATGTCATCTTCTTCTTCTTCTTCAGCCATTCTGTTGCAAATGCGCTTGTAAATTTGTAATCAGTCTACCTGTATGACCAACTTTTTGCTCAGCTTCCGCTGTCAAACGGGTGGCCTGACACTCTCCTCCAGAAATTGCTGATACAACACCAGATTGATGTTTCCATCAATGCCGGTAAGGCATCTGGGTCCTCAGGTAACAAAGCAGCCCCAACCATGACATTCCCACCATGAGATGTTTAGAAATTGCTTTGTAACCATCTTCAGAATGATGAGCATCAACTACTCATGAGTCCTCTGAAATCACTTACTTTCCACTAACTTGCATGATGAAGACCAAACTCAAACTAGAAACTATGTGATTCTAATTATCCCCTTTACTTAATATTTCACATGTACCAATTCTTGATTTTTCATTTGTTCTACTTCATACACCACTGCGTCTCAAAAATCATGGATTTGGGAAAGATGCATTTCTTAAATGACTCTGGGTTATTTAAGAAAAGACCAGTTTAGATCCAACAAGGGTATAATGCTAAGGAATTGCAATTCACATAATTATACTGGGGTTTCACAAACCTGTTCTTGGCACTAAATATATTTAACTATAATAGCCTTTGCACCATCAAGAGCTACAGTAGCATGGAGAACATTATCATTAAGACCTCTTAAAATGCATAATTAGCTTCTTTAAAATGCAGTTATTGGCTTCTTTTATGTAGCTGCCATTTTGATGAGATCCAGCCACTAACAATCACCACTGCACTAAACAAGAGTTCTGCTTTTCATTTAACAATTTCCAATGGTTTATACTGAGAGTTGCTAAAAACACAGGAAATTAATACAGTAAACAACAAACTGTTGTCCTATGATTTCTCTCAGAATATATTTATAATCATAACCTATGCAAACATGATCATTAGAGAATCCCAGGGTTCAAATCCCAGGTAAGACTACTTTCCCTTTGAGCCAAGGTGCTTCAATATCATACCTAGCTGTATAAATGGGCACACACATACTGTAAATTGCTTTGGATAAAGGTGTGAACCAAATAATAACTTCTTACACTTATACAGCACTTTTCTGGACACTTCACTCAAAGCACTTCACAGGTAATGGGGACTCCCCTCCACCATGTGCAGTCCTATCTGGATGATGCGACGGCAGCCATAGTGCGCCAGTACGCTCAGCACACACCAGCTCTCAGTGGGGAGGAGAGCAGAGTGATGAAGCCAGTTCAGAGATGGGGATTATAAGAAGGCCAAAAAATCTTAGTTCCTTAAATTAAAAACAAAACAAAGGACAAAAAACAGAAATGAATATGCACTGACCTGATGTAATGCTCAGAATACTGCAAGCACATGAAGGAAGAAGACTGCTTCAAGGTAAAAGATCAGTTCTGCATCTTGCATAAAACAAGGATTAACCAAGTAAAAAAAGTAAAGTAACTGTGATACAAGAACACAAAGCTTTTAAGAATAAGTATTGTATCAATTCTATCTGTTTTTGTCTTTAAGCAGATTAAGCACTGCAAATGACTAAGAAATGTCTATAAGGCCACAGGAAGGACCGATAAAACATTTGTCAACTAGGTTTCTCATACCATTAAATGGCATAAAACTACCATTAAACTGTGACAAGTCACAAAGGAATAACTCCTGTGACAGATTGACTTCGTTTACATGTCTATTTTGTGTTTAAATGTTAAGCCTGTCATTTTTTCTGGGAACGTGGGTGTGGGAGTATGGAACAAACTACGCAGTCCTGTTGTTGTAGCCAATACCCTGGTTTCTTTTAAGAAACAGCTGGATAAGATCCTGAATCAATTAACTACAACTACCAAAGAGGCTAGATGCACCCAACAGCCTCTTCTCGTTTGGAGCCTTAATGTCCTTATTTACCCGTGTTTCCCTGAATGCCATGCAGATGAAAGAAATTGGGAATGATGTCATATTTAAATTAGCCCTGTGTACAAGACTCACTTAGACTTTTCCGCAGTTTACTAGTGCCTGAAACCTGAGGAATGAACGGATTTGTTTCTTCAATAAGATAATCCTTGTGTAATCGTGTTTGGGGAATAAGCTCCAAATTGCTGATGGTTTGTAGATGTTTTTAAAGCCTTTTCAATGCTATATTGGAGTGTTGTTGCTCAAATGGTTTTTATACATAACTGCTTGGAGGGTTAGATCTATACAAGAAGTACTTGAACACTGCCACTTCAAGTGATCGGCTTTTACACTCCAAATGTGGAATAAAGCCTTTTTTATTTTATTTTAAAGACCCCAGAAAAAGCATGTGATTAATTTACAATAAATGACAGTGTTTTGCTCTCATCACCAACCACCCCAGCCAAAGAGTGACCATGATCAAGCCAAACCAGCAGAGTCTTTTCAGGTCACCGCAGCAACATTTAATAATAACTTTTGACTAAATTATAACTGAAACTTCCCAGTAAACTACATACATGTAATGGAGGGGGTGCGATCCAAGTTCCACATGTATTCATCAAAAATGACTGTACAGTTGTACTAAGTCATTACAGTAAATGTTTGTTATTGTTGATAAATGTGCTGTACAAATTGGAGGGAAGATTGTCAATGGTGATTGGCGAGTGATGTGGGATGTGTCCATAGACACAGACGCGTCTCTGCTGTGCAAATTCTGTTTTTGGAACTTTCACCATCAGTGAGTCTTTTAAATGCCATTTAAAGCTTAGTAACATGAAAACAAAATGTAGCTCATTATTTATTGCTGACCATTTCCTTTGGTTTGTTTTTACTGAATCTTAAGCGTAGGAGCCAGCTTTTCAAAATCATTGGGTGCGCTTGTAGAGTCACATTAACAAAGTAGATCTATGTCCCCCTTACCACAAAAATAAAACATTTCTTAATTTTAATGATAACTGCCTTAACACTAAGAAAGTGTTAAGGGAAAACGTGTTCCTTCGCGTCGTCCCCAAGCTAAAAAGAAAGCACTGAAATGTACTGCGTGTTTCTTAGCACACCGCATCATTATGCTCGAGTATACGTCATTACACACGATTAATTGTTACCGCTTTCAAAACCTTTCTATCCCACGGTGAAAACGGTCACATGGTGTTTTTAACCAGGTCGGGAGGAGACCCTAACCTCGCCCACATCCGCTCTCCTACATATAAATACATCTCGCCATTGTCTTGCGCCGTCTCGCGTTTACTCTCACCATGGAGAAACCTTACCGTGCTCTTCTCCGAGGTATTCGTTTCATTTCCCGTAGTGGAAGGAAACAACTTACAAGTTAAAAAAAAAAAAACACAGCTCATTTAGAAGCGAAATTAATCCTAAAGGAAAAAAAAAACTTTCATGCCCCCAGCGATCGGTTTCACTACGATGACTTCCATCGATCCTTAATGCAGCCGCGCTAGTCCACTCTAACTTTTCGAACGATCAAAATCAATCCTGCGTCTTTTCCCAAGTGCATCATTATTCTTTTCGGCTTTCTCTACTCCCGCGTCTTTAAATCTTGCAAAAACCCTGCACGCACGGGTTCCACGCTACTCTTTCTATTTCGTCACGTCCCGTTTAAGCCACGCCTCCACCGAGCTCCTGCAGTCACCTTCCCGCAACCGTCCATCAACCCGCCCCTTTCCCCTCGCCCTCCCGCTGCACTTGCCGGAAGTGGTAAAGCGAGAGCTGTAAATTTGTACATTTGAAAAAAAAATATTTTCCTTTGTGTTGCCTGATATTCACCGTTTGGTCATGCTAGAAACAAACCTTACAGCACTGTGGCTTCCTCTTTTAAGGGCACTAAGAAGATAACCTCTGTTATCCACTCTGCAAGCCACTGAACCCCAGGCTGATAAGGAAAAAAACATATTTCATTTTCTTTCCTCACTGCTTTTTCTTCTTAAAAATGCCTGATATCGGGAACTAAATGGTGGCTTATCTACAAAAGGACCCTGAAGGAGTGAGAAGTTGCTTTTTCTTCTACCTCTCTGCTCCTTATGGAAAGTCCCTATGTGATGTCTACTCCTCTGATGTCCTAAGCCTGTGCCCGCTTCCTGTTCTCCCCTTGTGCCCCCTTATCAGGCATACAGCCCATCACACTTTTGGCCCCAGCCTGTTTTCATTGTCTGGTCTCTACCCATTCCCCATCTTCCTTTGTGCTGTCCCTCCAGGATCCCCCCTCCCTCCGGTTCCCAAAACACTCACACGGTTCCCCAAGGCGTGGCGTCAATCTGCACCAGGCCTGGGCTCCTCGTTCACAGCTCACTGTGGGGGTAGAGGGTTTCGCTGGAATCCTCACTCCTCCTGTTGTAAGAAATGGACTGTACAGAGCATCCAGCTCAGTTCCACTCTTCGCCCCACGGGCACTTCTGTCAGCCTTTCTGCTCATGGCAGCACTGCTGATTCCTACATCCCTTCTGTGCTGAAAAACTAAAGCCGAACTCATCCCAGGTAACTGTGAGCTTCTCTTCCGGGTCAGCACAGAAGTGCTGGAACTATTGTACTTGGGCCTGATTTCAAAAGCAGAGATTGTCCATGATTTATTATAATTAACATATTGCCAAAACACATTGCCTTGAGAGGGGGTCACCTATGGGCCAAAACTCCAGAGGTTTATTTTCTCCCTCCAAAAGTTTTTGCTTTCCTCTCCTTTGTGCCCACATGATCAACTTCTGCTGTGTAATTTTGTAAAAAACTATAATTCTTTTGTAGGACATTCCCTTAAGCCTCTTCTCTGAACTAATACCAGAGCAACAATATCTATCTTATAATGTGGTGACCAAAATTGTACTTGTTACTCTACATGATCTTTCTATTGTGTTATATAATTTTTAACAAATCATCCTGTGATTTACATTCTATGCCTTTAACTATATACCCTTGCCTTTTGATTAACTTTTTAATTTCTTCCACAGATTGTGTAGGATATGTAAATATATCAAAATAAACACCTAATTCTTTTTAATAAGTGGCCTCTCGTAGCTCAATGTTTCCCAGTTTGTAGTTGTTTTAAACCTTTATGTAAAATCCTTCCTTTTGTCTGCATTAAGGATCATCAGCCAATGATGCATACATTTAAATTTTATCTTCATCTTTATTAATTCATTTGCTGCTCCTACATTGTTTGATAATCCACCTACAGTAATTTGCGATCATTTGGATATTTGGCTAATCTACTAGCTGTAATCTAGATCATTGATATAAATGAAGAAGGTAGAGGTCCTAATAGAGATCCCTGTGGTACTCTACTAATTATATCACATTCATTTAGTACTTACTGTACCTCTACGTTAAGTTTTTTATGAACCAATTCTCACTCCAAATACTTGCATCTTCCTGACTGTACTGTGAGAATTAATGTTTTATAAGGAACTAATTCGCACATTACCTGTGGCAGGCATTTGGGCAAATGCAAATAAGGTGCATGGGCTGAATTGTCTCCTCCTGTTTATACTAGGTCAGATCTTACAAAAATATCATAACCTGAGCTGAAATGATGACTTATATAAAGAAGGAAAAAAAACATTAAGGTTAAAATATTAGGGGATGTCAGATATCTTTACTTATTCCATTTTCTCTAGTCTAGGATTTCTATTGTAGACCCTAAGAACGGTCAATGTCCTGTCATTCCCACGTTAACCACCAATCCTGAATCAGCAAGACGTTATCATCACTTACACATTAGTCTAGATTTAAGTCTAGTGACATATCATTACTTACTCCTCATTAAAACCTGTCTTGTTGTCAATCAGAAAAAATATTGTGTCAATCAATAGATCCAGAGAGATGCATAACCTGACACATTATCCTCTGTCCACACTAATGTTTAGGTTTATAGACTATTATCCATATTATTGATACCAGTCAACTCCACAGGCTACATCACTTATGATAATCGTGTCATATTAGTATAATAACTAATATAAACATATAGGGAAATGAGATGAGAAGCAGGCTTCGAAGTGAAGAAGACAGTCCTTTTAAAAACTGGTTTTAGTACCTTTCAGACTGTAAATTGGACCCCTCTGTCTTCTTTGTAGTATTTTATTTGCTCCATTTCATTCTTTGACAAAGGATTTCTAACCCTCCACGATAAAAGCTGCGTAGGGTATTCTAACACACAACACTTTTAAAGGTATATTTACTTCACAATGGCCTAATTGTTCATTGTTAAGTAAATGTTTTCTGGCAATTTGAGACAATATTTTATTTTGAATCTTCCATTCCACAACAACTTAAACATCTTCCCTATCTTATGTTAAATATTTAGCAGATTTTCATTAAGAGGTTTTGTCCTGGAATGGTTTGTTTCTTCAGCCGTGTTGAGTAGGTACATACTCGAGGTGCAGTTTTACTACCATAATTGCTTTTCTGTGTTTTACTTTTCATCTGGAATTATTATCAGTGCTGTGCTGCTTGGGTTTTTGTGTTTTAATTTGTCTCATACTTTCGTCTGAAATAAGAAGTTATTCTAAATGTCCATTTATAATATTAAAAATAAATCAAGGGTGTGGCAATGTACTGTACATGGTCTGTGTGCTAGGGAGGAAAACAATGAAAACATTTTTGCAAATGTGTCTGACCATTTTGAAGACTGCTTGAAATTAAATGTTATATATTTTAATGAATTATCTTTTCAATAACTGCTTAATCCAATACAGGGTCGTGGAAAGCCAGAGACTAACCCAGAAGGCAAAGGGCACCAAGCAGGATACAGTGTGGATGGGATGCCAGCCCACTGCAGGACACAAAGGCACAAGAATACAATGGACAATTTAGACACGCCAGTTACCCTAACCAGCATGTCTTTAGACTGACTGAATCCAAGTGGACGTTGGAGGTTACTGAACTTTCGTCTGTACATCTTAGTTGGTCCTGAAAAATGGTTTTTATGCGCTATTGGATCAGCTGACCAATCAATAATCAATGCAATCCCCTGAGTCTCTGCCAGACTTTGCGTTGTCTCTTTTTCAAATATTACTAACTTGACAAACTACACAATCAAAACAACAACAACAACAAAAGAGAACACCCTGCTCCTCTACAAGAAATAGCCTTAATAAAATTAAATGCCTTAAAAATACCCCAGGATATTTTTTTACAGGTGTCAAGTCATCTGTACGATGGATGGGAGTTTGTGTTTCACAAATGCCACTGTAATACTAACCAGTCAAATCACAGGAATAGCAATGACAGCAAAATTAAAATGATAAATGGGAAAGTGGCAAATTAACTGCCTTCCAAGCTGTAGAGCTATCAAAATTGTATCTCTTTATTGGTTTTTCATTCACATATCCACACGCTTAAGTTTCATCATATTAAGTATCAGTTTCATCAGCTGTCAGCTTGAGACTGTTTAAAAGGCAAACACGTTTGTGTAAGCTATTAAATTAAAATATCATTAGGATATTAAATTAATGAAATAAAAACTCTCTTAACGGCATTAAGATAGGCGCGTAAGTTCACATTTGAAATACAAGATGAGAAAACATTTATCAGTGACAACAGCAAACTGAAATAATGAAACTAACGCAGGCAATTTAGATATTTCTTCATAACTCAAAAAGGGAGCAGATACAGAGAGAGGCTGCAGCAGCCTGACTCCCTTTCCAGCAGCACAGGGTGCAAGGGAGGACTACAACCTGGATCGGACATCAGCCCATCTCAGGTCAAACAAGATCACAGAGACTGGTTAGAACAGGGGCCTCATACACAGCTCTTGGAGGGCCTAGTATCATCTGGTTCTTTTCCATCAAAGCTCTAAGTTACACACGTGGTTTAGTTGTTTAATTAACTGCATAATTATAACAAGTCAGGGTGAAACAGAAACCAAAAGAGTGCATTGCACTGAAATAAAAACCGCATATTAATGTGGCCAGGATGGAAAGAAGTCAGAGCACTGGAAGAAAACTTTCACAGATGTGGAGAATAGACCTGGCACTGAATCCAGGACCCAGGAGTGAAACCGTCACTCCTCTGTACTGCCCCAGATGATAATTCTAAAGAAATAATTATGCAAAATGTCATGTACATCCGTTACGTCTTCTTTTGAATTAAAGTAAAGAGAAAACCACGATTTTCAGGCATGTTTGATGTGTGTAATTTTTTAATTTTACCTGGAGATTATTACTGATACTATGTATTTATTAATTTATTTAGTCATTTACACCATTATCCAGAACCACTTCCCATAGATTTATGTCATCACACACTGTGTGTCATCCGCATCCTTTTGAGGTGTGATATTTGTCTGCAAGAACATTTTTAGCATACTATTCCCTTATGCCAAGAAAGAAGTTATTTGGGAGGCTGACAGATAACATCTGAGCATTTGCATCATAAAGTCCCTGTGTGACCACGTGGCCAGAAAATGCCCTATGACCTCTGTGGAGTTAGACCTGTATGCCTCCCAGCTCTGATAAACCTGAGAACATGCTCTTTTGGGTCGTTTGAAATGAAGGAGGTGAGGGTACTTCCTGGCACACCCCGAAGGCAAGATCAGACCCCAGCAGGCTGAATTAAAAAATAAGGATTTGTAGGAACTGAACAGATGTTGGTTGCACCACTGATCTGTAGACTGATAAGGGTGGTTCATAGACGGTTTAAATTGATGGCTTGTTAGTGAGGACTGGCCCCTTTGTGAGATGTTTTCAAAATGATTGATTTACAATAAAGTGGCTCCTGGTGTGTGCATGCAGGCAGAACTGATTCAGATCGATTCCAGTGAAACTGATTGATCAGCCATTTAACTTGGCTGTGTGTTTACCGAAAGAAACCATGCAAAACCTATTCCTTCCCGGGCTCTCAATAATAAAAAACTCTTGCTACTTTTGAGAGATTTTTCTAAAGCTATTAAGATCTTCAGTAAAAAAATAAAAACAACAATAAAAACATACCATAAATAATCGATCATAAAAGGCTTATGTAAACATGTTTTCTGACCAAAGGCTGAATACAACTCCTAGCATGTCCTTCTTTGTCCTAAAGAAAAATCCAGGCTGCTTAGGTGCTTAAAAATTATTTATACCTGTCCTTCACAAAAACCTATAAAATGGGAACTGTCTTCGCTTTAATATTATAACCCTGTCATTAAAAAGAAGATTGGGTTCTCCTGTTATAGTGCTGGTGACATTGAAAAACTGTATCATCACATTTAATAAGGCAATGAAATAATGAAAGAAGAGCAAAGACACGTGTTAAACAGATCTATTAAAATTATAAGGGGAACTTTAGAAAATGAGTTCAAATTTAATATATGATTGTTTGCAATAGAAAATTACATTTGTGAAAAAACTACACCATGAGGAGAGATACAACATTGGAGGAGGTGATGATTTATATCTGCAGTATCTCCTGATACTCTATTTCATGAAACAATTAAATACTTCCAGACAAAATATACAATAAGAGCTCTTTGTCCAAGATTCTGGCATTATTTATGACCTTAGAATTATGTCTTGACATCATTATATGTTACAAAATCTACTGTTAGTGAATATTATAATTATCTCATTCTAAATCCACTTTTGCCAAAATGGCTGTATTGGCTGACTCCAAGACGTTTGAGCTTCCACGCAAAAATATTCTAAAATGACAACAAATACTCAGATAAGCATAAGGCACAAACACTCAAAGAGAAAATCTAATCAAAGGTGTGTATCTGTAATGTGGAGAAGTAGAAATAAAAAAAGACTTAAAATGTAAAGAATATCTGAATAAGCACCATGGCCTAGTTACACCTCATACAGTACATCTTATATCAAATTGTTCTTTATGTCTTAGTAAAATTACAGTGCACTATACTGTATATACATCTATAGACTGTCTGTTACCCCACCCTCATGTCTCCTGCCAACTGCCATCCTGTGCAATAATGTAAAGGATCTTACTTTGCAGGAGATAATTACCTCTAACATAGCAAAACTAAAGAGAGTTTAAGTTAAACTTTTATTTTTAAGGAAAACTCCACAAGTTGTACATCATTTTTTCCGAGCTTGATAATGTTTTTCTTGCATCGCAGGAGCCTCACAAATGCAAAGATATAGTGGGCACAGTTGCTTTCAAAGTTGTTTTGTTATTTTCGAGCAGACAAACTCTAAAGCTCTAAAGCAGGACTCTTTTCAGGAATACTCCCATGTTCTCTACTCGTATAATATCCAAGGATACCCTTAGAATGACAACCATCCATAAACAACAGTCGTGAATGTTTTTTGACCTTTATTTACCTTGCTGTGCAGCTCACCAGAGGTGTTGTGGTACCATCCTCCACTGCAGAAACAAGGCATCTCAGCATCGTCCTACAAATCATCTGACAAGGGACACTTCATTCTGTCCTCTGGATAATTGTTGATGAAAACAGTTTCCACATTCTCACCTTAGGATGCAGAAGCCCATCATGTAGCTTATTAACGATTGTGCACACTAAGTCACTGCTGGAAATTGTCAGTATGCCAATAATATTTGCTGTCTGACACCTACATTATACACCAGGAACCACAGGGTGTTCTGATTGCACTGATCTGCTTGACAGCACCTCTGTGCTCTGCGTTCAACAAAGAAGCACGTAAGACTACCTTATAGAAACAAATGCCTAAAGCTATAAAACAAGCAAAATATATGTTCTTTCTGGGTGAAGGCTTAATACAAAGCCAGGTCTTGTTATTTAAATACTGCTCTGCAGCTGTGATCTTAAATTGCCTAGGAAGCTGTCACTAGTGTTCCTGAAGTCAGTCCAAGACATGCAAGAGGCACGATGCATAACCAGAGAATTTTTCTAAGTACATGGAAAAATATGAATTTGTCTTGTAATGATACATTGTATTATTTTATGTCAATAAACAAAGAACTGAAAATATTATAAAAGGTTTTTTGAACTTTCATTGTGGATCATTTGCTAAATCAATAAGTGTTGAAATCCAAAATAATTTTCCAGATGAATTTCCTCCGCCATGAATGAAGCTGTGGCAGTTCAAATATTTAATTCCAAGAATCAATCTACCTCTCAAGCAATGGATTTTTATTAGGTCTGGTATACACATAAGATGAATTAGTGAGTTCGCATTGGCAAATCTTTCCTTTGTTCTCTGAAGGATTTTGAAATTGAGTGCATTGGAATTAATAAAGTGAGAAACGGAATGAATCAAACCACTTTGCTTTTGTCGTGTTTCTCCATTTAAATGTCTATGCTTATTTCTGTCCCAGCGCATTTGAACATACTGTATTATCTGTAAACCTGTGATACTGTGCAATAAGGAAATCAAAATCACAGAACTAAATTTGTTATCTTCTCAGACAGCAGAGATGCAGCGCTTTGAATCCGTTGAGCTGAAAAGTCAAGCAAGCTGCTGTTGTTCTGGTCTGGCCTCGACTCTTCAGCGTTTCAATATGTACCCTGTGTCACATAAACATCATACTCAAGAGCACATGAGAACTGCAGAATAGCAGTGATAATAGTTTCCATGACAATGCAGTGCACTTAGTGCATCAATGCCATCCTGGATAAACAGTGATCCTTTACAAAAACAAGAAGGTCATTACGGCAGCTTGTCAAATCAATGCTGAAAGTGTCTCAGCTGATTAAGCCATCTTCTTTCAGCTCTGACACGGTGTCAATAGTACTGGGCTGCTGGTGCATGGTCAGATGATTGGAGTGAAATGCCTATCAGTCAGGGAGCTGAGGTGGACTAATGATTCACTGTGCTGCCTATTAGAAGTACATGACAACTCAATCCCGTTCGCTCAGAAAAAAAGTGACCTTGTTGCTTCATTTGAAGCTGAATTAAATTGACAAGAGCAGCTAATCTTTACCTTGGGCGATTAACAGAATTAAAGTACAACAACAAAGGCACTCAAGGTTTTGTTATTTTCTCTTTTATTTGATGTTCCTTGTAAGTTGTTTGAGGTTTTTTTCTCTTTTTCTTCAAAGGTGCATTACCTTTCCTGGACTGACAGCATTATGCAGTGGCATGACCGCTAAACTTCTTATGGTGGGCACATAAATAAAATCTTACAAATCACCAGACAGCTATGCATGCATTCAGTAAATCTGGTGGGCAATATTCATCACTCTAAGTACAGAGCTCAGTAAGAAATACATCCCCTCATTCTGCAGGCATTAATTATTTCCACATACGTTGCCATATGTGCATTGCACTGCTAAACAAATCTAAAAGACCTCTAAAAGCAAAATGAAATAAATCTTTTTCTCTCAGTAGCATCGATTTTAATACCATTTTATGGTTTCCCAGAAAAGAGGAATTTAAGCTGAATCTTATACAGTCCTGTATTAAAACACTCCTTTAAATTTAAGAAATGCTTAAGCTCTAAGCTCTTACCTAGGACTGTTACTGTTTGTTAATATTCGCTTTTTTGCTGCTGTTTACTTGAGTGATTCTGCATAGAATTGTTACTGTTTCCATGATGTGCACTTACTGTACATACACACATAGTTCTACTTTATATGCCATTTGCATGGAATAAAATATTGGTAACATAGTGTCATCATCAGCTGCTCTATCACTGGACCATGCAGATCCTATTAAATTCGCCTCTCCACTGCCCTTTGCACAGGAGCCACATGGCCCAGTGATAAAGCAGCTGATGATGACAATGAATAACATTACAAATATATCTTTTTCATTTTATTAACATGTGCATTGTTATAGAGACCTAGCGGATGTAGCCTCTAATTTCAGAACCGATTTGGCTCTAAAGGGAGACCGCAATTTTCGGTTTTCCACAAAAGGCTGTAACTATAACGCGCCACTGAAGCCGGAGCGTAGAGCTGTTTGAGCGAAGATGGCAGCATTTGTCATGTGGCAGAATTGTGGAATGAATTGGTGGCGGTGTACCGTGGCAGAGCGGGACCATGCACTTCCCCACCCCCAGTATTAAATAGTTGCCACTGAGAAGAAGCAGATTAATTCTTTAACAGGCAGACCCAACGACTTGCACACTTTGTCAGTGGCACCCATTCCTCTGTGCTCAGCTGGTGAGTGACAGCCATAAGCCAGTACTGGGCTTGATGTCCCTGCTGGTGTGCTGTGTAATGGGTACAAAATCCATTCTTTCCAATAGCTGGAATTAAAGAGCACTAAGCACCTCCGTTGGGGAACTGGTTAATTGGTGGTTGTTAATAAAGTGGCACGGCCTTCACTAATCTTGATTTACTGCTCAGCCGACAAGGTGACAAAGATGGAGAACGGAAGTGAAAAAGTCGATGGTTTCTCAGAAGTCCTCCTCCTGCCTTCATGAGCTCCAGGTGTGAGGCTGTGCTTCTGGCCAGGCAGGAGGCTGAGAGAAACTCTTACAGGGAATATAAATAGCCTGCTTTATGTACAGTTAAGAACTTCCTATTTTTAATTTGTCCTTCTGAAAAAATGAAGAATGGGTTTAAACAACACAGCATTTTAATTCATTCTTTAGCACTTCTACTTTATGAGGTTAGACAGAAAGGTCATGCCTAGATAAAACTCATAGGAAAGATACAAATTGCTTCTGAGTTCTCAACATTTGAACCTCCAAAGCATTGTAATACTTAAAACTATGAATTAACTAGTGTTTTCTGCTGGTATCTTTGAAACAGGAATTTAAAAAAGGAAAAAGTGCAGGAATCATCTAAGTCAAAATAAATTAACAAAAACCCAAAACAAAACAAGAACTAACAAGGAATGAACCCTTAGACAAAAACCACTGAAAGATGCTTTTACTACAGTACTGCGGCACAACACATCATGGCTAAACACTGTAACACCAATCAGAACAAGCAGAAATCCAGAAATATTCTCCATAGATGATCTCCCAGGTCCTATACATTGGGTATAAAAGGATGGAAAAGAAATGTAAAATCAGGATTTAGAATTGAAAACACATTTATTGTTACATTTGTTAATTGTAACACTCTATTATTCTGTTCTTAAATGTTATAGCAATTATGTTCCTTTTAACCTCAATTTATCATTAACTTTCTTCAATGTAGATCTCTAAATGGGTAAAGACTATACATCTCATAATATCTATAGATCCCACAAACTGTAATTATAGGTTTGGCTTCATAGATTTGAGGATAAAAACTATCTGTGTATACACTATATTTATAGATCCCATCGAGTATGGATTTCAGAAAGGGTAAGGCCTATTTATAGATCTTAGAATGGGTAAAAACTATCTATAGATCTTACAGTATCTACAGTACAAATTTCCACCAGGTTTGTGCCTACTCTTTCTTTGGCAAATAATAAACAAATAGCATCACTTATTTATCTGTAAGTAACTTGCCAATGTGTGATACAGATTTTCTATGACACTTTTGAAAAAAAAAAAAGAAGCTTATTTCAAAATCTTTATTTGCTACACATTGCTTTGGTGACATTTGTTAAGTAAATCTGCCTCGACATACAGTATAATCCCCGTTTTCTTCTTTTGTAAAATATGACTTCCTACACTCCTTTAACTCTTGTGTTTCAGACACTTTTGTCTGGAAGTTCTAAATTTGGGAAGGATGGCAACAACCAATCCACTTTTGTCCCAGCAGTTCTAAATCATATTCATTCTAGATGTCATTGCTTGAAGTTATATACTACAGTACATACAGTATATACTGTATATCCACCTATTTTCTAACCTCTTCATACAAATCAGGGTCAGTGGCGAGCCAGAGCCTGTCCTGGCAAGCAATGGCCACAAGGTGAGATACAGAACACCCTGGATGGGATGCTAGGCCGTCGTAGGGCTGACACACAGAAACAAACACAAATCTGTCTGGTTCAGTCCTCGCTCTGCATGCGGGTCCCAGCTTGCTCGTCCTCTGGCCAGGGAGCTAGCCCTCATCCAGGCGGACCAAGCCAAATCTCACTCCCCTACTTAACAAACATCCTTAAACACATCTAATTCTTGGGTGTCGTTGTTCCTCATGAACTGTACCTCCGATGCACCCTGAAGAGTGTATCTCCCCACAGGCCTGGGATGGGATGAGCGATCTCTCTGGGATCTCACATTAGGCAACGCTAAACCCTGAAGAAATGATTTTGATTGTAAGACGTATCTACTTCATAACACACAAATTATAATGAGGTTATGATTTTTCACAATTTGTTGAGTCAGGAAGAGATTTTTGACAGGCAAAATGGCACTCAAATTAAGAAAATGCACACAGTCAATTGGAAAATCTATTATGCACACAGCAGACATCTGACCAAGGAACCTCTGAGAAGTGTTTGCCTTTATTCTGCTAATGCCTCTATAAGAAACACTTTGTAAATTAAATAGGCTGATGTACTCATGTTTTATTTTGTAACAGAGCAAATTATCTATATGAATTTTAAATGTATTGCTTGCAGAAATTCCCATGAATCCCACATATTGACTGCATTTTGAAAAATGTGATAGTACAATTTTCTAAAATAAACTAGCAATATATACAGTACATTATGTTAGATATTTATTCGAAGATAATATAATCTGATGTAATGGACAATCTGTGATGTGTTCATGGGGTTCTAATCCAGTAGTAGCTCCTGCTGAGGCTATGGTAGGAGCCTGCTGAGTGGAAAGTTCATCTCAGTCCTTAAGTTGCCGTGATTGAGTTCAGTAGCACAGCAGTGATCAGATGAAAAGGAGACCGTTTCTGAGGTGCAAATACTGACAAGATTTTAACGATGACAAGTGTGGACTGCACATGTGTATGCGGACAGCAGGTGCCTAAACGTATATGTATATGAATTCTCCCCCTTTCACTAATGATGTCAGTTATCTGAATGCCAGTTTATAAATGTCATTTTAAATCCTGCACCCCTAAAATCTCGTACTGTTAGTACGATAACCGATAAGTCTAGAAAGTTGACTGAATAGCTTATGAGCGCTGTAAAATACCAATACAATAACAGTAATAAAAACATTTCCAAGTTAAAAAAACAAATAGACTGTGTCTTGATTACCTAGTTCTACCATGATTCCTGCCTCCATTATAGACACTTGACAGTGAGTTCAGTTATAGTACCAGCAGCAATGCTACAGGATATTGCTTCCTTAGCTGGGTTTTAGCAGAGATACTAATGCCACTTAAGAATGCCCTGAAGGCTATGTATACTGCCTTAGACATCTATCTTAAGGGTATAAGAATATTGCCTATATTACTGGAAGACACCATGTGTTTACACAGATGTTGCAAGCTTTTAGAACACAAAGAGGTAAGCTTTAGTACAGTATTAATGTTTTCTGCCACGGGGCATATGTACTTTACATTACTATGCAGTCAGCTGCTACAGTGAATCTAGAAAGTAGTAAAATTTTGCTTCTTGCTTTTGTCTCTTCTACAAAGATTACAACAAGAAGTTTAATATCTTATTTTAAAGATATTAAAAAAACAAGCATCGTCTACTGTATACTTTGATTATCATAACAAATTACAAATTTGTAAAACCCTTACAAATCATGGTCTCCTAATAATCCCCCTCTATGAATTGGCTTCATTACTCTGCTCTCTTCCCCACTGATAGCTGATGTGTGGTGAGTGTTCTGGCGCACTGTGGCTGCCGTTGCATCATCCAGGTGGGGCTGCACATTGGTGGTGGTGGAGGGGATCCCCATTACCTGTAAAGCGCTTTGAGTGGAGTGTCCAGAAAAGCACAATATAAGTGTAAGCAATATTATTATTATTATTATTATTATTATTATTATTATAAATGGCAATCCTAAACATCAAAACAGAGGTTGCAGTTGCGTAATTTAAGATGTATGTTGGTTTCATCAAAGCTTCTTTAGTTCTATTGGTTTCTATACATATGTCCTTCCTCAAAATAATTCTCAGTAAGCTTGCTGCCCTTTGATTCACAGTGAAGACTACCGGAGAGTGCTGCATTAGGAAGCTTAGCACAGATCTGATCTGCTCTTATAAAGAATTCCATGGAGCTATTAGGGGTTTGCTCAATGAATAATGCGTCATGATTACTTCAACAGGAAGTCAAAAGAAATTATCTCTGTCCTGTGCAAACATGAGCTGGCAATGGTCAATCAAGCGCTGTCTCAGTATATATTAGCCTCCAGACTTGATCTTTAAAATCCTACTGGGAATTTCATCATTTTGATACAGGAAAGGCTCAATTCAAACAGAAAATGCAATTTGCTATAAAAATGTGTAAGGCGTGTGTTTGTGAAGGATTTTGTCTGCCTAACTGCACCTTACAATTAATTGCATTTTGCTGTGAAAATACAATTTCCCGATATAATCCAGCTTCTTATTATTTCTCAAGTCCTGCTTTCACTACTGCATTTTCATCTCTTTCAAATTTGCTAATATATAGAATGCAAAAACACTGTAGCGTTACACTGTGTAGTGTTATAATACACTTGACAGAGCAAAGGGATTTTACCTGAGATCAGTGCTTCAAAAAAGAAAATGTGATTGACATTCAGAATAGAACCCTTCTCTACAAAAACACATCTTATGTGACATTTCAACACTGAGTGGAGAGCACCATATGAACCAAATAATCAAATTCAGACTTGTACTGAAGCTCAGGGTGACCAGGAATATCTTCTGCTGGGCCTGTGTGGAGTGGTTTTCTTACTCTTGGTTTTTATTAACCTACAGGGACTTGCCATATTCATGATTTTTTAAAATAATCTTTATTTCCAAAAACATAATAGGAGGGCTTCCTGTGCCACATTATGTTTATACAGCTACTTAAAGCAACTAGATTAGCTTCAAAAACAAAAAATAAACTTCAGCGACATGCCTGGGTATCTAATTTCATAGTCCCATAATCATTTGCATAACAAATCACCTCTCTTTCTCTGTTTTAAATACATTAAACGCCTTTTCCACTGATGTCCTCTGGTTCATGGTTCACTATTGATGTTGAAGAAGTCCTCTAGGTTGACTTTGTCAGTGACTTTAAGGATATGAATATTTGAATCAGGTTCTCTGTTCAAGACTAAAAGGGTTTACATGTATTTCTTTAGCCTGTCAGTGAAGGTCAATCCCTTAAACCCTAGAATGTATCTGGTTGCTCTTTTCCGGACAGATTCCAGACTAGAAATATATTTTTTATAACATGGTGATCAAAATTATACGTAATATTCTATATGAGATCTTACTAGTACATATTACAATTTTAAAAGAACAGCCATCAGTTTAAATTATTTTTTTATCTACAGTATATACAGTATTATATCTATAATTGTTTGTATTTTATGTTTTCCTATAAACATATTCCAGATGCATTGGTTACCTAGTAAATAACATCCAAGGCCTTCTATATGTGAAAACAAATTGTGATCAGCACTGGTGGAAATTTAAGAAACACTCTAGTAACTGGGCACAATGTTAATTGATCTGTAGCTCTTGCTCAAACAATGTGCTTCATTTTTCAAATATTATAATATTCTCAGAAAAACTAGTTGAAATTGCTTCCAATCACTATTTCAGCAACACAAGCTTTTATCTACCTCAGTTTTCTATAGCTCCTCTGTATGAATTCTGTTCAGTAAATGAACCACTTCTGAGCTGGTACAATTTCAGAAGCAAACTACTGAATAGCAGGGGGTTGAATCATTAACATAGCTACAGTCTCTAGTAGCATGAAATTGCTTAAAGAACAGCTCTGTGGGTTTTTTTTCCAGCAGTTGTTACTTTCCCAAATGTGAAAATGAACATGTATACTTAAAAATGTAGTCCAGCAAAACATTGTGATGCACAGGAGTGGATGCCTCACGAATAAATCACTGTAAAACTGCTATTGACAGCGACTGTTGCACTGAAATGTTTGGCACATGATCATATAAGACAGCAGGGACGTTTATAAATAATGAAGCCAGTAATTGGTAGCTCCTGGTCTCTTGATGGACTGCTGGCTCGAAACAATCAGGTTCACTTTAGATGTCTGCACATTGGGTTTGCCAGTCCTTTCTGTCATACAGAAGGTTATAAAAGGAGGTGCCTCACACATTTCTTGTATTTAATAGCTGAAGTCTATACTAAGGAAAAATTGAGCTACGTATATAATAGTAATGCTAGCAGTGTAAAAGCTGCATTATAACATGTAAAAATGAGAACCTTAGTCCAGCAGGTCCTTGAATCTCATTCTGCAAGCTTGTATATTTTACGGAACACCAGACTTGGGGGTAAACAGTTCTGTTTCTGGGAGCTCCTGCACAGTGTGTCGCGGACGTTCATGGCAACAGGCGATGCAATTCTGAGCTCCCCTGTCACGGTCGCTCGACACCACCCAGCCGCACAATGTAAGGATCCTGTTTGTGCCCAAGCCAAGTGTGTGCACGGAATCAGGCAGAAATAACATGGTATTATTTAAACCACTGGCAACTGTTTAATAAGGAAACAGCAGCACACGGCTGTCAGACTGAAGAGCTCAACTCTACAGTGTTGCTGACCCTTCTGCTGTCTCCCTGCAGTTGGGCACCATCAAAGCACATGTACAGTACGTTATGATGGCTTTGCATGACAGAGGCTCACAACCTCTAGAGGGCAGCACTTCTCCTCCTTTCTGCAGGCAGGCACAAGACTTGCTCCAAGAGCCTTTCCATTCTGCTAGCTGATAATGTGAATAAATGTCATTGTTTCCAGCGGTCTTTTTTCCCCTATTCTTCCTAGGCAGTTTGATTTTAAAGTCAAGCATACAAAATCAAAGCTCCAGGCTGATTTAATGTTAAACAAAGAACAGTACAAGCCAAGGGTGGACATGTTGTGCAACTCCATCAACTGAGAGCAATAAAAGCACTACTGCTGCTATTAGACTAAATCCAGGAATACTAATGAGTTGCCTTAGTTGTACAGTATGTTGATTAGATACATACGGTAGATATAAGCTTAGAGGTCAGGTAAAGATGAAGAAACAGAAATAACTGGTTAGGAAAAACATTTAAACCCGAACTAATGAAGGTATTACATTTATTTTTAATTACTATAACTAACAGTCGGCAAACATTTATTACTAACTACATACTGTAAGCCTGTGACTATAATCCAAAAGTGAAAATGACAGATTACGCTCAGAGCTAAATCAGTTTACACTACGAGGACTGCAAGGACTTGTCAACACAATAACAGAAGGATTTGGAAATTTACAGGAGGTGTAGTCTCATGAACAACATTGCTGTCACTTTAACACAGCATTGTGGAAAATCTGTTGTGCATTCTGAGGGAGCAGTGTAAGGGTTTATATTTGGAAATGGAAAATTATTTAATTCAGTCTTGGAAAAAAACACATTTAAACACAAAACGATTACAGTGTAATAGAGTAGCACAAAGTGCATTACAAAGAATCATAAGAACAAAATTAAATTGCAGAGCTGTGAGATCTCACAATGCTGAACAAAGCAGGTAGTTGAACTATTCTTCTATATGTGTGCTTGTCTACGTTATTGAATTACTTCTTTCTATTCATTCTACATTCCTGATAAACAAGTGCCTGTATTTATAGATATTCTGACAGTGAGTGAAGAAAGTTTCCTCTTCCCCTTAGAGAAATAATATGAAAACTGTCATGATTGTGTTTGATCCTCCTTTTTTTCCTGACTGCCTCCAAGAGGAGGCAGCTGGATGTTTTCATCTCACCTGCTGCCTAGAAGGCCCTAAGGAAAGCAGGTAGAAAAAAACCTCCTATCTACCTCTCATTCTAGGGGTCACTGTGCTCTCATTCCATTTTCAGTGGCTGACAGACACCTGTTCATGCCTTTCCTCTCTGGCATCGGTGCTGAAATGCACTAGGAATGAAAGCTGTCATATTTTCTAAGTACTTTAGTGAAGAACGGTTAAAAACAAAAGGGAAAAAAAGTCTTCATAGAAGCTCTTCTGGCAACACTGCTCAGTGCTTTGGATTGGCATAACCACGGCGTCCTCCAAGCAAACGAAGACCTGAGCTGTTTGGCTTATTAATGCCAGCCCAGTGCTGGAGCCATGAAGGGATCTTGTGAGCATCGGGACCATAACTTCAGAACGGGGCAGGGAATTACACAGAAAGAGCCATTTAAAATACTTTGTTTAAACTAAATAATTTTGTACCAGTAAATGGTAGATTAATTACACCAGCAGTCTTGCAGGACTCCTGGAGGCACTGAATTATAATGCTTCCCAGTATTTCGCTATTATGCATACACTATCGAGTACAACACACAGTTTAATTTTCATGCTAAAAAAATTAGCTATAACTGCTAACAGATGGTGGTATCCAGAACATTTCCCCCCCTCACCTCAAGTAAAAGTGATTTATAACCCCATGTTATTATTTATCATTATTCATTTTCTGTCAGTTGCACATTGGAGGTTAATAGAAATGCCAGCATGTTCACTGATTTACTTAGTAAAATTTTTATCCCAAGGTTCAGGTTAGATGATTGGAGTCTGTAAGAGTTACAGGACTCATGCATTATGTAGAGGGAGCTGACACGACCTTGGGCCATCAGTGTCTACACTATATATTACAGCAGGTATGACCTTCACAAGCCTGGAGATACATTTGATGTATTTAACAGTGTTTTCCAGCACATTACTGGCATTTTACATGAGCAGAACACATTTTATATTGCAAGGCATTCTTTAAACACTTTAATATCATGTAATGCTCCATACAGGATATTAAAAGACGGTGGAGTGATTGATATTTTTGCCCGCACCTGCTGAAGGTGGTGAAGCTTTTCCTTTTTTTCTACACAGGCTGCAAAATATTGAACAATGAAAGTCAGCTCAAGTTTTCACCACATTTTAAATTATTACACATCCACCACTAGGTTTTCCACAACATCTGTAATACTGCCAGACAGTTTCCACCTCAAAAAGAGTGTACTGTATGTACAATATGAACAAAATTTTAAAACCCAGTTCTGCTTAAGGCAAAAATGTGTTTTTTTTCTCTTTCCACTAGCATGGCAAATGTTCTGGCCAATTATCCTCACACCTCACCCATACACAGGGAACCCTTGTGCTGGAGCAGCCCGGTGCCTGGTTCGTAAGGTTCCTTTGTTACCTCATCAATGTGCACTGAATTCTGCACCCTAACCTTGCGAAGACAGTTCTCGTCACCGGCTTGTGGTGTTCAGGTTCCTGGTCCATTGGAAGTGAAACACACCCTGTGTATAAACAGTGGTCTCCCGTATTTATCCAGACCAGGTGAGCACAAAATCTATTTAGGCATCCTCCGTCGCGATTTCAAAGTTCACCAGTCAGACAAAACAAACTCAAACAAACCCACCACGGGCTGCAAAAGGAACCAAAGGAGCTGTGACTATGATGCAGTCCTTCAGTCAAGAGTAAGCACAGAGAAGACATATGAATTCAACACATTTTCCTCTCTCTTTTACAGGAAAGGCCTTAGAAACGTAAACCATTTATCACATAATTCTGTTACCGTAATTGAATTGAGTCAGAAATAAAATTACTGGTGAAATACAATTACAGGTGTACGTTGAGAGATTGGTTATCTAATTCCATATTGCAGTTTTGATATTTTAATTTATTCCAGAGTCCATTAACAAGTAGACAAATGTTAACTGTGAAAAGTTATAAAACATGTTAAAAACAAAGCACCTAATGAAGAACTCTCTGGCTGTCATGGTTTATTTTACAATACTGATATGTAGAACAAATCAGTGCAAAAGAAGTATAAGAATGATTGGAGAATAAGTCCAGTTCTAAGTATAAATTAATGTGGTTTTATCTCTCAGGCAGAATGAGTGATTCTGTGACCTAACCGGTTTGTAATGCTCTCTGTTTTTCTGACAATTGCTTAAGGTTGAATCAAGACCACTCACCATAGCAAGACAACCTCTGTAAGTTAAGCGTGTTTATCAAAACTTTTTTATTAAGTGCTTTTCCAGGAACACAAAATATCTTGCGAAATAGGTTTATTTTCCCTGTAGCAATGAACCTATTAATATAAGCCTTTACTATGTTGTTTTTCTGGTGGACTGGGAATTGTTTGGCCCAGCTTCCAGATTTTAGCACTGAGAGGGAAAAAAATCAATATCTTCAGTGTTAGCAAAGCTATAGCAACCTTTAAAATATCAAGACAAATCCATTTGTTTCATAAACGTCTTCATTTCCAAATGTCATTGTTTAGCGATCTAATCTGTCCGTGTCCATGACATTTCAGAAAACTTTTCCCTTAATCATTTTGGTGTTACCCGAGCTGTTACACAGTTACAAAATCAAAAGATAACATGCCGAGTGTAACACATCTTTCCTGCTGCATTTGGTTTCTGTCTACTGCCCTGAAAAATTTAAATATGGTGAGAAAAGCCCGATTGTATTACAATGTATAATGAGAAGTAATTATAGAGAAAAATGAAAGCTGTTCATGCTGTTAGGGGAAATGATAAGGGAATGCTGTTCTTTTTTTAAAGCATGGAGTCCATTTTGATATAATTGGTTCTAGAATTATTTATGACATTAATTGCCACATTATCGACTGCCTGTCAGCTCTTCTGGCAGTCAGTCCATCTTTCTTACCATGGAAAGCTAGCTCAGCCCCAAGTAGACTGACAAGCTAATTATACCATCTTCCCCTCCATGACAAATGTTGCTCATCTGAAACCTTCCCGGAAATAAGACCCTTTCTTCTCCTATCCTCCTAAGTCAGCCTACGCTGATATCTTCAGGTGCAGAGAGCTGGTACAGACTCTGAATGCTGGGGGTGATTAGTTCACAATCTCAGTTCATCCTCAGACTGAGTCAGCTTGTGCTATCAGCGTATACGTCACTCACTGATATAGCCCTGGTTTTCTGGTGGATTTGCATTGGGTCGTGTCTATCAGTCAAACAGTGAAGCCTAATAATTGATGACTAAGAACGAGCGCCGTTTTCCCTAAGTTCTCCTGACGTGCAGTCATCCCTTGCTTCACATTTTGATGAATTTCAAGCACATGAAAGGTGAAGGCTACTGCACGGCTATGATGGAGTTCTCCATCTCTCCAGAAACAGAAGGCTGAGTAGAGAGCCCACTAGCTCAGCCACTACTGGAATTATTCTCTTCTAGGGCTAAAAATGCTAAAATAATAATGCAGCCAAAGTCAGCCTGACAATAGAGCATATTGTGTGACAACTCGTAGTGTGTTTTTTGATGATAAGACTGCCAACTGGTTTCCACTAAAAAGCATGCAGTTCAGTTAACTTAGTCTGAAACTGTAAAAAGAGAGATATCAAAATTATTTTTATTCTTTAAACTCATACAGCTCTATTTCCTGAACGTATTTTGAAGCTGTATAGTTTACCACAATGTTGTTTCATGTTCTTTTTACAAATATTCCATTAAATATTTGGTAATTAAGGTGCTCATTATGTTGGAAAGCAATTCTGATAGATTGTTAGCATTGGCATTTGATTGTATACACATGGTCTAAAATACATATTGTGCTCAAAGAAGCTCAAGCCAATTTGTAAGATGCCACAGTATGTATTTACTCTGCTCAGATTAATTACTAAACACACTGTGAGCTCACTTGTGTTTTATTCATCTGTGGAGCCAATTCAGAGGTTTAATTACAGAGTACCACATTTTTTTACAAAGCACATTCATCTTCTGCTATGTGTCATAGTTACTTGTCATTTAAAATAAAATCAGAACCTGATAATTCTAAGAATGACTGTAATTGGGCTTTAAATTGCCCCCCTAAGAGGTTTATGACATTTGGTTGAATGCCATATAGTTACTGATGGCAAACAGAAAAACATGTAGCATCAATTCTAACAGCCTCTCATTTGGTATTTATGCGGTTATTCTAATAACCAGGCTCCTTAACGAGTAAGGCAAAAGCAGACCTGTTTATTATTTTAAATTTTAAGTTCATGTTTTTAATATATTTTCCCTACAGTAAGACAATTTTAAATTGTTTCATTTCAAGAGTTCACAGCTAACCTTTACATGAGGAGTGGGCAAACTAGAAAACTATACTGTGTGTCTCCAAGTTCTCGGGAACAAGGAAAGGCTTCAATTGTCCAATTAAACAACTAATGATTTCAATTAGGTAATTAAGTGCTCAGGGGAAAAAGACCCTTCTGGGCTTCTAGGACTGGAGCTGTTCTTCCCTGCTCTACAATATGAATTATTTAATTGAAAAAATGAAAACAACATTCCAAAGGACACAAGATTTCACCATCACAGCCCAAGAGCTGTCAATTACACACTGTGCTTTTGCCATATTCTAAGGAGCCTTAAGCTTTGAAGCACATCTTATGCCTAGATTCCATCTTCCTAGTGAGGGATATATTGACAAAATGTGACTTCCCCAGTTCCTGCTTCAGAATTTCATCAGCAGAGATTTTTCTCAAGTTACCAAGCCTTGAAAAGCAGGCCTGTAGGCAAGCGGGACACTACTGATACTCTCTGATGAGATGGCATGCCTTTCGTTTTGAAAAACACTACCCTGGATTCACTGAAAGCAGGATCAGGGAGGTCAGTGCCTACAGGTTGCTCTCTAGTTCATACCTTAATTAGTCTGCATGGTTCCAGTCTCTCTCCTCACACAAATGGATGTCAATGTATGGCTTGCTGCTGTCCCTCAACCTTTTTTTTCTTATTTGATTCTCTGCTGTTTATATTTATACATCTTCTGAAGACATGCACTGACAAGGATACAAAGTGACATACACCAAACTTGGAATGTCCCACAGCCAGTTTCAATGGCTTGGATGCTGTCAGCTCTAGCTACATCAGCCACAGTGGCTCAATGGCAGCGTCTGTGACACATGTCAGAAACTTTTAAATGTCTGCTCTTTTCATCACGATGCTTCTCCAAGCCAGCCAGGGGAGAGATGACATTTTGTGCTGGGGTGGGGGGGACTTGTTGTGGCTCCCTCTTCCTGCCTCCTCCAACTGTCAGTCCAGGTTTCCTCTAAACATATCAAAACATGGACAAATAAACCTTGTCATTTAGAAATGTTGGCACTAGTGACCATGCTCAAAAACAGCATGTCAGTAAGAATATGGGCACATTTTCTCAGAGGATGATGCAGCACACAAAACGTAGCACTGGGCTATCTGTGACCTTTCTTCCATACTGCCTCCTGAAGATTGATGAGCACAGCTCAAGCTACACATGGTTTCCTTCACATTCATAGATGTCTCAAAATTGTATTTGGAATAATTGGTCATGCACACTGGAAAGACAGCTACAGAAAGACTGATTAAGCATCAGCAAGTACACTAAACAAAGCATGTGATTGTGATGAGAAAAAAAAAACATTTCAGAATGTTCCCCTTTGATAAATGCATCCTTTTAAACACATTTGAATCATATATTTACAGAGTTTTCTTTTTCTTAGTCATGGGGTCTCCAGGCCTAGTCCTGAATCCAGCAGGTTTTAAGATTAACCATTGAGCCACCAACTTCTGAAGGCTTGGAGATATTTAATTTTGATTACGTAACAGGGTGATTTGTTTGATCAAGTAATTTTGGGGTCATTTAGATCAGAAAGATTAAAAACCTCAACCCTCTCAAGGAACTTCTAGTTCTAGTAATTGAATAAATAAATTGATAAACAACTTACAAGTGTTCCCCACTAACTGGATTGGGATTGGGTTTGGCGACCCCTGCCTTTGACAAGATTTAATATGTTACATGTACTTCTAGGGTATAAAATAACTCTCTTGATTGAAGGAAGAAGTGGAGAAAATCCCAATCAAATGTAATCATTACAATTACACATTACCTAGAATCATGCCACTTGTTTGACTTTGCAGGCTGGTCACAGCTTGGACAAGAAGGAAAGATATGGAAAATGCAGAGTTATGCAGTAGTATACAAAGGATAATCTAATACCTTGGATAATCTAATACAAATATATACTGACAAACCCATTAAAAAGTGATTAAAAACATGTGTTCTTTGAAAAATACAGTAACTGCAAACCAGCTCAAGCAGGTTACAATTTCAGTCCTGTCAATCCAACTCTGTAAAGCAGAAGCATTCAGGTTTAGCTCAAGAGGGCCAACGTATCTGTAGGTTTTCATTGCACATCTGCTCTGAATGACCTAATTGAGATAATCATTAGCTTAATTGGACCATTTTAACACTTCTCAAAGGTCTTCTGAAGTTAATGGCCTAGAAACCCTGCTGGACTTTGGCACTAGAGAACTGGAGCTGCGAAGCTACACTATGCTCAAAAACAATGGTCTGCACTCCCTGTCCTGGATGGCTCTACTGACGAGATTGTTTAAAATTTTTAAGAGCTGAGTTACATGAAACGAAACTTGCACACATCGGTCGTCCATGACAAGGACATCCTCACTTTAAAGCTTCAGAAAGCTCTCTGACCTGTGCACGTCCACCTGCTTTTATGCTGACTTAAACCGATTCCTCTGTTCTTCTCAGACTGCGGCTTGCTAACTGCTAATTGCCTATTTACATTAATCAGCGGTACTTACACTAAAATACATACAGTACCTTTTACTTACACATACACATTTAAGTGATAGATAAATAATAAAATATACATTTCAAGACATACATACTGATCTGTAAAACCTAATTACCCTTAATTACCTATTTAAGGCAATTAACCAAAATGAGGAATGATATTAAGAGCTTTTAATGACAAACAGCTAACAGTGAGTTCTACCATATGACTATAGGATCGCATTAACATTATTACATTAAATACATGTATTCACGCACATATAAGATAATTTAATTTCTCTCTTCTATTATGTAAAAATTATACCTGGTTTCTTATTTGGAACTGAACATATTCACACTTGGAGACGCATTAAAACTTTTCCTTTCTCTACACTGTCACGATTATAGTCCCCCCTCCTTAAGGGTGCTCCAGCCCTTTCACGTGAGACTGTATTCTATGCACCTGCTCCCCATTCCCAGCCCACCTTAAAAGCCAGGCGCTGACGCTCATCCGGGCTCTGCATCTGATTTCCATATCGTGCGAGTCCGGGACCTGGAAGCGCCTGGTCCCGTTAAGGTTTTAACCCCTGTTCCTGTTCCTGTTCCTGTTCCTTATCCGCCGGTTCCGACCCGGCCTTCGTGGTTTTAACGTTGTGTTTTGATGGATCTCCTGGTTTTGGACTTACCTTCGTGTTTTGGATACTCTATGAATTACTCTTTGGGATTGTTCGCCTCAGCCACACCTCCCCCGTGCACCAGTGCACCTTGGACACGCCCCCCTGTCTTCTGCACCGTATTCCTGCATGACGTTTCCCTAGTGTTTCCCCACTCCGTCGGACTGTGTCGTCCGCATAGGGTCCGGAAAGAACTGTTCTTTACATACACTTTATAAAGCTTATTATGCTACATTATCAGCTGAGTGAATGTTGATCTTCTCAGGACATTTGCTTAACATCCTGATTTGTACAATGATTACATACGAATCATCTACGAATCTATGTAATCTACGAATGATTACATAGTAATGTGGTAAGGGTAGTGATGAAGAGGCTCTACAGGGGGTCTCTACAAATGAAGAGGAGACTTTACACCCCCACACCTCAACCCACCATTGGCGCAGCATTCAGATCATGCTGTATTGTGTATACCCACTTTAAATATCTTAGAATTAACAGTAAAGTTGGACTAAATGTAAAGTTGAATTGGTTTTAGAGATTGGGGTTCTCATTGAGTGTAACCTCTTGAAAAGGGGTCTGCAAGAAAGGAAAGGTTGAGAACTTCTCTAGAGAGAAGTACCATTGATCATGGTATAATTGGTAACCTTCATTGGGACATATATGAATATTTATTTTTTCTTCAATCCCATAGTTTGGTTCTGAGTTATAAATTTACCCGATATGCATACAGCTTTTTTGAGTCATTCATCTTGCAGTGTGTTTTGTATTTGCTACATTTACCTAATGTGTATAAACAGACTGCAAACATAAGTACTTACTGGATCCATTCCTCTTAATCATTTCAGCTTTACCACTGTACCTAATTGGAGGGGGGCTATGAATGTTTTGTTCTTTCTTTTTTGCCATAGCCGACCACTAGTATTACATTAAGTGCATGCATTAACACACACACATATATATATAAATTTGATATATAGGCACATATGAAAATAAAAATAATGATTTCACCACCTAGGATCCTGAAAATTGTACCCTCACCTGCTTTCACAGATTGGGGTTTCACACTTATGATGGCCCATACTCCGGGCTCATTCAAGAAACAACTGAGCTTTAATTTATTTAACTACTAAACTACCAAAATGACAAAGATGTCATTCTATATTGCCTCACCTTGTTTGCAACTTTTCTATGTTCTCAAGCTCTAAACAATAGCCCTTGTCTTGACCCTAGGAAGAGCACTTTTTTTTAACCTCAACCCTAGATTTATTTATTAATTATAATCCTAAGACATTATATCCCAATTTCTACTTCAATATTTAACAGAAATGTCATATCTAACTCTAAATTACTAACCCTAGAAATTGAAAGAAAAGTTCCCACTTTAAAACTCTCCTGTGCATGTAATTTTCTTCTTACGTGGGCCTTCTTTGGGTGGAGTGATGGCTCTGTGGCTAAGGATCTGCACCTGTGGCTAGAAGGTTCCTGGTTCAAATCCTGCAGCTGGCAGAGGAATCCTACTTTGTTGGACCCCTGACGAGCAGTTGGGCCCCATCTGCTCCAGGGGTGCTGTACAATGGTTGACCCTGCGCTCTGACCCCAAGCTTCTCTCCCTGTCTGTGTCTCATGGAGAGCAAGCTGGGGTATGTGAAAAGATGAATTACTAACGCAAGAAATTGTATAGGGCTAATGAAGTTATGTTATGTTGTTGTGTTACAAAGTGTGCTTATTTTATCAAATGAAGAATGTGCCAAACTCCATTTGCCTGTAATATACTTGAAAAAACAATATTATTGCAATGAAGATATTCTTTCAGACTTTGACAACTGCCTTTAATCTTCAAAAACCTGCTCTTCAGGTTCAGCATACTGTTACTTTACTTGCCAGGACCTTTAGCTAATCATGAGATATCGGTGGGCCCTACTATTCACTACCAACTCAGTCCAAGAAAACAAGTGTCTCATTACAAATAAAAAAGATTTCATATCAAAGGCATTAAAAAGTTATGAAGCCTTTATATGTCCCATTTTAAAATAAATCCAAGAAATTGTGTGGATTTAAACTGAGAATTGGAGCTTCCAAATCTAGTAAAAGTGAACCTGAATTCCCCACTACTAATATGAATCGGGAATGTCACTAAAGGAGCAATTCATGAATTGGGATCAGATTCTCTCATGAAGGAAACAACAAATATTTCTTCACATCCGTTGTTCCATATTGGTGTTAGACCAGGTGGATCGGAGCTCCCCATCCTCAGTTTCCATGGTGACCAGCCACATTCACACGAGGAGCTCAACTCCACCAGAGTTCTGCTACCAGAACCAGGCATGACAGTCTCTCTCAGCCACCTGCAACTAATTGATCAGCAAACCGCCAAATATTTAACCTCCACTTGCCACTGCCCAGGGCCTCTGTTATTCGAGCGACCTTGCTTCCAGTAAGTGCTCTCGCACCAGATTTCAAGGATTGTAAGAGAAACTAGCTTTCTGTCCCCTGTGCCTGATCCAGCCCACGATTAATTCCTTGTGTCCTGATCCCCCCAGCACTGTTATCCTACTTCCGTATCGGTACAGCAGCAGTGGTGCGTCTCTGGGCCGTCACTTTTGTGATCTCACCTGCATCACTCTTGGATTTCTCCACCAGCACTTTGTGTGTCTCCGTGGCCAGCCAACCCTCTTCATCTCACATACAGTAGATTAATTCCTATTTCCTTCAGCCGATACGAGCTTTCACGCGTGTGGCCAGGCTGCAATGCAGTGCTCAGGCGGTGCAGCTACGTAACCTGTTTGTAAGCACTGGTGTGTGCAAAATGGCTACAGTCTGCAAAGATGTTGCAAAAGACCCCATTAAGAGTTAAATAATAGTAGTAATTAGAAAAGAAAGCTAATTAAAAACGGGCTCCTCAAAAACTAAAAGCCAAAATTCAAATCTGTGAAGCTGAAGATGGGGCTCCTGTTCACCAGTAATCTCTTTGCTTGGAACTCGTGCCAGTATGAAATAATGTTAATTCCAGCACCGATATTAAACACAGAATTAATGACATGATTAATCTATGCCATTAGATATCTGTAAAAGTTATTATGGGTAAATGACTTAGGAATATAAAAAAAACATTAGTAATTGAAAGGATGTAATGAGCCAATTATTTAAGTCTGAAACAAAGTTTTAACCATCATAAAAAACATTATTAAATAAGAATTAATTTAATTAAGAGGTACAGTAGGGGGAATTTTATCTTGTAAACAATTCAGAATGAACAGTTTACGATAGAGATCAGGATATTGATTTATCCTTAGTAGAAAACATTGGGTTGAACTCCTTCTGGGGTGGTTTTGGGGGTTTGAAACAAGCTATCCAGCCATTTTGTAGCAGCATATTCTCTTTCTTCTTCAGGGATGGATGAGATTCTGAGGTCAATTAGCTATGAGCAACCAAAAGAGACAGATGACCCAAATGGCCTCCTCTCATTGCCTTATTGCCTTCTTCTTAAAGCTGGTTTCAAAAACCAAGATCACCCATACTGCTAGCCTTGTGTACAGGGTAATCAAAGACCGGTTCTAACTGGTTTCTGAAACCACAGTTTCAAACAAGATATGATTCAAACAATGCTTTTATTGGGATCAGTCAAGACTGGATGATTTTGGATTTAAGGAACTGAATTTCTGACAGGACTGAAAAAGCACATTCAAGGAGTCTGGAACAAACTACCTGGCCCGTACAGTATCCGAAGCTGAATCTTCAAATGGTTAGATGGATAAACGGGATACCATCCCTTGACCAACAAGCTTATAGCATCCAACGCAGAACAATGAGCTATGTGTTTGCCTCTTAATAGGAACCTTTTTCTTCCCTCCATCTTCTTATAGGAAGGACTAATGTAATATACACAATAATACATCCATTATGAAATCAATTTTACCATCCATCCACTTTCTAACTACTTTACTCTGTGCAGGATCACAGGGGAGCTGGAGCCTATCCTGACAATGGACACAAGCACTGGGAACTGTACTAAACAGCTACAGGTGTGGTGCTGTATCTAGCACGGGATTCAGGGAGCTGCTGCTGTTTGCACAGACAGGCAGCGTGCTTTGGCAGGCTAGGAAAAGAGGGTAAGAACACCCTGAGATTGTGGGCAAGCAACCAGGGGTCAAACCCAGTGAGAGCAAGTTAAGCTGAGATACACAGTGTAGGAAAACAAAGCTGATCTCTGGATCTTGGGGTGATCCGAGAGATGAGGTCCCAACAAAGCACAGCTAAGGAAAAAATCTCCGGAAACATAGAGACAAAGACTTGAGGGGCTCAGAGAAGAAAGTCAAGAACAAGTCTCGAAGAGTTTAGAGACAAAACATAGGGACTTGAGGGGCTCAGAGTTGAAACTCAATGACAGAGCCCAGAACTCACCAGACCAGAAACACCTGGAATGGGCATGGTCAATAACCGTCTCCAGGTGATCCAAGTCACCAGTTAATAGTTCACCCGACTGGCGCAGTGAGACAAGTTTATAGTGATATAACCGCCTGCTGCATCAAAGTTAGCTCAGACTTCTTGTGCACTTCTTCACATTTAACCAAGACATTTTCCATCAATTTAACCACCTTTATTCATTCTTAAAACATAAAACGTAGCAAAAGAGTGCAGTTCACCATTCATTTCAATAGAAGTATTTGGACAGGAAACAAATTTATGAATAATTGTACGGATGAGGTGATGAGCCTACTTCTTGCATTCTTAAAACCCAAACTCCATTGATAACAGTGAGTCCATAATCACTGACATCTATTTCATTACAACAGTAAAATAAAAAAAAGACAGTTCCTCCCAATGTTACACAATGGGCACACTGACAGTGATGTGTTCATTTTCCATGAGAAAAGGGGAGTTTTTGGTTGTGTATACAGTGACTTGACCTAAGTAAATATATATATAGACAAGTGCAAAAGAACACCTGTTTCTTCTAGAATCTCTCATAGCATTGTTCTCAAGAATCTCCTGTTCACTGCATGGCTGCCAGCAGACAGAGGCTGCCTTTTGCCAGAGCTTCCTTTTACAGCCAGCAATCGCTTGTTTCTCAGGCCGCTGGAGTGGACAGCTGGTGTCTGCTTACTCATGGTAAGTGTTCAGGATATGTGTCTATTGAGCTAAGATACTGTGAGATATGCAGTACGCTACACAATGATTAATACTGCAACTGTACAGAAGGATTTAGCAACTTAAGATTTAGTGACATTCTTTCTTGAATTAAGGATGGAAGCAGTAGGCCAATATATATCCTACTCCTGTTAGCCAAATTTAATGTCAGAACTTTACTTCTGGTTTCATTTATTTCCATTTTGCAACAACAGCTTATTGTATTCAATTTCTAGTATTGACTTACAATGCACTCCTTAAGGAATCTAAACTCCCTGTCACAAAAAAGAACAAACGCAAGACTAAGAATCACTCATTTAAAAATTTTTTAAAGGGGAACTGCAGTCACAATTTCTCAGACTGGTTTTTAAATCTCAGGAAGAAAATTAATTAATTGACAATATTGCAAAATTTTACTAAATTGAAATTAAGTGTAAAATAGTGAACTTTTTGAAACTATTGTATGGTCACCAGGTTGTTGCAGGCAGAGAAGAAACTGCTGGTGTTACCACAGGTCAAGAGTGAGAGCCTGAGTGAATTGTGACATAAAGTGGCCCTTCCTGCTCATTAGTCACTGTAAGCAAATGAGAAACATGGTCTTCTAATAACGTTAATTATTATAAGTGTATGTTATCTTGTTGGAAGGTTGCTCTTTTTTTTTTTGCAATACTTAAAAGTATCTAAAAACATGTTGCCGTGTATGTGTCGGTTTCATGAAAATATTTACTATTACTATAGTATCAAAATTCGTTTGGTCTAAAGAATGTTTACAATGTAACAGGGCCGCTTGCTTGTCATTGGATGTTTTGTGGCCTCGTTTTGAATCACAGAAATGAAGGCAATATGGTGCTATAAATTACACTGAAACTTTCTTGTGATGTAATTTGGAGATTGTACATGTTACCATGTACAGTACTTGATTGTTTCGTTGTGGATTGAAATGCGCTCATCATTGGCGATTTATTATAATCCCGAAATATAAAAACAGAGGTGCAGTTCCCCCTTAGCTTTGCATAATACACTATGCAAAATAATCACAAATTGTGCTTTCTGACGTGAAAGTCGTGTGGCATATAACAACAGTGAACACCCCATAACGCGATGCCTGAATAACAATCATGTGGAACAGTTGACCATCACCGATATATCCAGCAATGCAAAAAGCAAAATGGTGCTGTCTGTAAGTTTCTCTTGCAGAAAGATGCCGTGGTGACATAACTCCTGCTCTGACTTTGAAGCAGCCTGTCGGAGGCGTGTGCGCATGCTCAGAGCAGCCTCAGGTGTGACCTTTGTCCTTCCTTGAGCAGCCGTTGGGCCAGGCAATCCATCATGGTGCTCATCCTGTCAGTCCAGGCACTCGGCTGCAGCTGTCTGTCACTGTGGCGGAAGGGAGCTGCTTAAAGGCAGTCCTGTCAATCTTGATGTGACTGCTCAGACAGCGACAGAAGGATGGATTTGACAGAGCTGGCAAAGTCAGCAGAAGGCACTAGAGGCCTGCATTTGGTTGTTCAAAATGGAAAGGTGATATGTGTTTTACTCGCTTGTTTATTTACTGCCCCCCTCCCCCCACTTCCCACCACCACCTCACTCTCTCTCACTTTCTTCTTCAGATGAAGCCCCTGCCGAGCAGTCAGAGCTGGTCGTTGCGAATGAATCGGTTTCCTTCGGAATGCTTTCCATAGTACACGTACCGGCATTTGGCAAGCACACCTGGGAACACATGAAGAGGAAGGTCATAATAAAACACAAACGGTAAAATGCACATTCTTTTTTTAAAAACAATATAACAATCCCCTCCATCCCATTAAGTTTAAGCTGTATCAAGGGGAAAATATCCTACTTCATCTGCCCAAAAATATTGGTGTTCAATGTGGTTCAAGGCAGACACCCACCATTTTCAATATTTTTTACATAAAAATGCATCAGGCCATGTGGGGCGATGCATTACACATCGCAATAGGTTTCCATAACAAACTCTCTCTGAATGTCTGAGCGTCTGCCGTAAATGACACAGCGGACAGTCGATAATCTCCGACTCCCTTTTTACCTTTTCATCAATGATTTTAATTGATCAAAGAACTGTCTGTTTTTATTTGCGTCTCGACCGCAGTACTGCACTTGTACTTCCAAGAAATGTGAATGTAAATATTTCGCACAGTTCTTCATTAACACATAAATATTAATGCTTTTGAGACTTAGTCCTCCAATGTGCTTCCTATCCTCGCACTAGAAACCGCACAGGAAAAAGCTTATTTGATGTAATCACAGCTTTGGCTGATTTGGTATTCTGTAAGCTGTCAGAAAACTTTTAAAATATCATATATTTTCAAATAATTTCATAAATATGCCTCCTCCATAAAACTGCAGCTATTTGGACACATCCGTGGTACTGTGCATGGTATACGTGCTGCATACTAAAAAGAGGAAAAAAATTCTAGATAAAACTATTAACAAACAGCAAGTATTGTAGGTTAGATTCCTATTTCATATTTCAAAGATTTCCCAAGGATTTACATATTTATTTGAAGTGTTAGGCCAGATTAATCACACCCAGCTTTATACAATTTATTGTGCTGTCCAGACATGAGAGAAATGAATCACAGAACAATGAAGTTGTAACCATTTTTGTATTAAAACCTCTTGGGATATACTTCTTTAAAAAATAAAGACAAAATTCTGTAAATGCTTACATCAAACCTGTATACTATGCTCATCATACACCTTTATTCTTTTCAAATTGTTCAAATTGGATGATAGACCAGGAAAACAAATAAATCCCCATCTCATTTATTTGTCATTGTCTTATTAAAGTGAGGCTAAGAGATGCACCACAGGAAAGAACACTTATTTTCAGACAAAGTCGCACTAAAAAGGCTACATTTTGCCCAAGGACAATGTCTAGACAGTGGATAGTGGAGAAGCTTGCTTTGCTTTGTCGAAGTAAAAAAATTGAAAAGTTTGGTCTATGAGGAAGCAATTATTACAGAAATCAATGGACAGAGGGTCAGGAGTCATGTCTCACTGTCTGGAGAGCAACACTGCAGATAAAGGTGTCTGTAGTAGTATGGGCTACATTTGGAGTTAGGGAATTTATTAGACTAGACGAGACCCTCAATAATACACTTTCCAAAAATGTTTTAACTATCACTCAGTGGGTAAACAAATTGAATATATCTTCATCTGTTCTGGTTTTTTATGAGTGTCTAATATGAACTTCACAAAGCAAGCACTGTAAAAATCCACAAAGTACTTTAGAACAAAAACCCCTTACAGTACGGACGTAAATTGTAGCATTGTGTGTTTGTCTGATCACTATGATAGAGAGACACATCGTGAAACAATATTCCAAAAATATCTGGAATTAAAACCCATGTTGCACAGCAGGGTGAACACTTCCTCATGTTCGTGTAATCTCAGTTCAGTGTGATGCCATGTTCACTCTGATGATACAATGTATTTGTATAAACATTAGAATAAATAGGCTGCATTTAGCAAACATAAATTCATGTTTCATTTAGTAACCCATTCAATTTTCACAGGAGTTCATAACTTCTAGTGTTTACACTGTGTATGTGAAATCTGATGACTTAGATAGACTACTGTCTGTTGATGTTAAATTAATGTTTTGCTTACAGGGCGGGTCAAAATATCTGGAAAATATCTGGCATTAAATTTCAGACTTCTGCATTTGATTCTAGCATTATAAACTCATTCTGAAGAACACGGCAACCATGAAAAGTGTTCCTTCTACTTCATCTTCACACATAAAGAGAGTACAGAGAAAGAACAAATTATTTCAATTACTGCTACTTTGAGCAAAACCCACAATAAAAACAGTTCATACTGCCAAACTATCCGCAAGCTTAAGCTACTGGAGGAGCAGATGAATAAAACTTGTCAAAAACAATTGAAATGAGTTTAAAGCACAATCACTGTCCAATAACTCTAGAATATGCTGTATTACATATATATTGTTTTTTGTAGCCTTTTTGTACTAATACATAATTATCATAAGTCATAGACTGAAACTGAGAACATCGTGTTCCATTAACATCACACATTGCAGCTTTGCTCGGTCCTAAAAGTTGTATCATGAGGATGAGCCAACAGGTAGGGCAGCAAGTGAGGTCCTCGGGCTTGATCAGTGTAGCACCATGCAGCCAGGCCTCCATCCACCTCTACAGGGGGAGTTCTGTGAAACTAGACACACCAGCAGACCAGCACAGTTGGACCCTCCTTATCTTGCTCATGTCAATCAACATCTCTCTCTGTAGGTCTGCACCACACTCGCTAAAGTCTGTCAGGGTTTTCCACATAAGCCTTGACTCAAAGTCAAGGAGGACCTACAGGAGCTCCACTGCTGGCAGGCCCATGATGTGATAAATCCCGTGGCCCAGACTCCAAAACAGTGATCACACAAAGGACTTGTTTTCTCGATAAGCACAGCACAGCAAAACATCCTTTCTGTGTTTTTCTTTCTTGTTTTCCACCAGGCTTATCATTTGACAGGTTAAATCACTTTATCACCTGCGCCCAATCAATTCTTTTACTAAGGAGGTGATTTATCCCTTACTGTATGCAACACCTAATGTCACAACCACAATCAGTCATGAATGATCAATTAATTTAAAAAAAGATTTTTCTAAGAACATATATTCAAAGAGTGATAGATTTGCTGTGTCATTTAGTATATAGTGCCTTGCAAATATACTGTATTCATACCCATCCTATGGTATCTCATTTTATGAAATTCCACATGCTTTTTTAAAAATGTAATATTTTAATCAAAACCTGAATATTCAAACTAAATTCAAACTAAAGAGTTCTAAGAATAAGATAAATTACAGTGAATGTCAGCAAAAACAAAAGTATGAAATATATTGCATAATATTCAGAGCTGTGATTTTCTTTTGTGGTTAGTACAGATGCAGGTTTTTCTGGGTTAGTCTCCATGAACTTTACACACCGACTTGGTGCAATTTTTTGCCCAATATTCTTCACGCTCTCTCAAGTGGCTTGAAGATCACTTAAGGACGGCAGTGTTCAAGTCTTTCCACTGATTCTCAATAGAACCCAAGTCAGGACTTTGACTGGGCTATTCCAAGACATCCACTTTCTTATTCATAAGCCACTCCAGTGTAGCTTTGGCCTTGTGCTTTGAATTTTTGTCCTGCTGGAAGGTGAATTTGTGTCCTAGTTTTTGGTCTGAGGCAGGTTTTCCATTAAAATTTGCAGGTTCTTTGCTGCTCTGTCTTGCCAAGCTTCTGAGTCGCTGCTAATGAGAACCAGAATTCCAGCATAACACTGCAACCACCATGCTTGACAGTAGGGATGGTGCTGACTGATTGATACTGAGGTTGATTTCAGATGTAACGCTTAAGATTGAGACCAAAAAAAGTTCCAATTTTGTCTTGTCCGACCACAAAACCTTTTGCCACATGTTTGCAGTACCACACAGCTGCTTTGCTGCAAACCCCATGTGGGATTTGATGGTTTTTTTTAGTTCCATACAAGCCCCCTTTGTGAGGATATTTCATCCGATCTCAACCACTGAACCACTGAACTCTTTCAAAGTCGCCATTGTGCTCATACTGACATCCTTAACCAATTTCTTCCTTGCCTGGGTGCCCAGCGTGGAGGGACAGTCTGATCTATACAGTGCCTTGGTGCTTTCCTCTTCTTAATTATTGGAATCACCATCCTCCAAGAGATATTAAGGTTCTTTGAAATGTATTTATACACTTGTCCTAATCTCTGCCTTTACACAATTTTACTCCTGAGTTGTTTTGAAAGCCCCTTGATGGTCCTCAAGGTCTTCTAATTGCATGGTTGAATCTTATTTGAAATTCTCTTATTGACTGAGGGATCTTACAGAGAGAAGTGTATTTATTCAGAAATCACTATTAATTCAGAACACTATTATTTCACACAGATTGAGGCCACTAATTTAAGTGTGCCACAGCAATGGGTTTGGATACTTACTGTATGCAATTATGACTTTTTTATTTGTAAAAATTGTCCCAGTTTATTCATATTAATTGTTTATTTCCTTCTTGTATACTTTTCTTTGAATGTAGAGAGTAGGATGTGTACATAATAAATATTTATTTGCTATTTGTCATGACTGCAAGCTTTGAAGGAACAAAATGTGAAAACTGTGCTGTGAATAGTTTACAAAGTACCGTTTATACAAAAACAGTTCATTCAAAACTCAGATGCAATCATTCTGATATTTTTTTATGTTTTTTGTATTTTAAATGCATGTCAATATTCATGCTTTTAACAAGTGTATAAATGACAATAAGTGTCGAATAAAAAAACACTTCTCTAAGTAGCATAAACTCATAATTCCCAGTTCGTGAATATTATTTTTGACTTTCTGCGCTGTCATAAATTTTAGTTTACTGCTCCATTGTGACATCATTTTACCAATACCTTGCTAATACTTGTTTCTTACCCTAATTCTTTCCTTAGAGTTGTCATTATTTGCTGTCACAGTCCTGTGATTAGTATGCGGTGCCTCATTTCACTGACAGCCTTCATTTGCATAGAACATTTTATTACATCATGTCAGGTGCTGTTATTTTGATCTGTCCATGTGCCCATTTGTAGCAGCTTTTTTTTCTACAGTTCTTGTTTTAACACTGGAGCCTCCCAGTCTTTTGCATTTGGTCTAAGAGATTAAAACATGATGTTTTTAAGATGACACAGCTTTCATGTAAATAAAAGGTTGAAAAGACCAAAAGCATTCACATTATCAAAATACCTGCAAAAATGCAAACCAGACCAGCTGGGTGATTTATAGGGTTGAATTGTCTCAGAATGCTTTGTAAAGAAAGCTTTATTGTTACCCTTGACAAAAGTCCTAATTGCTGTCTGTTCTGGTTTTTGAAGGGACAGAAGTAGGACTGTTATGAAACGTCCAAGTGAGAGAAAAGCGCCACTTGATGAATGCTGTAGACTGCAGCTAGGTGTCAGCTCTTAGTAAATGAGGCAAGGACAAGTGGTATTAATATTGTCAATGATCCCTCGACAGGAAAACAGATACTGCATTCACCGTCAGTTTTTAAATAGACATCAAGTGCATTAATGACAAAAAAGGGCAGACTTCAAACAAAGAGGCTGAGTGATGTGTTGCTGAGTGCAGCTCAGAGCTAGCAATAACATGATCTGAAAAGACATTGTCAGGGTTAGAGAGACAGGCCCAGAATTGTACATAGTGACAGAAAACAGAGATGAGGACAGAGATACTGGTGCCATATTAGTGCCAAGCATATTCTAACACTGTCTTCAATTCTAACTGAACCTGACATCATCTCCTATCGCTTCAAAGTATTCTCCTCTGCATCTGCAGCCAGCTTTCTCCCAAGATGTCATTACAAACTTGAGTCTCCTTATAAAACAAGTTACTGGCAGGCCTGTTCTGTCAGGGAGGAATTGGGCACAGGGGCCTGGGGATAACCTCAGTCAATCTAAATTTGGACTTTGTAGTAGAAGCGCTCTCATTTTTCCTGATATCTCAGCTACTTGAGGTGATCCCAACACTGAAGTGTGAGGAGCTGTCACCTTGAATAAAGTCTCTAACGAACGAGATGCCCGTGTTCCTGTATGTTCAGCGAAGGCATTGGACACTGCAGCAGAGAGAAAAGAATTCCAGCAGCTGCCGCTCGCCTGGGGACAAAGACTCTGGGACTGGAGTCAGCTCAACATTTCCAAACTCCTGCACTCTGAAATGGTTTAATCTGAGGAACACTTTGCTATGCGGAGATTTCCCACCCAGACTTATAGCTGTCCTTCAATTGTCCGGTAATCATCAAAAAAGGCTTCAAATAAAAGCAATGGGCCTGCTCTTTAATTTTTTCAAAGCAGAAGTGGTGGGAAGAATGCAAATAAGTTTGTACAGGACATTAGTTACATGCAGGAAGGAATGTTCACCTGGTTCCATTTATTCATGAGAGAATAAGTTCAGAGTTCATAGTGTGTTCTATCTTACATATTCCATTGAGAAATTCAGTTTTGCTTTGCATAACAAATGAAAATGATACTCTTGTTCAAGCACTAAAAAGACATAGAGAATTCTGTCTTTGGGTCTTTTAATCCCCTTCAAACATCAATCTATACAAATATAGATCAGCCTGTTCAGTTGTTGCCAATGCAGAGAAAAACATAAATACTTCCAAACTTGTTGACACTTCCAATTTAATTAGGCATTTAAAGGTCTCAAGCAGTTTATAGAAAACAACATCCAGAAACGATGTTACAGTGCTGGAGTGGAAATATCTTAAGCCAACAAAGCATTGCTGTCCGTGTTAAATAAATGTAAACCGAGAAGTTAATCAGAACACAGTGAATAAAATGTAAATAAGGTTAAACATAAATATAATAAACACGGCATCTATGTTTAAGAACTGTACTGTGTGCAATTAAGACAAAACAAGTATTGTAAAGGATTTTATTAGGTTTAACAAATTGTACTCCGCTGAAGTCTACATGCAAATGCCTACAGGCACAGAAACTGCCACGATACTTTGATAAAATGGTATAATATGGAAATAATAATAATAACAAACCTCATAATGTTTCTTTACTGTTTTACTTGATGAATAAAGTATGAGTACATATTATTAAGTAAATCAGGACCCTGTCATTTCTGCCAATGTCTCTGGGGAAATGGGAAACATTACCAGGTCACATAATGCAGTTTATCACTACACTCTCCAAACGTTTCTTTTCAACAAATTTATCTTTGGGCTAATTTAGAATATTACCAGCTACCGAGTGATTACGCCTTTGGGAACAATTTCATAGAACTGATTTTTTTTTTGTTGTTGTTGTTCTGAAAAGAGATGACAAGCTTTCAAGCGAATCCCTCTTTTATTTTTTTATTTTTTTGCCGGTAAATTAAGCTTTTTCAGAAATGTTTTTCATTTTCCGAATTGGAACGCAGCACAGATTTCTTTTCCAGTAATTGTGTTACAATGATGCAGGGCAGGACAGAGGCTATGAATATTCTCCAGATTTCATGGCAACTATCATCAGCTAGCAAGCCCTGCAAGATGTCAGATTTCCCCACACTAGTTTTAAAAGAGTCATTTGGGAGAGGATGCTGGAAAACTGTAGCAACGGTGATAGGAATACAAAGATGTGAAGTCTGCATCCTTGGCCTGAGGGACCAAGTGCATGTTCAGTGTAAACTGGCAGCCAAGCTGATGTGTGATAAAGTGCAGCTTGCTGTAACTACACTCCAGGGCTCCCAGCACAGCTGGAGACGAAGGTTGTAATTTGCAAAAAAAAAAAAGTAAGAAAAAAAAGGGGGAAAAATGCGTAGCTAGCTCTTTCTCACATAATCTGTTACTGGAAAATTGAGAAGCTTGTCCCAAGTCTGTGGGAACAAGCTGATGAGCCGATACTTAATAATAAACCATATTGTGTCAGGGCTTGGAGTCATCTAGATCTTTTCAGGCCACAAAGTATATTACTTTATACCAGTCCTGTCTGACATACATTTAAAGCCCTGTGCACATTAAGTAGCCATTAAGCTGACAGATTAAAAGTTATCTGGAAGCTAATGTTTCCATTATGTGTATGCTGGCAGTGGAACAATCAACACTTTGTTCCTCAGATGTCATACCTTGCTTTTTTTAAAGGAGTATATCTTTACCTTCTTGAATGACAGTGACCTGTTCATCTTTAAACTGAGCCTGTGCTTTTAGAGCTGATTATATTAAGAAATCTGTCGTACACTACCTGCAGTTATAATAATATTCCACTAGACAACAGTCCTTTCGAGAGAAAACTTAACTTCATGTCCTTTGGAAAATGTTTATTTCTACATCTTCCAGAAGTCAGAGCATGAAGATCTGAGTCTTACAATGAAAAAGTACCAATTATTCTTAGGAAAATGAAATATAGAACACTAAGCAACACAAAACAGCAAATTTACTATTTTTAAAATGTACAAAATGTTTTCCCTTTTCTGCAAGATTAACAAGGCATAAGCATATGTAAGTTCAAACACATACAATTGAAAGGAGACAAAGATTCTGACACTTCATCAGAGATCAAATGACCTCTTACATGGCAGGCATCCATTTTGACAGTAAATACGTTTTGTTTTTGAATTAGCAGCAATGTGTCTGCAAAGGGATTACAACAAGACACTTCCAACAGTGAACATCATAATCACAACAATAAACAACCTGTTCTTGAAAAAACAAATTCAAAATGTCTCCCTATCGGGTTTCATGCAGTCATCATTCTGTGTTAAGCATGTGCTCATGCTTCATCTATGTCACAATTAGTAAATATATTGTTTATGGGGGTTAACATAGTAATATTAATGAGATCTTAATATTCTTGGCATTCTATGTCAGAGTTATATTACTATTTACTGTTATGTGTGTACTGGAAAAGTCTGTTATGCTTTCATATTTAGCACACAAACATACAAACCCACTATTCCAGTAAAACAATTCTGAATATAAACCAATTTGACTGTTATTTGAATATGACAATAACAGATGTCATGTTTAAACATTCACTTTAAATATTAATCATATTAATATTAATAAGATCTTAATATTCTTCATACTAATTCAGCTCAGCTCAGTGGTTTCTGCTTTGTGATGTGATTAATACTGCCGCAAAACGTAATACCGCTGGTGGACCAGAAGGTGGTGATCTTCTCTGTGAACCAAAAAAATCAAACTCATGCCCCACTGTGGTGACCTGAAGCACTGTAATGTAGGAGATGCTGAACGGATGTCCTGAGGCCCTGTTCAAGATCCCTAGGCATTTTCAAGAGCAGGGGTGTCAACCCCAGCGTCCTGGCTAAACTCCACTCTGGGTTTGTAGGGTCTGCCCTCTGGAAAGCTCCCTTCCAGCTGGTGAAGCAATTGCGCATGTCTCCATCGCCTGTGCAAAGGGGCTGCCGGCACAAAATGGACGCTTCACATAGCGGGGATCCTCTCCTATTTAAGTAAAGCGCTTTGAGGCAAAACGTGCTGAATAAATCCAAGGAAATCATATACAGAACCCCTTAAAAATAAATGTTATATATATATTATCAGCAGCTCAAAAAGGGAACAAATGAATTGGGGTTTTTTTTAAGAACCAATAGGAATTTGAAGACATGCTCACAGGTCTGCTGACACCTCACAAAAGGACGAGAAGTGATGTTGTGCCCAGCGCAGCATGTTTGTGCCGGTGCCTATAGCCACTACACATATCTCATCGGTTTGTGCTCTGGCTCGCGCCTGGGCTGCTGACAGGTGCTTCAGAAGGTCCCCATGAATTGTGAGGCTGGTGTACCAACAGTAATTACACATCACAGTGCGCTTCCTCGCTCTTTCCAGTTATCAGTATTAATATTTCCTTTAATTTTTTTTTGTCTGACTGCTGAGAGGACAGGGTTAAGACACAGTGTGAAAATTGAAAAATAGCTGCTGCCGAAGCCAGCGAGGCCTTCTGCTTAACTAGATCCTTCAGGAAAAAACAAATTAATCAACAGCAGGCTGAAGTGGGTTTAATGATTGCATTCTGCATACAATCAGCTTTTCCCTTTTCAAGGGCCATCAATATGTCAAGGAAAGACATATCCGAAGGATGTAGCTCTTAACATCAAGGTTATCTATTCTCTGCAAGGCTCCACTTCTTACTGGGCTGATACTTTACACCTCCTGTGTCTAACATTTTCATCAACTCTGCAATCAATCAAGGTAATAATGTTGTGCAAAAAATCAATTAACAACGCAATTAAACTTTCCTTATTATCTCAAAGGGCTGAAATAATACCTAAAGGGAAGATAGACTTGCTCTGTGCAGACATCCATAACCCAATGTGAAAATGAATTACGAGGTTAGACAGATGCAGGCATGTAGCAGTGCTATTATTTTCAAAACAATATATCTCTCCTAGTTTGTTTATCTGTCACTGCCAGCACTCTATGATGTAGTTTCTATTTATTCCTATAACATGTACTATATGTACATCTACGGGTTTCACTGTTAGATGGAAGTGGTGAACAATAACAAACAAAAATTAATTTCATAGACTACAGAAATTTATCACTCGCTAGAACGGAAATGAAGAGGAAGGTGACTTTCAGTGAGCATAAATTCCACAGTCCCACCCACCGAACAGATAGAGTCACCTTTTAAACAATAAGCAATAGAAGCACAAGGAAACTTGCCTGTGCCTTAAAAGCCTGAAGTACAGAAAAACTGATGTTCAGCTCTTGAGTGTTATGATTGTAGTTTTTAACTGCGATCCCAGTTAACTCACCAGATAACATCGTAACCATGTTCAGCTTGACAAAACAGTACTAACAGACAAACGAGAAACGAGTTACATTTGAAACCTTTCCAATGTCATTTGGACTTCTACCATCAGTGTGGCTCTATGGCAATATTGTTAATGTAAAAATATTCAATTTCCTTCCCCATAATTTTGATTTGCTGTGTAATTATAGACCTATTAATTAGTCTGTTATGCAGCATTTTTTAAATCGAAATCTAGAGAGGACTGCTATCAAATTATGGCTGTTTCTATTTTCTGTTATAAAGTAACTGCAGTAATAGCTTCTCACATCTGGTTTACTACACAGTTTCACATTATAATAATGTTGACCAGCTGACAGATTCCAGAAATTCATTGTTGTATTAGTGAGAAGATATCATGCAGTATGTTTTTTTTTCAAATGACAGATTGGTTTTTAATGCAAAATGACAAAGAAAAAATAAATAAATCTATAAACAAAGGCATAATGTTTATGTCTATCACTAACAGTACCATTACAGAATCCATCTAAAAGAAACAGTGCCTGTACTAAACCATCAAAGCTGATTTTAATGATGGCCTCAAAGCTGTGTTCTGCATATGTTTTTATCCAGCAATAGCTAGTGCTATTGAGTAAAAGGCTCAGCCAATAAATATGATTTACCATAGGGAATAAATATTCAAAGTGCAGATGTTTTTTTAATAGAAAAGGTTATGCATGCTGAAAAAATGGAACTTATTACATCAAAAGAAACCTGTTTTATATCAGAAATCATGAATTGTGTTTGAACGGCTTCAGAGCAAATGGACAGATGCATTGTTGTAAATTACATTTTTTTGCCCAAAGGGATGGATAAACCTGTAAACCAGTGATGAGTTTTGACACCAAATCGTCTATCGGTCATTTCTATTGAGTGAAAATGTTACCCTTATTACCACATAGCCTCACGCTGGCTCAGAGGTGTGAAAGATGTCAACCTGGAGTGAAATTAGAAAATAAATAGTTCTATTTAATCCCACATTGTCTCTATTTTTCTTATGCATTTTAGCAACATTGACATGTCAGCCATCCTTCAAAAACCTCAAACCAAAGTTGAATGCAGAGCTTATAAAGTTAAGCTGACATTTGTTCTCTTCCAATAAAAAATATTTAGTCCATTAAACATAAATACCTGTCATTATGATGCATGTACTGGGTACAAGCCTTGTGTTTCCCACTGATGTTTATTACAACCAAACAACTGCAGTGCCTGCATGTTTTCAACTTTAGTGTATTGATTAAACTTTTAAATGGCTGCCATATAACCCAGGGACATCAGGAAGATTAATTTGCGTCAATGTTCATCTGTAATTCATTAGCCATTTATACTCCACAACCACATGGGCTATCAAGAAAATGCAGGCCATTTTTCACTCTGCAGAAGCTTGGGAGCAGAATCTGAAATTTGTACTGCATACAAATAAGATGTAAGGGCCTAGATGCAGAGAGAACAGAGCACATCCTGCCAAGGCCTAGAAACGATGGGGAATAATGTATAAACAAACAATGAAATCACAGGAAGGATTGGACAACTGAGAATTGCCAGGACGAAATCTGATGAATCACCACACCTAGTCCATCAGTGGGTCCCGTCTAAAAAATTAAGTATAAGAGGCATTTTAACAAGAATGTCGATTCCTGCTTTGTGGATTTATCCTCATGTTCACCATGTTGAAAACTGACAGCACATTTACCTTTAGTAGCATGACTCAAAAGATGGTCATTGATAAGGACTATCGTCTTATCTCACCGTGGCACATTAATAAGAACTCTGGGTTTTATGGGATGTAAGAGAAAGTTCCCTGAATACCCTGCAATGTGTTCTTCAGGGGTATCAAATCATGAAAAATACTTCATTTGAAAGATAACAACATTGTCTATAGTAATAATTTAATACACCTACATTTCACACAAAATCCAGCTCTTGATTTTGCATGAGGAAAGGAAAGTACAGTAGCACATCTGAGCTAACTTTCAAAGATACATGTGTATTGTCACTGAACAAATGAAGCTGCTACTGACCGGGTTTAATCAAGAACTCCAAGAAGAGTAACTCAACAGGGGCAAGTTCAAAATAAAATGATTGGTATGGACTCACACTGAGTGAATCCACTGCAGGGTTAAAGGACTCTAGGAAAGAAATGCATAACTATAAAACAGCTCTCACATCTTCAGCTTTACAATGTTTTCTGTTGCATCAAGCTCTCAGCAATGTCAAAACATTTTGCTTTTTAACTTTAGAATTACCACTGGTGTGTTATTTGTGTTTGGGCTCATGCCTACCAGCCCCTGACCCCCATTCACAGGCAGGAGAATGAGGAAGTATAGGCAGACACCAGGGACAAGCCCGCAGGGAGGTGTTGTGTTGTCACTGGTACCGCAGCCCCATACTGGGGAATAAACCCCAATTGGAGGAGTCTCTCACTACACCCCTTAAGCCTGCCAACAACAGGAAGGTAATAGGGGGCGCTGTGTCACAGAAGGCTGTGAAAGTCCTGGCTGACTAATACTACCCTACACTTGAATCTATGTTATTTTGTAAAAAAGTGGAATTTTCTCCACACATTCCATAGTTCAATTAGAACATACTGTAACTACATAAGAAACTGGTCACAAAGGAGAAGAAACCATACAGCCCGTCTAGCCAGTAGCTAATTGAACAGTGGATTGTATTTTGTATTTTCTTGAGACATCAGGATATCAGCTGTGACAACATGGCTGTAGGTTGTTCCAGGCATTCACAACCGTCTTGTGGTTGTTGGTGTCTGGAACTCAATAAAATGGAATTTTACTCAATTTTACAAAAAGTTGGAAAAGATGAATACATAAGATGACTATAGTTGTAAAGCTTTTTAGCACCACAAAAGAGCCACATCTGGAACTGAACAAATGAGGAATCCTCACCCATACACCTCCGGGATCTCTACGCTAATGAAATGGAACCTATAAACAGGGCACCAAGGCATGCAATAGCTTATAAGCAATGTGATTTTGAAAAACACAACACTCAAGACTGCGGGAGTTTAACAAAGGCTGCATTCTCACATTACAACTCTAAGGAGGACTGTGAAAGTGATCAGTACTATAGAAAAGGAGAAAATGTAAGAACCAAATCAATAGTACATGGCTAAACTGCACTGGCAGACCCCGGCACTGAAAGGAACGGAAGTGTAAACTCTTCTGTAAGCTTTGACAATAAGCTCATCCCAGAAAGCAAGCCCACAAATCTTGGTAATGAGCCGGGAGAAAGGAGTTCCAGGGTGGTGTTGTGGGCACAGGAACCATACAATTCCACAAGGGTTTGCTCTTTGTTTCTCTGTACAGCTCCTGACTGTTGAGCTGAACCTATTGTTTTGTGTCATGAGCAGAAAGAGAGAAATATCTGTTGAAAGGTAAGGGCTGACAAAATCAGGTTGAAGAAATCGATTAATCCTTTTTCAGCTGATGACAACCTTTACTATCTCAGTCAAGTGCGTCACTGACATAACTGCACATGACTTGGATTTTTACCTTAAAATAAAACTGATTAACAGAATTATCAGATCAGACACTGACAAATAAGTCGGGTGAAAATGAAATAAAACAATGATACTTTTTCCAGAGGACATACCTTTACTGCTATGCTACTGTATGTGCTATGTGGTGTTTTCAGCACCAGTAAAAAATAAGTGAATTTTGTCCTGAATAATTTTCAGTGTATGCAAATGATGAGAAAGAGACAGTTTGATGGTGTTGCTCTCTGTAGCAGTAATGTTGAACTAACACTAGTAAACCCTGAGACCTGCAAGAATTGAGACTGTAACAGCCTTTATTAATGTGATATAACAGGTTTTATGGAAAAAGACTTTGTCTTTATGCCGCTTAACCTTCAGGTTTTTAGCTAATTACACACAGACAGGATTATTTTACAGAAAATTTATGATGAAGACCACACAGAATTTACACAAGCTTAGATCTCTTTTTGGGTTTTCATTTTGAGACAGACCAGATAACTTATCCAATATCATTTATAAAAACAAAATCCCATCTGTCTGGTCTAGCTGTGACATGGATGCAATTTCTATCCATTAATAACAGCATTCATCCATCGTTTCTAAACATAGTGCAGATTGTCAAAACATTTTTTTTAATTTGCTGGCTTAGTAATACGATGTGAACAACATTTAAGCTGTAAAATACCTGAAGTAATTAGTTAAAAATTTAAGAAAATTATTTTAAAAAAGCAAACCACCCCTTTGTTGTGAGATAAATGTTTACAGTCTGTTTTTGCATTTCTTTATTGATGATAAAAGTGAATTCCATGTAAAAGAAAAGAGAACATCTCTCTACTTTTACATTAAAGCAAGGCATTGTTCATTACTAAACTAATTAAATATGTTTCAGTCTTCGAATGTGGAAGACTACACAGTCACTGGTAGAGGAGAACATCTATTTGATTAATTGTTAGATATTTAATGCAGATATTTGAAATACATAATAACTTTAATTGCATTATCCTAACAACTCCAAATGTAACTTCTTTTTCATTTTGCCTTAATTTAAATGTATTTTTTAAATTATTGACCATGTTTGCTATGCATTACTGTATAAGTATCTTATTTAGTATTTAGTGATGCTCAGTATTTCCAATAATATTTTTAAGTTAGAAGGCAGAAGCATATTAGAAGGAAAATGGATTTTGAAAAGATAAACCAATGTTGAAGATTTTGGAATGCACGCCAAAAAAGAACACTCATCTGACAGGAATTTAGAAAGAATGTCAAAGGCTAGGAAAGACAAAATTGGAAGATCTGATGAGGTGACTGCTGCCACAGTTATCAAGCCTGTCAAGAGACAGATGCCAGATTTTAATTCAAAAGCCAAGTCTGATCAATAGTGAATTGTTTTCCCACATGTTTATAGTTACAATGGAATTAACAAAACATTTTAATACTGCTCCAAATCTTAAATCTTAACATTTTTGTAAGATCTGTTTAAAACAGCAGTTGCTACTGCCAACCTCTACGTGTGCCTTGCACTATAATTACTGTGAACATCTATACTGTGATACCTTTTGCACTCATGCCTTCCCAGTAATTATATGATAAAACAACATGATTGATCCCAAAACAGTTCCCGACAGGAATGTCAGATTATCCTGTCAGGAACCTGGAGTGACAAAAAGAAGAATAAAAAAATAAAATTGTAGTATTTCTTCAGCTGTACTTTCCAGAGAAAAAAAATATCTAGTAACCACGAGTACGAAACACATCAACTTCGGTTTTTCTGCTGGTCACTAGCTGGCCATACTTTGAGAGTATCCTATCTAGAGAAGATGACAGCATTCATTAATGAAAGGCCTCAGAATGGTTATGTACTGATAAAAGGCTATCAGTCTTGGGAGTATAACTTCCCTGGATGAAAAGGAAATTGAATTCTGGAAGACATAAATTTTGACTGAAGTGAGAGATCACAGTAAGAAGCTAATTTAAGGACGATGAAATTAATTTCAATGACATTTATTCTATTTAGAAGAAGTCAGTACAAGACATACAGTAGCTCTGGTACCTTGAGATAAGGGATAGTAATTTGAGGCTGGGCACACTAACAGTCTATGAAGGCTTAATCCTACTGGTACAACTTCCTTATAGCCTATCATAAGAGATTTACAGTGTGGCTGACAAGTATTATTTAATAAATGGATTTGGAAAATCTTTCTATTTAGCATGATAATTTAATTGACTGTTGACCCCCTTCTCTCCCCCCTCTCTCACGAAAGCAGCACAGGCTGTTTCTCTGAAAATGTTAATCAAAAGAGTCTCTTTATTAAAAGCAAACAGCATGGCCATGTACAAGTAGTTACTTGGTGGAAATTAATTTCAGTTTTAATACAAATATATCAATATAAATATTCAAATATTTCAGCATTGACATGAAATGAGAGCAGTACCTGCCAAAATAACACTTATCCACTAAAGCGGTGAGAGAAATGATCCAAGAAACTACAGACCAGTCAGTCTTACTTCTGTTACTGGTACAAGTATGGAAATTATGGAAGTATGAAAAGTATGGACTATGGAAAAGAGTTAGATTATAATAATACTTAGGACACAAGGAGACAGTCAACAGGTTGTAAAAAGGGTAAGTCTTGTCTTACTTACTTGCTATCAATCTTCAAACAAGGACATTAGGTAACACTAATGTCAAATATATTAATTACTGTAGGTAACTAATACCAATTAGATAAAAGTGTATGATAAATTCGATTTCCAATAAGCATTTGAAAAGATTCTTCATGAAAGGCTGATTCTCAAATTAAAAAGGCACAGGAATCCAAGGGGAATGTCTGCATATCGACGGAGAAATGGTTTAAAAATAGGAAAGAGTGTGTTATTGTAAGGGGTATTACCTCTAACTGGACGTACGCAGGAAGTTGACAATTTATAGAATGATTGATATGGTTAGACCACAGTACTATACGTTTATACATTACCGCAGTATAGCATATAATAATATTTTTTCTTGCATATTCATTTTATGTCATTACACCAGCTCGAAGACTGACATTCTAGACAGAACACTGATTAGTTTTGGAAAGCAGACTCCTCTAAATATCTGAGTCTTGCCTTCGCACCCAAAAGACTTCTGGCAATCCTTGCTACAAGTGCTGGAGTGGTAGCATCCACAACCTACTCCTTCTTTTTAGCAGCAATTCAGCCCTTTATCTAACTGCAGTGAACATGACTGAACATCAAGGCAGAACCTAGTGATTAACGTTTTGAGCTAATATTTCCAGCGCACAGCTCCAGCACCCTTTTAATTTTTAATTGTATTCATTTTTTAAGTAATGGGTTGTGATTCATTTTTAAATGATCCCAATATTTAAAAATTGAGAGCAGCATTTCATTATAGTGAGGTGATATAAGTTGTGACACTGCTGTGAAAAAAACATGAGTTAAGGTTAAGTTAAGGTTTAAATATAATATATATATGAAATCTATATTATATATTTTTTATAATATAAATATAAAACTTGTTAACGTTTCTGGACAAATACAATTTATTTTAAGATGATTTTGCACAGGAACATTTGTCATAAAAGGCTAAGAATGTGATTGCAGTTTACACACTAAACACCTACATTTTCTACTTCTGAATGTAATGGTACCTTCACAAAGATATTATTACCAGATTGAGGGAATGGATTCCATAAGTTTTTAAATGTCACCTGGTTTTTAATTGTCACCTGGGTAATTGTTGTCTGCCAATTGGTCAGGTGACTGAGGAGGACAGGTCATTCCTCACTGCTTCCAGGGGGATGTAGTTCAGACAATATTAATAAAGTATTAAATAGGAAGTACAGAAAGTTTCTTGTACAGAAAACACAGAGAAGCATCTGAAAGAAACATATCTGAAGTAGCATGATAGACAACTGTAAACTGTCTAATATTTGCTTTTCAGTGTTCTATAAATTAAGAGCAGCCAATACAGTACCGAGCAGCAAATGAGAGAAGTCATTTTAAGAATTCCTCAGACCCTCAGCAACTGAATATCAATAAGGTAATGCAAGTCAGTTGAATGACAGAATACCTGAAACCATCATGAACAAGATTAAAGATGTCTGCCCTGTACTGAAAGTGCATTTTGGCATTTTTTTCATTTTTGATTGTATACCATTTTAGATTCATTGTATCAAACACATAGTGTATGATAACTTTCATCTCCAGGTCGGACCTAATGAGGTGATTTGGCCTTTTCAGGAGTAGGAGGTGCCCAACGCCTCCAAAATAACATGTTTACTTTAAAAAATCATTACAATCGACCCTAGGGTGTGTGAAGTATTTTGGAGAAGGATTACATTTAGACAGAGAGACCAAATCATCAGAGGAAGTCTTATTTACACAGACATAAAAATGGCATACAGTTATTACCTATAAAATTAATATTATGCTTAATTCATTCGAATCAACTGACAGGCATGCACATGCAATAACAGTCATATGAAAATCTGCCAGACAATTGTATCAATTATATCAAATTGTATCTATTTTAAGACCATTATTCAACAAATAATTCTTTATAACCAAGACCCTGTCTTTACCTAATCTTTCTCTATCAAAGATTTGATGTTTATACTTTTTGAAGGACTCTTGCATGGATAGGACACTACCTAACAAAAATACTCTTTGAGAATACATTTCACAGGAAACAGGCACTCATTATTTTCAGGAAATAAAGTAGTAGCTAAAAGCGTAGATTAACACTTATAAAATACAATAAAAAATAAATAAACTACAATTCCATTGTGCTTAAGGACTCCAGCGCTAATAGATTACATCCCTCATTACCCATATTTCTTATTAAAATGAACAATTAAGGTTTTTCGACCCTTAACAGAAAGTGGAAACCTACTGCAACTGCATTGATCTCAATAATGGTGCCATTAAAGAGGCACGATCGCGAAGTTACCAATCTCCTGGTGCAAGTGGTGTGACAGTACTAGAACAGAAGACATTATATTAATTATTTGAAATTGACTGCTTAACAGCTAATTGCTCTGATGTGACATTGAAGCTGATGATAGGGGGTTGCTACTGCGTATTAGCTTAAAAAGTAATAAATATCCATTTATGCAGCAACACCAAAACCTTGGATGATCGAAAAGAACTCAATTTACAACAACAAACTAGAAGTGATTATTCTTAACTTCAGAAAGATGGAGACTTTGGTTGGCTCATGTACTGTAGATTACATCAAGTCACGAGGACAAACAGAAGGTTACAGACAAGAGGAGGCCATTCAGCCCATTGGCCATGTTTAGTAGTTAGCAGCTTATTGATCTGATGATTTCATTCAGCTCTTATTGGCTGTATTGGCTTCAAATACATGAGTGGTGAGCTTGCTGCGTACTCCCACAACCCTTGGGGGTAAAGAAGTGTCCTCTGTTCTCAGTTTTAAACGCAGAACAAAAGCTTCCTTTTTGAACTCTCTGGTTTGTGTTTCACTGTTCAATCTGAAGAAATCCAATGGGTTGACTTTGTCGACACCTTTGAGGATTTTGAACACTTGCATCAGGTCCCCCTCGTAACAGTCATTGTTCATGACTAAAAAAATCCAATTTCAACTTCCTACAGGTCTTTCAGACCAGGAATATTCCTTTAAATCCCAGAAATGCAGAATGGAGCGTGGGCCAGTTTTTTTCTAACTCAATCACTCCTGCTCCAGCAAGAAATCGGGACCATACCCTGTCTGCAGAAATTTTATTTCAAGTCTTGCATTAGAACCTCCACACCCTCACTCTGTCTTCAATATAGGAATGATATATGCCTTTTTTAATATTGTAGGTGTATCTAAACAAAAAATTAATGAAACTGCCAATTAGGCAATGGGTAACATTTTAATAGTTTTACCGGCCTATAACAAAACAGGCCTTGCCGGTAATGTGTTATGTAAAAACCTAGAAACTCAAAAAAAGAAACCAAAAGCGAAAATACATGTTTTAATTAGCTTACTTCAAGGGACCCTTATTAAAGAAAATGTCACTAGCTGACTGTGGCTTCCACACTCAATTCTGCCACACTCACATCAGCACTCTCGCACACGACCGAAAAGTGGTGTGTGTATTAGATCACAGTAGTGGAAGTTGTACAATTTGTGTGGTAGATTGTGTTCTTGGTGCTTAATTAACTTAGATATGACAGTTCATTGTGCCAAATTATTCCATAATTCCTTAATATGTCACCAGCAACACACCAGCAACAGAGACAAAAGAAGATTTCCACCACTGAGGTTGGATCCCACGGGACCCCAATCCCACTGCAGGGCTCCACCGGAATGTATCTGGATGCACGTCTCTGGACGGATTCCAGTGCAGCAGTGTGGAGCAAACACTGTATTTGAAATTACACCCTCTCCCCATGTTATGTAAGACTCGACATCCGTAAATGCAACTTCAAGTAAAAACCTCTCGTGGGTGCCATTATACATTTGTCGAGTTACAGATAGTTAGGTACATGAAGAGACGGTACCGTGGTGAGGAATGGATAGTGTGGAGGGAGAGTAATGCCTCACTACCCAGCATCCACCAGGGCTCTATTTCCTGTTCAGCCTCGCTCTGTTTTTGCGAGAGAACGAACTGGCTGTTCCTCGACGAACTGGCTCTCTCGATTCTCTCTCTACAGAGTTTCACTCATTATTTATTGTATGTTTTTAAGTGCTGATATATTTGGTATTATATGATATAATTCTAATTATGGGGTGTAAAAATATATTTTTTATATATAGGAAAATGTTTCTTATTCCTAAGTATCATGAGTAGCAATTCTCTTTATGTGTTCATGCAATGGCTAAGAAAGGATTGTTTTTGCCTTGCATAGAACTTGGGGAACGTCAAGCCTTGTAGGAAAGAACCAATATGTATATCGGCGAGAGTGTGCACCCAACTTCACCTTGACATCCCTTGACTTTAATGCTGACTCATTCCAACATTTTGTTTGACTTTGTTTTGCTTCTACACACTGTGCTTCCTCGCCCTCCCCACAAAAAGTCATTTGTTGTCCATCACCAGGTCATTTATTAGTACAGAAATGGGTTAGAAAGCTGATTGCCCTCTCAAGGATCACTGATCTACAGAAGGGATCCTGGAAAAATAATCCATTACTGGAGTGCTCATACTGAACAGACTGCCTGAAGATGTTTGTGTACCTAATGTAGCCTAGAAGAGGAAGCAGCGCTGACTGGTTATTGTACAAACAGGCGACAAGCTGAAATGGAATTGAAAATGCCACAGTTAACTGCAACTCGTAAAGGCTCCTGCACCTGCTGTGTTTGACAAGCGGCATTAAAACAGAGGTACACACACACGCGTAAGAGAGTAACATTTTTAGACCTCCTGTTCCTCCCACCTAGTGTCTTTAATAGTTTTGAACAACAGATCGAATTTCTCTTTAAAAAAAAAAATTACATGAGAAAAGAATCAGAACATTTTTAAGATGATACAATGATATTGTTTCGGAGGGCACCAACTCTAAGAAGAATATTTGTATTAATAACTCTTAAATACTCCTGCTAGGTCAAGGCAACACAACACAATTCGCAGTTGTCTTCAAACTTGGCATCAATTACTGCACCCCCACTGCCCCTAACACTTCCACAAATAAACAGCTTGACAGCCACGAAGTGACAGATATCAATACTAATCTGCCAACCCTGCCTGTAACTATAGCCTCAGACACAGAGGCCTGCACCTGCCTGACCGCAGGATGCGCGGCTGGTCCCTTCCCCACAGAAACCACTAACAACACTTATTAGTTACTTCCTGGCCTGATAAGTGGTCTGTGCTATTTTCTGGTTCCCATTATTATATTCATTTCATTGTGGTTCCTGAAGCCTGATACCTCAGTACCTGAGGGTCCTGTGTCTGCTGCCAAACGATGATTCAACATGACACGGTGACAGAAAACAGGGAGAAGGGATGGAAATAAAAGAACAAGGGATCAAAACAACTGTGCTCGGCTCAGCGCACGGGGTGTGCCTATCAACACCAATAACCGTTAGCTGGGAGCCTGGTGTCACAATGATAGAGGACTCAGATCACTCAGATGAGTGCTTCATTTGACTGGAAGATATCAATCTTCTGGCTTAATCCAAAAAGACACGGCAAAATATCCTTAACCATCATCTCCTCTCTTTAGCCTCACCCTTAATTTTAGTCTGGCTGTCCTAGTCACTCTGCCATCCTCCTGTCTCATTTAGGAGAGCTTAAGACAGAGGGCCACAGAACATTTAAGAAGGTGCTTCAATGTTGACAGAAATTAGTCTAAAAAGAATGTATCTGAACCTTTTCATATCACACATTTTATTTCATTTCACTCGCATTATAAAAATACATGAACAAAACCCATATAAATTATATATAAAGATCCAATATGATTTATTCATAAGCACCTGAAAATATTATTTTGTTTCTCATCAAATCTGCAAAACAAAATGTAATAAGTCAGATGCAGACCCAGTTAGTGGACTGGTAGTTGATTTTTCCAATTAAAATTAAAATCTAGATGAAACCCTTGAGATTCATCGCTGCGTTGACTTCATCACTGTACATTTATTTAATTTGGCCCAAGTAATTAAGAGTCATTATTAGATAATAAATAAAAAAATAAAACAAATGCTAAAATAATAATTAAGACAACAATAAACAATGTTGATACACTTTGGTATATACTATATACAGTACAATATAAATTTTGCCATTCTTAGTAAACTAGGTGTTACTGGAGAAGAGATTTCACGGGATATGGTGTATGTATGCTGTCCAAAGCATACATGGCATGTTTGTACAACCAATTTTCAAACTTCTTAATGTATTTCTTTATACAATTTGAATAATCTCATCTGTAACTGATTACTTTTTAATTTTCATTCAAATTACTTGAGTGAACTTACCTTGATTCTCCAGGTTTTTCATGTTTTCGCTTCAGTGCTTTAATTGTGGTGAATAACGATAAAAAGAAGTTCATTTGGAAATGTTTCCAATGGGTATATTCTCACTCCACTGTGAGACATGTCTCCTCTTAGAAACCAAACTGCTTTAGGTATTACATGTGCTGAGAAATACTGTATGTTGAGCAGCTGTATACAGGATCACCTCTAAAAAAAGGAGCTGGAGAAGTGATGGCAATCTCACAGAAAAAAACAATGCAGTACACTGAGTTAAATTCTACAGAATTCAATCAAATGGCAAACCACATCATGAGTGTCTGTAGCAGAGCAGTACAACTGAGGTAATGCTCACCATTTTTGGCATACTGACTTCCTCCCTTCCTAATGGATTGGTTTACTTTATCCCTGCTTTTTACTAATTCATATTAATAAAAAATGTCCCTTCCCCATCCTGTTTGAGAGGGATGAAAGGCTGATTAACAATCAGATGTTCCTCATGAAACACAACCCTTTCCTTCCCTGTCATCATCTGACCATCCTGAGCTATGTGCGCATCTGTGACAGGTAGAATAATAACGGTCATACATCACTGCCCTGAGAGTCCAATCACCTAAATCTTCACTTGCCACAGCCTCTGAGACTCAATTACTTTATTGACATGCAATCTTCATAAGGGGAGAAATATTGTGCATGTAAGGTCACTTGGTTATGAAGACATATTATCATATTATCTGCATGAGGGTTGTAGGGCTAGGACCTGACAAAGCTAATTATAATTGTACATGATACAGAGCTCAGAGCATATTATGTGCTTGGCTGCATGACTAAGTCCCAGCTGAGGTACGGAGGTAAGGGGATGAAATCTAAAAATGGATCAGAAATAGGTGCCATTTAAGGGCACAGCAGGACAGAGAATGCCACAACCGCCTGCACTTCGGAGAATGCAAAAAATATGAAATCGCAAATGTTATGAACATCCTACACAACGTGTTCCGTTCTGTTTCCCTTCTAAATACGCTTGCTCAAAATATTAGGAATTGGAAAAAAAGACGTCACCCTGCATTTCTTTAAAGTTCACCACATGTTCTTATTCCCTGCGCAGTGACTTGAACAACCGCACTGCCCAAATGTCACAGTTAGTTAGTGATTCTGCAAGGGTGGCCTGTGGCTTTTTAAGGCCTCCTTTCCCAAGGTTATCTTAATATCATTCAGCCCAAACATTTAAAAAATATTCTATTCTATCTGACTATCCAACAAATATGTAGTACGTTATTTGCTTTTCCTACTACCCTGTTTTTTTTTTAAACCAAACCTTCTGTTATAAAAGTACAACATTATTAAGCCATTGGCTTCTTCTCTTTGTAATGCACTTCAAACGCCACAAAAAGGACATTATAAAATAGAATGTACATATGTACATGAGCATATAAAACACTTCAGCTCAAAGCAGCTGTAGGCTATACTGAAAACAGAGTGACCGTGTCACCCTGTGTAAACATGATTTCATTTTGGACAAAATTAAAACAAAAATTATACTGCAGGACAATATTCAATGTTTCAATGTGACTACATTTTTGTTAGCATTGACTATAATTCCCCTGAATCCTCCTAGCATGCTAACATCCCAGACAATGCCTAATGGTAAATTTTAACTGCAGTAGGAAGTACAATTTTCACAAACTCCCAAGGGTCAGCAGTTAGCATAAGCTTAATGGTGTCAAGTGAAAAGACTTAATTTTTCCCTCCCCAGGAGGCAACCCTATTTACAAGTAGAGCCGGCTTTCAAAGATTCCTTATTATTTGAATACATTCTCACATACCACACCCCCACCCCCTGAAAATCACCCCTGTGGGTTTAATTCTTCAGCTTTCACTCTGTAATCCTCCACTTTTACTCCCCCAATCTTGTTTTGAGTTCTTTTCTCATTTTATGAAGTTTGATTTCCATTTCATGTGAAAAACTGTTGACTACATTGTCATAGCATACTCCTCAGAATTAAGACCTATTCAAGACTTTGTGACTGGAATTCAGCACAGGTGCTTTATTTTTCACAATACAGCATATGCTGTATAACTTTGTGGCTAAAAAAGACAAATGTAATAATGTTGATAAAATCAATTTGGAATTCATGTCAAGACTCAATTTTATCTTAAATGGATAATACAAACTTTTTTTTGTATTTTCCCAGAACTTGCTGATACTTTGTGAAACTGAACCTGTAGCTCTTAACATATGGTAAGTTCCAGTATATTTAATTTCAATAGTTCAATTCCAGTTTTTTGAATCTTCATTAGAAGTGGTAAAACAGCAGGCAGTTTCATGCATTTGTAGCATAACCTTAAGGTGATTACGCTACTTTAGATGGTTAAAAAACTGAAGTTACTGCTTTCAAACTCACACCGCTTCATAAGGTATTTACGCTTTGCAGATTGAATCAGTTATGCATATAAATAACATCTGAAAAGAACAGAGTTCCAGCTTTTCCTTTTAAGTTCAAATCTAGCGTATGTGAAACGTTCAACAGGAACGACAATGCCACTTTCTAAAATGCCCATTTTCGGAAGCAGGGTACTGTAGCTCACAGTGCAGGGGTTAACCATCACATTTAATATCATTCAATGTGTTGTTTCCAAAGAAAATGGGAAAATCATTTGCTAAAATTACAGAAACCTGGAATCAGCTGTTAAAGTCTGACCCCTTCAATTCACTCAACTGAATCATCCCACAGCGACACAGCATGTCAAAAGTGATCCCCCAATCAGATCCTGACGTTGAAATGAGTTGTCCTGTTGTATTAAAATGATGGAGAAACCTGCTTCTTCAGTTTAAAACTGCTGCACAGACGAATCACCCTGACAGATTAAAAGGTTTGTCTTAGATTTTAGCATTTATTGTTTTTGGTTATATTGAATTGTCAGCCAACAATTAAGAAATTGCTTTATTATTACAGTATAAATGAAAATTAACATCACAACGGCTGACATATTTAAAAGCAATGCATCTTTGCTTATGATTCCTTATCACCATATTTAGTACTGCGACCACAAACCACAAAACCACAAAAAAGACCACAAAAAAAAAACAGAAAAACACATTGCTGCTCATTATTTCTGAAATGGACACTGCGAAATTTTAATTGTTTATAACAAATATAAATGCAGCATATTCAAGATTTTCAGTTTTTAGACAAAATGTATAAATGTCCAAATGTAGAAATATGTAAGAGAGAAAGTAACCAATAACCCAACAGAATACCAAAGCACAGATTCCAGAGCTACAGTAAGAGAACTGCATTAAGTATTATATATGTCAGGTATTGTATCTGTAGAACATGCTTGCAACATCGTATCTATAGAATCGCTATTATTCTGCATAGTCTCCAATGGTCTTGACAACACTTCACTTTAAAGAATTCCATTATGACAAAGTTAATTCTGAAACATCTGCACATCTGATCAGTGTTACCACACGTGTATTGAAGACAGACACCATCACTATCTCAAAAAAGTCTACCTACTCATAGAGAAGCACCTTTACTCTCTACAAGGGTTAATGTTTCATACATTAATATTTTATTTTATGATTGAGAGAAAGAAAAAAAAGTTTGTAGTTTTCTCTGTCTAGCTTCCTGGAAGAAACTACATTTCCAGGTAGGCAAAGGGGAAGATGATTAGCTCACTTCCTGCGTGACAGGGCTCAGCTGTTAGTGGTTAGCTTGCCTCTCAGTGTATAAGAAAGCATGGGGAACAGAGCTCTTGTTGGATTTTTTGAAGAACTGGTGAGACATGGAAGTATTTTCTCTTATGAGACTGAAAGAGGAAAGTTTTCTTGTGAAAAAAAGTGGTGCACTTTGTTGCATTTGTGATGTTCAGAAACAAAATAATAGAAACATGTTCTTTGCCCAAGCTTAAGTCTTAATAGCCAATCTATTTGAGAGACTTATGAAGAGAAATTAAGTGATGAAGGAAATCACACTATTCACTAATAGTGTAAGATGTATTCTAGACTGTATTCTAGAGTGAGAAGCACTCTGAAGAGTTGACCATTTTAAATACAGTAGTTACATTTTTATTGTGTAAGCATTTACCTGCATGATAACAGAAACTGACACATACCATTAAGAAAATGTGCTGTTTCAAATTCAGTTGATTAATCTGATTGCATGCTTTATACTCAGCTTTTATTTAGTTTGATCCCAGCTAAATACAAAACACAGCTGAGCATAGCTTCCCAGTATTGCACATATTCATGACATATGCACATTTAAAATAGGCATGATGGATAACAGCAATGGCAAAAGGAAAAGAAAGTTAATTCATGGTTCGATGAAAAAAATAGTTCAATAAAAAATTCCATTGAGAGCAGCTAATTCACCATTGCTTTAATGATTATTCTTCATTTTGGACTGCAAATAGGAGCAGTAACATGCTCACAAAAATAGGTTCCCACGTAGGTGACATGGCACTGTAGCTATTATGTGCCAGTAGTTCCATTACACAGTAGAACAGGTGAGAAACTGCTTCACCTATTAAATTAAAGGGGACAATGTTTAGAGAAACCAAATTGCTGAAGTTCAGTGTTAAAATTTGCCAAGACAACAGGGTTTTCACCTCTTCCCTAGTGAACAGTGAGCTGTTTAATGATCACGTAGTCAAAAGCTCAGTATGGATACTAATAATCTAATCTGAAGGACAGTACCTACTAAAGCAGAGTGCCCCCTGTTACCATACTGGGGCAATGGTTTGAAAATCCTGGTCCAGAGGGAAAAGTCCCACTGGTCCACCAACACCACTTACAGAGCAACCTGGCCTGCTTAGCCTAGCCATGCTCAGTTTCTAAGAACAGACCAGATCATGGTGGAATCTGCCAAGTGGCATTTCACATCACCATAGGTCTTTGACTACATTATCACACAAACACAACAAAAAAACAACAACATTGAGCTTCCCTTTTCAGCTTACAGTATTTTGAAAGTTTCTGTTTTTTAAATGTATTAAATGTGATTTATCTTAATAAACATTTCCCCCAAGCAAGCAACAGTAAGTCACATTATAATTATGATGCAATCAGGGGGTAATTGGGTATGGCTCAGTTTTCCCTTTAAAATGACAAGTTGCTTAACATCTGCCAGGACATTAATATTTCTGCATTTCTAAAAGTGCAAAAACAATCTGAACAAAAGCTGATGCATTTGTCTCTAACTAGGCAGTCAGCTGAACCTCTGAGGACCCAGCATCTAGCCCAATGTAAAAATACCCAAACCATCTGGTTCTTTGTCCCCTGACAAATCTGAATGACAAATGTCTAAGTTCTAAAAGAAACAGATCTACACTGAGTTTTGGCACAACTAAATACACACTGAAAACATTAGAAGGCATCTCAGATCTCCAAAGCCAAAGAAATAAATCATACTTGTGCGTGAATTATTGTTCAGCTCCATTACCAACCCCTTTCCAAGCTGATTAGAGCACAAGCACTAAACATAATTAGGATTTAGGTATCGTGTGTTTCAGTTGGGTTCTCCGCAAGTTTCCACAGCGTCTTGTGTCAGGTCAGGAGGGCTAAAATACTGTAGCATTAGAGGATACAAAAGGGATCGAACCAGCAGTGCTGGTACTTGATGAGAGACTTTTGACTACAATTTCTTGAGAGGATGTACTGTAGATAACCGTATTTATTTCAAAAGATCTCCTGGTATACTCCCATCTAAATAATGAGAAAACTAGTTTAAATTAGACCACTTTCTGCACCAAAGTATATCTGATTGACTAGTCATTCCCATTTCTGAGTTATTTTTTCTGCTATGATCTATACTGTATGTGTCACTCCAACTTTCATTTCAAGTATTATTTTTGTATGGAGCAGTAATTAAAAAAATGATATTGCCCATATATATATATATATTAATGTAAATATAATACCTATAAAACCCATAAAACATTCTTCATCCATCTATTTAAATGACAAGGTATTGAATTCTTATTCTAATGTAAAACAATTGTAACATTTTTATCGACAACATTTATGTCTTTTTAAACCTTCAAACCAGGATTTAACTCTAATTGTTTAGAGCTTAAACAACCATAAAAATTACAAATTAACAAATACGCTAAACATTTGACAATGAGGTTTTTGAAGAGAAATTTTCTCACTTTCAACATCAGTTTCAGAACTACATCTCCAGAGAGTCATTCAATGGCATCAAACAGGAAAGTTAAACAATGTGTCAATGACATTTTTCTAAATCCAGTACAAATAGAATTATTCAGTGAAAGGAGTTAGATCATAGTCAAGGGTAATGATACTTTGCCGAGGAAACTTGATCTCAAAGCAGTTTAGAAATGGCAAACCAGAGTTCAGCAGTTTAAACTGTCAAAGAAGTTAAGTCTTTCCTGTCATTTTAATCTGGATGCTTTCAAATGAATAAAACAAGTTTTCCTGTTCCCTTAATATCATGCTTCTGTCTGCCTTAGGAAAATCCCATAGCTTTCCATGAGGAAAAGCACATTCCCGCTTTAGGTGCATTGCGTTCAATAAAACTTTGGCTGTCCTTATTTCTCATCTCCTTTTTTTGACTTAATGGTCCTCTCTTCAATGTGTAGTCTCTTCCAAAACATATTCTGCATGCAAATGAATAAGACAGATAACAAAAGTTTGTACATACTGTAGTACTTTCTGTGGGAGATGTTTGTTAGATACAGTAGGTGTCCATCTTACCTTTAACACAGGAATACCTCATCACTTTAAAAAATATGATTTTAACTATTAATAAAGCATATCATTATTTCCTAGTACTGTGTATGGCTTGCTACTCTACTACTCTCTTGAAACAAGTTCAGTCAGCTGAATTTGAATAAACCCTTAAGGTGATGTGGTCAGGTGGGTTCTGAGGTTCAGAGAGACACATTTAAAAGAACTGTGTGCAAACATGGTTGAACTAAATAGCCCGAATCTATAAATATGGAAAGTCCTCGCTGAGGACCCTGCAAATTAAACAGCTGTAAGAGAAGTCCAAACAAGTACACACTAAACACTACAAGTAGGTAATGAATCACTGGCAAAAGGAAATGCTGACATGCCCTTTGACACACTTCAAAGTCACATTCTGAAAACTCTAGGTGCTTTGCAACAACTGTCCTGGAGAGATCAATCAACTACCAGTGTGTGATTCTGATTATACCGGAGACAGTCTGCTTGAGCTTGGGATTATTTTCTAAAAAAGGTTACAAATGTGATGAGACCTTTTGGCCCATCTAGCTCATTTCACGTGGTGGATAATTCATTTGTGGATCTCATCCAGGTTTGCCTTTTTTATTAAACAAAGCCAGTGAACCAGCCCCTATCACATGTCTGGGCAACTTGATTCAGACCCCCTCAAACCTTTTGTGCAAGGAAATATCTCCTGCTCCCATTCTCTGATTTCCCTGTTCTCCAAGCAGCAGAAACAGATGTGTTTGGCAGGTCTCATTGCACTTCTTCTTTATTTCTGGGGTGCTTTGGTATGAACTCATTGGGGAGTACTTCCATGTAGTTTCCACTTGTAACTTCTAGATGTGTTAGAGTACTGATACTGAAGAGGTTCACTGGGTTGACTTTGTCTGTGTTGTTGATAATTTTGAAAACTTGGATCATCATAGTCACATAATGATAGTCTTATAATGTTCGATGGCCACCTCATTGCATGGTGCTAAATTGAAAATCTGTGGGACTGTGGGATGATCTAGAGGTCAGGGGCCCGTAAACAGGCACTTGCTTGTCCAGACAGTAGGAGAGGAATGGGACTGATTCCCATAAGACAGCATCAGCACAGATGTACATCTTGCATTACTTCCAACACTAACTGCACACTATAACAGCCTGAGACTGGCAAAGAACATTCTATGTCCATGTAACGTAATACTGAAACATCAGAAAATCTCTGAAAATATTTTCCTCCATAATACAGAACATAAGCACTCAGTGAGACATTTCATTGTCTAATGACACTGCCCCATGACATCAAATAAGCAAACCACTTCCACACCAAAAGCACCATTTGTATAAGAAAACATAATGTGAAGAAATGGATAGCTAGGAGACAAAACTGACTTTGAATTAGAGATTCCCACAGTAGATGTTGTTACAAAATTTATGCAAGGCCATATGTAATACATTTGTTTTATAGTTTTCTTTGTGGGAATATTTTGTTAGCCTTTGTGTGCTGCCCACTTGGCAAACCAATATGAGTTATATTAACACATTTCACTTCTGGCACATAATCTGAGGAATGTCTCCAGGTGCAAATGATCTGCAGTCTATTTAGCATCGCGGTTATTTATTTTTTACAAGAGCTCATTATTACTCTTTAGCCTAAATTATAGGCCCATTAATGGCTGTCTTCTTGAGTTTTATGACCTAGACAAGAGACTTTTATTTTCAAAATGATGCTTAACACCTCATCAATCGAAAAGCAAGCAACCACCTCAGACATGTGACTTTTAAGCTATGGGACACCATAATCTTTGAAGAGTTATAAAAGTGTTTTTCTCTGCTCAGGTTTAAAGCTGTATCTCCTATATGTTTGCTGTTTTCAATGCAGAGGAATATGGACAGATGGGATGACTTTGTATCCTTAAATGTCAGTGCAAGAGAGGCAGTACATGATTTTACCAAACTACACAGATTTTAAAAGTTTTAAAAGTCTTTCTTGGTCACAAAGAATGTTAGTTGTATTGTTTTGTTTAACTAGAACCTTCAGAAATTATTGTTATTAATTATTTATAAATATGAATGGAGTGAGTCTTTGTTATGAATCCTCACTTAACATAGTTGGTTTCTCAATACACATTTGTTCTATTTAAAAATTAATGAATAACTCTAGTGTAATAATTTAAGATTTCTATTTCACGGGATGTTTAAATGCTGACACAGCTCTTTAAAAAACAAGAGATGCCCAAAGGTGTAGGACCTAATTGCAGCTCAGGAGTACTGTGAGTAGAGTATTACAGCCTGTGCTGAATTATCTGAGGTGTGGAAACAGAACTGCAACTTGTGACTTTTAAAAATGTTTTAAATTTTCATTGACCTAGTCCTGTACAGCTGGAGGAGCTATAGGAGCTATAGGAGCTAAACCTCATGTCAAAGAAGAAAGCACCTGGCCTTGAGGGCATCCTGCCTGAAAATTTGCCCCATCTAGTTTCCCTTTCTCTTTAAAAAACATGCTGCAATTGTAAAGGGTTTATTCTGGATGGACGGTAATGGTTACTGGCATTATCCTTATTATTACAAAATAAAAAGATCCCACACTTTGTGCAGGCTTTTGTCTTATCTCTCTGAAATGCCGGCTCGAGGTCTGTATATAGCCACATTAGTACACTTTGATCTGACTGGTGCATCAGACATCATGCCAGTGATTGATTTTGCTGCCTCTCCACATTATGCACGTCGCTGCAGGTGTTCCATGATGTTTCATTCATCAGCGAAATGGCTTTTGACCTGCTAGAGTAGAAATATCTCCACGCCCAGATCGTATGGGTTTGGGATCAGTTTTCACTAACATAAAAACTGCTAAGAATTGGCTACATCAGTGCCCCTCAGCAGAGGTGTTAACGGGCAACAAGTGCTCCTTGCAGTTTGCTATATCTAAGGGTACTTGCCAGGGACGTCTGTTGTTTGCCTTGTTTTTGGAACCACTAACTTGTGCTGTTCATAAATCATCTACCTCTGTCATAACTATTTTGGATGATTTTAATGCTCTGTCAGGGGTCACACACTTTGTCTTGTAATCATTGTCTGGTTTGATCTTAACACTCCTGTTTCTAGTCAGTTAATGAAAGAATGTCTGGTCTTCATTCATACTGCATGCATGCATATTTAACATATACTGTGCACATCTCCTTAGTGTAGAGTGTGTTTTGATCTTGTAATACATTCTGTACTCAATTTCAAGTCATGAAGTCATTCCGTTTTAATTCTCGTGTTTTCTATCATCACAATCCCCTTACAGGTATATCCTCTTTCTCTGATTTAGCAAGTAGTGGTAAAGGGATTCACACTGTAGCTTGTAATTTGAGGATGGTCTTCATTCCTTCAAGTCTTGCCGTCTTAACACAAGCTCTTCTTTCTTTGTTTGCTTACATGACCTTTTCTGTGTGGGGATTCAGATTGCCTTCCATACTAGATTTCAGGGGCAAAACAAAGGGCTGCCTTTATTTCTGTTAGGGGTTTCATACAAACCTTTCCCAGCTGTTACTATGTGTGAAAGGGATTTGAATACTTCTAGTGAAGAAATTTCTTGGAATATAAACTCAGCTTCACAAACAATCTTAATCCCATGATTTACTTGAATTTTCTACACAGAATGTCATTGACCCTCATAGATGTTAGCATATGAACTTTGTCCTTGATAACTTCTATCTTGGCCTCTCCAAGCAGCAGAAACAGATGTGTCTGGCACATTCTTTCCTATTTTTGGGGTCCTTTGGTATGAACACATTGGGGAGTACCACTGATGGTGTGTGTTGGGGGGAGTTAATTTGTCATTTTATTTCTGTTTGTTTTTGGAATAAATTTAAATGAAAATAATTGGTATACTGCTGATAATTATAGTGACTACATCATTATTTTGTGTGAACAACATGAAATGTGTTTCTGGATCTGGTCAGGATTTGCTTTTTACTGAGAATTATGTTTATCTGGGGAAAGACATTTTCCTGGTATTATCATTCTGATCATACATGGAATGTTTTGCAGTGCATGTACTGTACAATCCTTTAACAAGGAGTCAAAGAAATGGCCTGTTTTTTGTCAGTAGAATCACTCAGTAAAAATTCAGTACATTGAGAATCTTATCACAATAGGTCCAAAGTTAAATTCCAGGTTATCATATGAGAAGAAAAGTAGTATCTGAAAATATGTATTATAAATATATATTATAAGATTTATTTGTCAGCTTTGAAGAAATAAACATAACATAAATATATACTTTATTATAAATGAAGCAGTATAAATGTAGTATTTAGCATAAATGAATTTTTGCAATGTGAATTAAAATGTGTATCACACCTAAAACATTTAGGACTATTTTAAATAAACCAGAACACTCCTTTGTCTCACCTTTAGAAATCCTCCACTTGGATTTAACTCTATAATTACAGATCACACTATCTGATAAAAAGGGTGCAAATGCCTACTTTATTTTACATTCTATTTATAATCTGAATGTGAATGCATTGATTAAACTTTTAAACTATTATGTTTATGTTTTAATTTACAACATATGTTTACTTGTCAAAGCATTTTAAATGATTGGTGATGAAAACAGATCTTTGTGTATGTGAATATTCTAGTTTTCTTTTGTTTCATTTATATGTTCAAGGAGAGAGGTTTTCTACAATGACATTTCTTGGTAAAGGGGCAAGTCTTTGACAGAGAAACAACACACACAAGTTTGCAAACTAAGTGACAGTGTTCCAGATGTATGTTAATGGAACCACAAAAATACCAGCAGGTGTAAATATCAGTGAATTCCGCTGTGTTATAAAAGTCAATGCCTAACACCCACAGCTTTGTCATCTGGCCTCTCACAGTCTGCAAGACAGGCAATTTTTCATGATTTTTCCTTTTTTGGCAAAAATAAAGCATTTTAATTAAATGCTCTGAATGGTTCCAGATGTTTGTTTATTTGTTCCAGTAAGCCTGTAAATAGTTTACTGTTTAAAAAATTCAGTTTGGTGCAAATAAGCCGCACTGTAATAAAAGCAAACTGTGAGAGAAAGTGAGACGTCCCTGGGGTGTGTTCAGCAGAGATTTCTCTTTGAAGCCTGCCTTCCTCCAGGGACAATAATAGCAGTTTTGTGCCATTTAAAATACATATATAAAACACAGCTGGAATTTTTCCAAGAATAATATTATTAAAAGGCAGCATGCCTTATGAAAGAGAAGTGTTTACCTCTGCCAATGGCCTTTGGTTTCCTTCCTTACAGTGTAGGTTGCCACAGTAGGCTTCTTTTACCAGGCCTAGTCACTTGGAGAAGTGACTATTCAAACACTTCAAAAGTAACCTGTTGATTTGTACTTCTCACACAAAAGAAAAAACAATCATGCAATGCATACCATCCAACTGTTAAAATGACCTTTTTCTTTTCCCAGAAAAAATATATTTGAAGATTTTGTTTTAATTTTTCTAAATGAAAATGACAATTGCATTCACACATGACTCTTTTCAATAGGCAACTTCAAGACATGCGCAAACCTTTCAATTGTTTTCTTTCTTGCACACAACATGTGATTAGAGCTGTTACAGGATACGGTGCTACATTTTTTAGGCAAGGTTTCTTTCAAAAAGCACTTCTCCCTCCCTGCAGAAATAAGTCTCATAAAATCATTTTGGTTTTAATGATTGTAAAATGACAACAGAAGTGGTTATGTGCCCTATAGAGAAAGGTGAAGCTGCAGGAGGATTTGTATTTATATTTACAATGGCAGGGCCTTTCATTGAGATGAGATCCTGTGATCAATTAATTACCAGCTACCAAAAGGGCCAGATGGGTTGAGTGGCCTCCTATTGTTTGTTCCTTACAGTATGTTCATATGATTGCAAAAATAACGAAAGGGTAGGAATGTACATGAGAAAATATAGGTATAAGTAATGACGTTACTTAAAATTAAAACTAGAGCTCAGCTTGTATTGTTGCACTTATTTTTAATATGCATGCTCCAGGATAGGGCTCTTGCACGGAAATGTAGCTTTTTTAATAGAGAAAACCGGTACAAGTGGCATCTTTCATCTTTGACATGAAGAGCTTCCTTCATAATTTTATAAAGAAGAGTTTAAACCCAAGATGGCAGCTGGCGTGGATCCCCTTGCAGCACTCTGAGTCTTTCCTTTTCTCAGCCCTTTTTGTGTCAGGGATTGTTCTGCAATATCGCCATGCGTCTGCTGCAAGGCCACACAAGGCTTGATGCCCTGGTCCCTCATCCCACACTCCTGTCTGCCTTGTCCACTCTTGGCTTGAAAGTTCACTGATCAACATTGTATCCTAAAGTACAGTTCCTCAGTACACACTCCTCTGAGCATCAACAGAGCTGGACCTGTTTCTTAAGAGACCTCCTATTTGCTGTAATTACCATGGGCACTTCAGCTTGTAGGCCCAGTGCAGGTCCCATCAAATGTGCATGATCATTGAAATGAAATTGTTCACCAGACATGGATCCCTAAGTGTTGTGGTCTGCAGCACACAGAATCTAAATCTCTCATTTCAATTTGAATGCAATATCTCTTATTCTAGCAGTGACAAGAAATTGGACCCGCTGTCGTACTAATACGGCAACTGCCGAAAACACCAAGAACATAGGATCAATAATCGATTCTGACACTGGACCACGTACCACTGCAGAGCCTTGCAGATCTGCTAGATACAGTATCTAAATTGAACATAATAATGAGAACTCACAGGAAAAATAAATAAAAACACTAGATCCAATTTGATGGATTTTGCGATGATCTATTCACAGAGGCTATGGAAACATGAATGCTGTCAGAATTAACCACGAGGTCCTAACAGCACTGATTTCTGGGAGAAGAACAAGCATTCAGTGTGCCGTTCCCTCACTGTGTCATGTGGTGGAGAACTATGGAAATGATGGGTGATGGGATTGAGTAGACACAGGTGTCGTCAACGTGTTGCGTAATGCTGACAACTGCTACCCAATTGTGCAGTGAGAGCCACATCACTACTAATGTGAGGAGAGAAGGTGGCTCTCACTGAAGATACTGAATACACAGAACTCTTATTACACTTACTGCACTTCCAGTAGAAGGGTCAGGGGGTTAATAACTCAATAACCCTACTTATACAACTACACATTTCTATCAAATGTGATAAAGCATCCATTGATATTCAGTAATGTCCATATTAACTCTAATGCTAAGACAATAATACATTGCTGATTAAAATAATATTTATTATACCTTCTATATACACCATAATCTAAAGTGTGAACGTGAATCTACTTTATATTCATACTTATGGAGTAGCACAGTGCAATAGTGGTCAGCACAGCTGTTTAATTCGAACCTCTGGCACTTGCCTGTGTGGAGTTCTCTTGTCATCCTTGTGCTCATATAGGTTCTCGCTGGAGGAGGGTTTTTTATGGCTGTCTCCCTACTCCCAGGGCCATGCAGGTTGGGTTTGATTGGCTATTGAACCCTGCACTCCCTAGGTTAATCCATGGGCTGACAATTATTCGCCCAGGACCGGAGATGAAATGAAGCACACGAGCATTACAGCTCACATGGACAATGTTTCTTTTTCACAGACACGTTTGTCTCAAGTTAATTTGGTCTCAAAGCACCTATCCTGCCTCACAGAAGTCACCCTCAAATATGCCTAATATACAGACCCCAGCAACCAAAGATCCATCACTGGCAATTTGTATCATGGAACTCAGAGCTTTCTAATTTCATGGACACGGCTACGAGAAAACAATAGAGCTTTGTCTGAATACCTCAGAAATTGGCACTGATTTTTCCCTATAACTGTAACTTGTCATATTTTGTCAATTTAACCAAAATTAGACTCCATCTGGTGAAAAACTACAGTTCTTACATTTTGGCTTGCTCTAGGCAGACCTAATAAAATACACAGTGGATGTTCTAAACATTTGTGAATTGTGTGAAAAAATAATAAAACTATTAACTGCTGTCTTGCAAGGTTTGTTTTGTTCCTTTTATGTTCCGTGATTATCTTAGCAGCCCCTCACAGAATAAAGATTCAGATGATAACCTCAATATAATAATCCTTAAAATCTGAATATTAATCCTGAAGATCTGGGTAATGATCCTGAAGATTCACAAAATGATGCTGATGTTTCAGATAATGATCCTAAAAATTAGGTTAATTAAACTGAAGATTGGGATACTAAGTATTGAAGGATCAGGCTTGATCCTTCAATATTTATGATGAGATTAAATGTATTGCTTTTCCATGAGACTCTACACACTGGTTCTGTACTGTTTTAGCCCTTTTACAGAATTAATATACTATGTACGGTATATTAATCAATACCCTGCATAATATTATTTTATTTTATCTGGGGGTTCATCAAAGTAATTTTTGTATTTTGCTACTGTATATCGTAAGCAGGACTAAGTCATGTAAGAATTAATACTCACATGAGGTTTGACTGGCAGGCAGTGTGAGCATGGGGCTTCGACAGCTAAAACATGATGTATTTCACTCACTTTCATTTAGCGTTAACCCCTACTTGATCCTTAAAACTCACACAACACGTTACAACAATATAGATTTTAAAAATTAAGATAAATTGCATTACTGTAGCATTATTTAAAATCCCCTTTCCTAAATAAAATATGAGAACAAAAGGCAATTTCAGCAACGGAATGAGAAACAGAGTGAAGGGCAACATCTTTTTAACACATCTCCTGGACCGTCTTTTAAATTGTGAGTCAGATGCACTGCAGTTTCTCCAGATAATTAAAATAAGTTTTTCACCTTATTTCCTGTAAGATACAAATAATTGTTGCTCCCCTCAATAATCTTTTTACATGGCCTGTGGATGTAATTTATCTCCAATGTCTTATTCATAGCTTCTTGACAAGGAATCTTTAATTTTTACATTTCCAACAAATATGTTTTATTGGTTCCCACATTAACGTATTAATGCCAGCCCATCTATAACAGATCCTGGGTGGCACACATAAAACAGGTTCATGCAGATATACAGCAAAATCAATTGTGAAACATTAACTGAATCTCACACCAAGGCAAACTGTGAACTATAACTAATTATGATAAGTTGCTGTATAAATTACTCCAAGACATCCCTGGCAATCCATTTAAAACTCAATGAGACTAAATCTGTGTCTGGAAAATGGGATGAATGCCTAACAACTGTGTCAATAATAATAACTTAAACAGAGAATTGCCAATGATGCTTCTAGAAAGATAATTACCTTCTCTGAAGCTGTATTTAACATATAAGTGGTTCCAGTGATTTGACTCTTATTCAGCATTAAAGTACCTTGTATCATGTTTGATAAATATACAACTACATTAACCAATGATTGTTTTTTTTGTTGACTTCACCTCCTTGTGTTTGGTGCAGCATTGCATACAGACAGAAAGATGCACAGAACTAGAAATGATGTGGCATCTGGAAATAATTAGCATAAACTGCATTTTATAAATCATTTACTTTTAAAATGTTACAGATGAAGGAAACCAAGAAATTTTGCATGGAGTGCATCATATGATATTTTTACTCTAAATCAATTAAACTTGCCTGATCATTATCAACAATACAGTCCCTAACCAACAGCAGCTTACAGCTTTGCTTGAAAAAGGCAATATGCAATTCAGACATTGCCACTGCCAGGGGTTTCAAGAACAGGCGTCATTAATTGGCAGAGTGCTTCTTTCATGTCCTAAAAAAATAATCACAATGGAAATAAAACAGAGTTATGAGACATCCATCCATTATCAGACAGTTAATTTTTCCTGGGGAGGGTCGTGGCAACTGAAGCCTGTCCTTGTAGTATGTATTATAGTGACCACTCCCTGGATGGGACACTAGTCTGACATGGGATATGAGAAGTGACTACACCCTGGATGGGACACTTGTGTGACACAGGCTATGACAAGTGACAACACCCTGGATGGGACATTTGTCTGACACAGGTTATGAGGAGTGACCACACCCTGGATGGGACACTTGTGTGACACAGGTTATGAGGAGTGACCACACCCTGGATGGGACACTTGTCTGACACAGGTTATGAGGAGTGACCACACCCTGGATGGGACGCTTGTCTGACACAGGCTATGAGGAATGAACACACCCTGGATAGAACGCTAGTTTGACACAGGCTATGAGGAGTTACCACTCCCTGGATGGGACGCTTGTCTGTCACAGGGTATGTGGAGTGACCACACCCTGGAAGAGTCATCACAGCCTGGGAAGCCGTACCAACACACACAGATACAAACACACAGGGACAGATTAGTTGGTGAACCTTTGTTCTCAGATACATTTGTTGTAATACGTGATGTCGGTTTAAATAAAAAATGAATGTGTAACCCCAGTCCCACTGCTCAGACATTCCACGCTGTTAGCATGCCTAGAGGGTCAGACCTACCTCTGTGGCTTTTGGCATCCCTGCTCCCACTGGGTAAAGGGGTATACTGCATGAGTGGAGATGCACAGCTGCTGTCACTGGAGTCCTGGACAGGGAGGAAGACAAAAACAGAATGCAATCAAGCTTCCTTTCTGTTCACAATATTTATACATTTATACAAAATCTATACAATAATAAAACTACAGTTTTCATTTTTAAATTAAACTGACTACTCTGCACAGGTATTGCAGGCGAAGGCAATATTTCTAAACATATAAGACTAATTGAATCAGATTAGAAACCCCACAAACACGAACACACTCATACCAGGGCTAGTTTTTCCAGCAGCCAAATAACCTTCCAGTATTTCTTCTGACTGTGGGCGGAAAATGTATTATAATTATTAATAATAATAATAATAATAAGAAGAAGAAGAAGAATAGTGGGAGGCAACCAATGCGAAGAAGAACTCTCCCTTCTCATTTCACATTCAGCTGAGTACTGTAAGTGCCAAATGGGATACAGCTGTGTCTTGCATGTGTACATCCTAAACCTCAATGTGCCACAAGCAATGGGAATCGGCAGAGTCCAGACTGCAGACTCCAGACACTGCGACACCTTAACGAGGGAGTTTATGATCATGCCGAGTGGAAGACAGTGGATTTGAGAAGGCCCTAGTATTACAAAGGTTTCAGTTTTGTAGTTTTTTTAACTTTTTTTATCAGAATGTTGTACTTGTGTGAACAGCTACCACCCTTTTTCTAAAACCTGCTTTTCCAGCATTCAATTAAGAAGGCTCCAAATTGAATTAATAACGAAAAGTCATGTTTGTTTCAAACTGTTATGGAAAATTTGATCATGAATCAGCTTCTTTTACTGCAGTGCCTATTAGATTACCAGGCACACAATGGAGTGTGTTACTATAAGGCCATAATGGAAGCCAAAGACTGTTTCTAATTTTAAACTTCCTTCTAAATGTCCAAATTATAGGAGAAGGCTTCAGTGGAAAGACCCACTCATTTAGATCCCATGAAATTCAGCTTGTCTAAAAACAGACCACAACGTTTGGCCGTAAGACAAACAGATTAAAGTTGACAATACCAATTCCTTACACTAACCCATGATCTGTCATTGAAAAAATAAAGTAGGTCTCTTCTTAAAAAAAAAAAGTTTTGTAATAAAGAAATCTCAGTGTCTGTCTTCTTCTGATTCCACTTCAAATGTAATATTTTTTCCCTTTACCATTACTGTGGGGTGTGGATTGTGTGCAATTGTTTTCTGAAGTTTTTTTCTCATAATTTACATGATGCTGTGCTATTCACTCAATGTAGGTTTGCTGTTATCTATTAGTTGTTTTTTTTTTTTACATCCTAGTTACCAAACTGGAATTCAAACTGTCAAGCAATTCAACAGAGGAAATTATTATTTCTAATGGTGACTTCCAAAACCTGTGTTGGGTTTTACAGCAGCAATGTACCGCAAACATAAAATAGGCTTCGAGTTTCACAGCTGGGACTGACCCTACTTCTGTCATAAAAATTATCAGCATAAGACAGGAAATGTTGGAACACCATTACCTTTGTTATCGCTTTTTATAGGAGGGTAAGTTTCATTAGGAAGAGGAAAGGAGAGAGCGGCAGAACTGGCTCTGATTATCTGAGATCCTGCTGTTTAAGAGGAGTCCGGGGAAGGCCTTACTGCCGCTGAGCCATGAACTGGATTAGAGGTCAAAGTAAGGTCAGGCTGCTGCTGAGTTTGAGACTCCATGTGTGCTGCTATGAGCTGACAATCCAACAGGTGGCATGAAATTACCACTTTCTAACTCTCGGACTATGCTTGCAGCGCAGTGCACTCCACAACCTGGAGCACTCACACATGATGTATTTAACTGCAGATAATCAGCTAGGAGATTCAAACATCAAAACACAGTTTTGACTGACTCAGAACTACTTGCTCCAAAGTGCCATATCAGGCCACATAACTACTCCACAGTTACCAGAAGTCCAAAGCACTGCACATCTCCATTTGTAAATTTCCCAGTTACATCCCAGTTACATCTCCTCTGTAAAGAGGATCGTGGACGTTGTTAAATGAAAACATACGTTTTTCTTTGGCAAACAAAACAAGTTTTGACCTCAGATCAACTTGCTGTTATTTTATATGAAACTTTATTCCCCTGTACTCCTCTCACTGCGTTATATGCATATGTAGATATGTGAATGTTTATATACAGTATACCTACACACACAGACACACAAACATTTACATTTTCTAAGCCTAGGTGACCTGCTGCATTAATATATCACACATATCATACCTTGATAATGTTTATTGTTATGAATTCACAATTCAATTGAATGATTTTATATATTGAAATTCCATTTGTGTGTGTTTATTAGTTAATGTAAACACACTTGATGATGAAATTATCATCAAATCATCATTTCCCTTGATGAGAAATCTGGGACACATAAGTTATTTGAAAACTAGAATTTCTTCTCATTCCCCTTACCCCTACTTATATTAGAAGCAGCTAATGCTATCTTAAGACCTGCTCTGCTTGGGCAAAATACAGTAGGTGAGCAAAACACTTGTCACCCAAAAGGAAATTATTATTTACTTTTTTTCCTTAACTAAAATTACCACCCAAAATTCACATTCTGACTGCTGGTGACATTTCGTTCCAGTGTGTAAACTTGTGAAATATTATACTAAAGAATGTAATGTCACTAAATTCATATAATATATTCCGAAACAGTCAAAACAGCCATGGATCATATCACTTTGCAGCATTTAAACAATTCTGCATTTTTTATTATTTAACATGGGGCCATCTGTCTGGCTCAAAATACACTGAAGATAATACTTTCCTATCTGTTGTGTGCTTGGGGGTCATGACTAATTCTCAGTGTCTGTGGGATACATCTTTACATTTTAAAGGAGAATATGCGGAAAGATGGTGGATCGTACTGTCGTACACAAGCCTCTCAGCCCAAAACAAGAATGTACAGTATACATAAACCACTGATCCCCATATTTACAAAGCTTAAAACAAAGATCTATGAAGTCTTTACTGCCAGTGCAGGTAGAATTGAATAGGGGGATATTGCCTTTTGAAAATGTCAGCAGTTTCCTTGTTACTTATTTCAATATCCTCTCGACATTTGGCTTTAATATCCTAAATACCATTTTTAAAGCCAGCTCCAGTCTGCCCTGACTAATTTCCTCTCAGCCTGACAGATCAGAGGCCTTCCCCAGCAATGTTCCTCTTGGACCCACAAAGCCCCTCGTAATCCCGCTGCTTGTCTACAATTAATCTTTCCAGTTGCCACATTATTAACACTACCACCCACAGACAGAGGATGCCTGAGCACAACTGGGCACCGCCCCCCACTGGACAGGCAGAAACGTCAATCACACGGTGGTCAGAAAGTTGCCTGCTGTCAACATCAGAGATTTTCATCCCCCTTCTGTCTGCTGATCAAACATTTCTTCCCTCAGAAGATTAATCCCAGACCCCTCCCATTTCCTCCCAGACCCTTTCTGCCTTTTCAGTTTATTCAATGACCCATCCTCTATATGAGAAAGGAGGTTGTTGATAATAGGAATCCCTTTAGAAACAAAGTTAAAGAAAAACTAAATTTAAATCCCAGCTGTTATCAGGCTTTTTTTAAGGCTGGGCAGACAAGCCCTGCTTTGATCACCAGCCTTAAGATTTTACACAAACATAATCAAAAGCCAAGGGTTGCTGTAGGCAGTCTGAATTGATTCATTTCTGAGCTGGGTGCGATGAAGAACTGCCCTTATTTACAGTTTATGCACACTCTTTTTAGATCTATATGTTTTAAAGAGAAGTAGACTTGGAAATGTTAACTATAATTAAGACTGTGTCTCTTTAGAATGCTTTTACATATGGACAAAATAAAGAACTTTGCAAAGCAAGCAAAGCACTAAGATAACTGCAAGTCCAAATAAAAGATTTTTTTTTGCTAAAATTGGTATCTCACCAAGCACTTCAATAAAGTTGCCCTTCCTCTTAGAAATAAGGAGGCTTTCCTAATTTTCTTTAAAAATATACAAAGCTTAAACCACTTCAGGGGACAGAGCACCACTGTTAACAGTAGGCCTTAGATGGACAAAGACCCGACAGATCTGTACTTCAGCTGCAGAAACACTATTGTTAGTCAGACAAAGGGGATCTTTTTATTACACTCCAGTCTTATTGTTCACTTGCATGCACAGCACTTTCAAATGAGGCATAAGATCTAAATCTTAGAAGCTTAGACATCTTGGAATATATGGCAACTGGGAGCTTTATTAGTGCTGTTTGTAAGAAATTCTGGGGGATGTGCAAACCCAATCTAGGCATTTTTAATCTGAGATCAATAGGGCTGAATTGCTTTGATTACTCTCCGCCCTCATTAAACAATTCTGAGTAATACCACAGTTCTCTTTTCAGGGCTTTAATTTGTTACCTTCCCCTCACGCTGCTTCCTTATGTTATCATCTTAAATCCCAGCATCTTGCGACGCTTGCTGTGCCTGACAGCAAATGGCTGCCCTCCTTTTCCTAAGACCGCAATTTTAATGTAACGACAAAAAGAGTCTGAGATTAAAAGCAGAATGCAGAAGGTTTTACTACAGTATGTTCCAAATCTAAAGTGGCTAAACATTAACAGATTTGTGTTTTTTTTTCCAAGGTGAATTGAGAGATAAATGACGAACTCCTGAAAATATTGAATACTGAAGGCCTACATTAGTCTCATTCCTTATATTCACACACTCATCTACATTTTACTAAAAATCGATACTGCTGAATTACCAGAAGTGACACTTGAGGGAGATGAAGAGTACACAGTGTTTTACAATGGAATGGCAAACATTAAGGATAAAAAACTACTCCTCTTTCAAACAAACCACCACTTATAGTTTCATCGGCTGAAATCAAATCCTGAAATACTAGGCCATTTCCATCTGCTGAGGGGGATTTACAGAAGTGAGCTGAAAAAACGATTTCTTACCTCAAGACTCAGGTAGTTCAAATTCAATACACAGAACTCCTGAAATGTTAATGATCTGACAGACGCTTTCATTCAGGTCATTAGGAAATTGCCATACTGTACGTGTCCTCACCAGAATGAGGCAAAGAGGCCGACAAAGGACTCCAGTCCCAACACTAAGCAGACGAGGGTGCTGCACTGTCATCTATTGCAGTCCCTAACAAAAGTGCCCTGAGGAGGTGAGTCATCACGCTGAGCATTGTTTTAATTTGTTGGGCCTAAGGCATATGCTGCATGCTCAGATCATTATTGTCTTTATATACTGTGAGTTATCACCACAGTTTATGATAATGCAGCAGAATTTACAAGCTGGGGAACAAGAAATCTATAATAATGGGTTTTACAGAGAATACCACAGCGCAGCTCATCCCTTTGGGACCAGACTGTCTGAAAATTATTTCTCTGTTAAATGTCGTAATGAAATATGGGTCTGCTCTTGGAATATACATCACGCGATGATCTTAAAAATATGTTTTTACAATAAATGCCAATAAATCCAGAGATGAACTCGATCCCAGCTTCAAGCTAATCATGCCGAAAGAAGAACTGGGATTCAGCTGCCATGCTGGAAAGGCCCTGAGACCGCAAGGCTTTCTGCAGCCCTGCCGAGACTCTGGCCTTATGAGGATGTTTCCTGCAACATCAGGTGTTTGTCTGACAAGTGGCTCCGTCTTCTTCCCCAGCTGATTCCTGTTTCCCCAGACCTGATCTTTCCAAGACTCATCAGGAACACAATTTAATTACAGCTGGAAAAAGTGTAAACACGGCTCCTTTTTATCTCCTTATACATCTGGACAAGTAGACAATGTGCTAAAACGAAATAAATCTGCCCTGACAGTCACATCAAAGGGTTCAGCCAGAGGCTTACTGCTACTTAAGGCACAGGAATGTTGTTGCTAAGCATCAGCCTACAACCTATCAGCCCCTAAAGAAGGACTTTTTTCCCTTTAAGAGGGAGATGAGGAAAGCGAGAGAGTGGGAACTCGACAGTAAGGGGAGTTTGGGGATTTAAGGAGATTTTGTAGCTTAAAGCAATTGTTAGAAGAAACAAGCTATCTGTTTTGTTTTCTCTTGACACCACTTCTACTTTTTGGTTGCAAAAGACATGTATAAAAATTTCTTTTGAAATGTTTTCCCTTTGGGTCCATATCAAGAATATTTTTGTGCACTGAACTTTTTTTCTCTCTTGCTTGTTTATTTGTATGTATATAAGATAAAAAAACAAGTTACTGATAGAAGAGACTTACAAGATTACCTTGTAATTATAGTTAATATTCTTTAATGAAAATATACTCTTGTCAGTTAATCAATTTTTATGTGAACCAATTCGTTCCAGAGAGCAAACTTAAGTTTGCATGATAGAGTTTAGTTCCCTTACAAAGAACCAAAGCATCCAAGTGTGTTTTTTCCTGGCTGCCTAGAACCCGCACCTGAAAAGGCATAACTGCAAACATATACGTTTAAAAACCATCACAGTGTTTTATTAAGCTACATGTTGTATTTAGTTTTAATTCCTATCATTCTCAAATAATTTCTGGTAATCTAATATATTTTGGTTGACCTCTGTTGTGTAATTAACATCGTTACATTTACATTTCCGAATTATGCGCCTTATCAACAGTTGATAATGACCATGTTTCTGATGTTGCTTAGCAAATAGTTTTAAAATAGTACATATGTTTGATTTATTTACGAGAAATATACTAATTATAAATACTACATTTTAAAAAATCAGTGAATTGGTTTCTATTCTCCGTACATAATCAAATCATTATTAAATAATATAGAAAAATCGGATGAATTATTCGATTTTCAACAGAGTACGTGGTTTTCGATCGGCTTTTTTGAGTTTTTAGGAAAGATGAAATAAAATTATAAATTTAAAAATCTGAATTTCAAGAATTACCCTAAAGCATTAGGGAGATACTGAACACCAGTCAATCCTGAAAAAAAGGAAATATTTTCAAAAGGTCAGTAGACCTGCAGATTTCTTTCTGCAAAGACAAGAAGGTACGGGATGAAATGTTTACATTTGATCTGTTTCTACTGTATTGTAGAAACAACTGTATTGTATGAGGGACACTCAGATGTACTTATTATTGTTAATACTGTGCATATTAGTAATGAAGTGAAAAACTTCATTGCATACATGTAGATGGAGTATATTTTATAGTCTATCCAACTGGTAATATATCTTTTTGCATAATATGTTAGTTCTGAATAAAATAGGGATTTATGAATCAATGTCCAGAAGTAAAAACAAAAGGAGGAATTAATAAGAATGTCTCTCTAACCTTAGCTTTCCAAAATAAAACAGGCTGCTAAATATGTGTCAGTTGGAGTTAAGTGTCTTAATGTTTTATTTTTCTTTTCTGTGTTATTTTTCTTCTTTCATTCTCTGCCCATTGACTTTCAAAGTGGACTTAAATTGGATTGTTGGCTTTAGAAATCTGGTATATTACGTTTGAAATGTGTCCCATAAAATGTTCCAGTGTGTTAAGATTAGTATCACCTCAGGTTATAAAGGCAAGGTGAAATACTTCAAAATTCTCCACTTGCAAGCTTGCAAGAAAGATTAAAATCTTAATGCCAGAACTATTAACCTGTGTATTAATACAAAATGTGATTTATGACATTCTTCTGAATGAATACACAAAAAGCAACACTCCATATATATATTGTTCCATTTTTTAACTGTGTGCTTGTGGATACAATTACTTTATAAAAACCTTTATTGATGTGAAAAGAGCATGCTCCAGACTTTGTCAAGTCACAATTCTTTGGATGTTTTGTGATTACTGTATAGATATAACAACCAAAAATCTATTTCCCCTGTTCTCTGTGAGTCTAACAATTCCATATGATTTATTTTCATGCACCTCACCAAGGTTTATAAGTTTAAAAATATTATTTTATTTATCATTTTTCAAAATAACTAAAAACATCGCTTAGTAAATTTCTTCACCATCAGTAGTCAATTTGCATGTATACACTGAAAGCATACAGTAGCTTTTTCTGTTAATATAAAAATTGTTTTGTTCAGCAAAACAGAAACTACTATAGACAGAATGGGCTTTAAAATGGAGAATTTCATGGTTTCGGGTTAAGTAATTATATTTTTATGGCTAGCAGTAATGTATTTTAAATTGCAGCTATGTGCTTAAAAATATATTAATTCTGTTTTTTTAGGTAATAGCAGTAGAAAGAACATCTGAAGTAATAGTGGCCACTCTCTACAGTTAAAAGAGATGTTAGTGTGGTGTTTACCCAGCAGGAATAATGTTGAGCGTGTATTTAATGATTTACCAGTTCTACTTGACTGAGCTTGTACTCAGTAAATGGATCATATGATCACTGATCACAAGTTAAACTGCTTTTGTTTCATGCGTGAAGCCAAACTGGGGAGCTGTTGTTCATTGCTGCACTCCGTGTGCAGCTCAGTGTTAGACAAGCGTAGGTTACGTACAACAGGCAGTTAATGGCTCATACCAGCAAGCAACTAGAGTTATTTCTGCTCACGAGGTTGAATTTTAAAAAGGCAACTGACCTTGCTGCTGAATGCCTTTTAATATGAGCTGCAGCCATTTAAACAAGTATGTGCAAACACTTGTTTCTGATATGAGTTAAAGGTAACATTTTAGCCAGGAGCTAGTCCATGTTTTGCAATAAAATGAGCATTGTTATCATTAGGCTTCCACTGGTACTTTGAGCGTGTTGCAGTTAAAATGTCTAGTTTTGTTCTTGATTAACTACAGCACACTTTTAGGTGACCCTCAGATGCCGATAATAAATTAAGGATATTTAAAAAAATAAGCTTTATTTTTCCTGTCATATTTGCATTGTATACACTTGAGATTGCATTCACGATTAGCAGCACTCTTGTGCCTTTCTTCAAAACACAGGGCCATATCGATAAACGTTTTACTGCTAATATTAATAACCTCCTGCCAAAACAGCAAAAAGAAATTAAAACATGTCTCACAAATCTTTCAGGGTGCTGATCTTGTAGAATTAGTTTGCTGCTCCTTTTTTAAGTACTTACAAGTATGACCCTGGCCTCTTAGTGCGCAATTAGGATAATGTTATTTGAACATAAGACCCCAATAGATTATTCTAGATTAAAATAACGGCAACAACATGACAACAAGAAAGGTTAATTGTGCATTGTTTGTTATATACAACCAGTGCATTATGATTAAAATGAAATAAACTACTAAATAAAGTAGTGGAACAATTTACAGTATACACAGATATGTTATTTACCATCCTGGAACATATGAAATGAATTACCCTGATAACTTTTTTTGGTTCTACTCCAATCACTGGCAATTAGGAAAGAACTAGACCCTGAAATGTAATGATTTTTGATGGTTACAATTTACTCAAATATAGAGTCTCATCACTGTTTTTTGTAAAACTCTGAAAATGTAGATTGTTATTATCTCTTTTTCTAATTTTATCTGGTTTTACTGTGTCAACATTATTACAGTATATACTGTATAAACTGCAAGGTACTACCAATATTCAACTACAGACCATCTCTGTAAGGTCTTCTTGACCTAGAAGTGATTTAGGGTTCAAGTCTATGTGATAATCTTATAATCATCATCAATACAGTAGCTGCAAAAACAGCAAAACCAGTAGAAGAGGAAATGCTATTAATGTTGCCCTCAAACACTGACCATTTTGCTCTTTAATGTGCTGTAGTCGTAAGCAAGTCATTATCTGAATAAACAGATTATTCTGACAATCTGCCCATCATATATTCTCTAGTTTAAACATACCCGTACAATCAAAAAATATTTTAAGCATATGGGAAACCAAAATTCCTTTCTGTAGTAAAGAAAAAATAGGTGCATCAACTATTCCTGTTCTGTATAAATCAGCTATTTTCAAAAATCTCATTATTTAGACACATTTGACATTTCACAGATTCCAAGTCACAATTAGTTATAGTCTTTCCTGTGATCTTTCTTGACTGAAGCAGGCTGAGAGTAAAGAAAACTGTACTCTTCATAGGAGGGCCGAGTCAAACTTACACTTCAGAAGACTGTATCGGGAGATAAGCATTGCTAAGTAACCATCATATTTCAGCGATGTGAAGAACTAATTTCCTTTAAGAGTTCACATGTCACTTCAAAATCTTTTTGCGGGCCCTCTTCAAATGTCTTAAAGCATCTAATTGGGCGAAAAACATTCCAGACAACCAGGTGTGACAGTCCTGTTCAGCAAAAACTTCAATTATTAAATATTCCACACACATGAAAACATTTCTGACATTAGATACAGCTCCTAATCGGTTCAGAAGACCTCACTGTATGTCACAATTCTGAGCCTGTGTATGAAAGATGTCTAAGCTTGATGTTGTGTATAATAAAGGCAAATACTTTCACTCTGTTTTTGACAGCTGCTGCAGATATCTCAGATGCCAAAATCTAGAACTTTAAACTTCATGTAGTTAAATGAAGAAATGATATTTCAGTATACATGTACTATAGAGTTTATTATCTTAATATCTATTAAATGTTTAATACAGTATATCATTAGGGTAATGTACTGCACTCTTAGATTTTATGGTTTTATTAATTTGATTTGGATCAGATTACCATCTCTTTTGGCAAATTATATCAAAATGTTCCCATTTGTAAAGAAAATAAGAAAAAATCCACCATTTGCCTCAATTAAAAAACTGCAAAATAACATGTATTGTTAAATTATTTCAATAAGACTACATGCTGGTGTAAGTGCGGTCTCATGTAAATAAATAAAGCATGCTGATTTCAGCTTTTCAGAGAGTGCTAATCCTGGTCGTTAACCCCACAAAGTGAAGTTTCTCAGGAACACTTTCTATTGTTTTCAACTTGCCATTAAAGAACAGCACAAGGAGAGAGCCTTGTCAGTGTTTCCTTATACTACTGCCTCTTCCCGGCACCCTGAGACATGTGGAAAACTATAAAAGCATTTCAGCTTGATGCCACTTCTGACTTTTCAGATTACAAGCCTGGGCCTTCAAAGCTAGCTGAGAGCTTGGGCTACATCATTTTTTTATAACTACCACTGCTAAACATAAACTGTAAGACAGACTGTTTTAGAAATATTGTATCACACAAGAATTATAGTCAGTGGCCTGAGCAGGAGAGAAGATGTTTATTTATAGGTTATTTCTTTTGGTCATTCAAACTCAGAACAAAGTAATAGTGTATTAGGTCTGGGTAAGTAAATATTATTTCCCTCCATGATTCATGTGACCCTATTTTGTATACACTCACAGAAGAATGATAATTGCATCAATACATCAAAAGTTTAAAGTACAACAACTTCTCTTAAAATTCATTGTATACTTAAATTCTGATCAATTTGTAAATGCATTCATATCTGAATTTATACATTATTATTATTAGTAATAGTAGTAGTAGTATTACAAATTGGCTTCCGGCTTCTGTAAAGTTAAGTTTGGTAATTTTCTCTAAAGTTTTATTGAACATAAGGAGAACAGGAGACAGAAAAGCTTAAATCCAAACTAAATCAATTATGAGCAAAGCATTACCCTCTGAATCTAACAAGGATTATTTCTAATTTTCGATTATAAACCCAACAAAGTGATATTTAGAAACGATTATGGAGAGCAACAAGAACAAGAACCCAGCCAGGATTCTACCATGACTCTAGGATGCCCTTATCAATGAACAGACCCATACTTCATTACTGCATCCATGCGACCCCAATTCATGCAAGGTACTGGTGCCACTGTGATATCATGATTGCATACTGGCAAATACGGACAGTACTGATCATGTGTGAACCCATAGAAAGTGTCTCCTTAGGGGCCCCCCGAGTCACCTAACCGGATTTTGTGATCCAGGCTTTGAGCCCGGGTCAGATCACAGCTGATTATGACTGACATTCCCCAAGCAGTCGAGTACAGCTCCCTGAGCACCGCAGGGGGTGGGGTGGGGTTTAAACAACCAGCTGCAGCGCCCCCTGTGGCCTCCTGGGTGTCTGCAGGCTTGCAGTGCTGTTGGTGAGGGATGCACCTCTCCTCTCCTGTGCTGAATCTGTACAGGTCCGTCATACTTGTTCGTGTTCAAAGACGAGGGGTTTGAAGGTAGGCGAGAGCAGAGTACTCTGCCTGCACCTCCCCATTCTCCCCATTTTAAGAGAAAAATGTGCCTCCTTAAAGAGGAATGTGGTACAAATTTGAAATCGATCAAACTATCCTAAATAATAGTTGAGAATTTATTAGGTCATTCTTGCTCCAAGACATCTCTGCACGCCATACTGCCATTTGTAGAAAAAAGTAACCTTGGTAAAACCCCATGAGCCAGGAAACATATCTTTCTCTTACAGTACCTCAGGGAGGGGTTCTTGTCCCGACTAGTTCCAATGCATGCCCAATGAACTTTATGGAAACAGTAGCTTTGGGCTGTGACAATAATTATACTGTATGTGTTGTCTAATTTGGCGACCAGTCTTTATATATTCATCCATCTTATTTAGTTTCTCATTACTAAACACATACTCCATATCCCCCTAGGTAAAGGCAGCCATGTAGTATTTAACTATCAAGAGCAATAACTTTGAACTAACTGTAACAGCTGATGCTGTTGGATGGAGGATGGAGAACACAATATTACAATTATGAATGTGGAGTACATTGGTTAGTGTTGCTGCCTCGCAGTGCTGGGCACCTGGTTTTAATTCTAGACCTGGGGTGCTATCTAAGCGTATTTTGTATGTTCCACCCCGTGTTTGCATTGGTTTCCTCCGAGTACTCCGGGGTTTTCGCCCACAGTCATGACATGCTGGTAGGCGCCTGGGAAAACTGGTCCTGGTGTGAATGTGTGCGAGTCTGTGTCCGATCTAGGGTGTTTACTGCCTTACGCTTGCTGCCTGCTGAATGAGCTCTGGCTCCCCTGTGACCCTGTACTGGGTAGAAAGGTTAGGAAATGGATGGATATATTTATTGTCCTTCAGATAGGTCCCAGAAAACACCCGCAGAAAAAACACATCCTTAGTTCTAGGTATACGTATTTATAAAAGATATTTTATTGTGTTAAAATACTGCAGTAAAACACAATGTTAATTTTAAAGTGTGGATTTGTGTTCAATGTAAATAATGAATGAAAACAATTGCCCTCAAGCAAGTTTTGTGTGCGATTCTGTCAGGAGTTTTCCAAATACCTTAAGACTATTCAAAGTACCCAAAAATGCAAAAGAGGACTCGTGCGACAGGTGAATGGTTAATCCAAGTGCCTCCAGCAAATATTGTACTTGGCAGGTGTGAATGTTAATTGTTAACCACATTTTCATAATTACAGAAAATTCGAATATTCATATGACCATCAATTGATCTGAACACTTGGTACAGTAATACAATAGGGAGTCTGTTTAGGATTTTAAAATTTTTAACACATTTGTACTTAAAATTACTCCAGCATGGGCTACAGTACCCATAATCTGACACGTTAATGATACAGCTATAAACTGAGATCATAAGTGGGCTGATGCCCAAAGCCTGCTTCTGAATTTCTAAAATTGTGAATGTTTTCTTGCACATTTCTTAGAACGATTGTGTGTTGCACTAATTTGGAATCACTTACTCCAGTAAATGCTTATAGCCACTGGGCCAGATCACTAATTAACCTGGCTTCATCCAGACCCCCAGTAGTCATCAGTGGTTGTTTCATGATCTGGCCACATTGATTAAGTGAAACTGACGTCCAGTTCAGCAGAAATCAAAAAGTAAAAAAGGGTCTGTTATTGTTGACCTCCAGACCTGCAGTTTTCCTTAAAAAGCAAAAAGACAGGAAGCACTAAAATAACTAGAAAGTTCTAATGTCATGCCGCCAATTAGTAAAAATGGGACTGCCCCTCAAATTACGAACATTTAATTCAACTGCATCAAATGAAAAAAGGAAGCAGTATGGAGTCCAGGAATACTTTTTTTTTCCAATATGTTGTTTTTTTAGAAAGAGAGACAGTAAGACACGATGGCAAGAAGCTCTTAAGACACAGCTACATCTCCTCCTTGAAAGAGAAGGACTTATGAAGGTGAGTGGCCTGATGACAGCCAGAGAATGAAAGAGACAAACCCAGGATAAAAATTAAATAAAAAGTAGCTGTCTTAAACTGTAATTGCACTCCTTTGCTGAGCATGCTTTCAGATATATAAACATGATTTACTATCAGCTTGCAACTACAAATCAGGTCCCGAGAAACACTTGTGCTATGAAATTGTTTAATCTCATCAAGCTCTGCTTTCACAGCAAGCCATAAATCACAAAGTCTTTGTTATCATAGACCTCCATGAGCGCCTCTCAGGCAGGCAATGGATCGTGGGTATATATAATCCTGACTGCACAAACAGCAGGGTCGTCGCAGGCTGAAATACTTTCATATTAGCCGCGGTGCAGCTGGTGGAACACAAGGCTATGATGGATATCTCATTTCCTACAGTCGGCATCTATTTCGAGCAAATTATTACCACATAAATTTCTTGTCAACAGAAACGGCCAATTAATTAAGTTAAAAATTTACTCGTGATCACATCTACAAACCAAATAGAACTGTGAGGCAATTTTCCAGTTAGTGAATATACCGCAGGTCAGTTTAATGAATAATTTTTAACTTTGTCATAAACTCCTAGACAGGCCAATATCTACACAGGAGCCTGACTGCAGACCAGCTGCTGACAGATTTACACAACATGTATTTATGTGAAAAGGCAACAGTTGACAGCTGGGGTAGAAATAAACTTTATTAACGTGCACCGAGATGCACACATGCACCTTTTACACCAGTATCACAATAGAAAAGGACTCTTCTGCACTTTTAGTTAAACAGTGGAGTTTTTGAAGGAGCTCTCTGAAACACTAATTGAAATGTCTGTAAATGGCTTCTAGTTAGCACAGGTCATTAATCACCTGTCAAAATCCCTTGACAAGGATGATCGGAAAGATTTATATGTGTTATCATCTGTTTTAAGATAAATCAGGTTATCTAATGATGCCTAGAAGAACCCAGCTGTGACCCTGCAGTGAACTAATGACATGAGGGTATTCAGCCAGAGTATCTTTGCTTATTTTCACTTTCTTCACTGCAAAAGAAAACACTTCTTGTTTAAAATGAATGGCATGGAATACCAGAGACTTTTGTGTTGTTTAAATGTGAAATCTGATCAGCAGCAGCATTAGTTATTGGTGTGTTCTTGAAACAAATGTTTTTTTCACAAACAGGAGCAGAACCACAATTCAGGCAGCCGTTAATCATCATGCAAGATCATTACTCCCAGCTAATTAAAAGTCTGTTCAGTGTAATAAAATGTTAACTTTAACCAGTAATCACTCAAGGTGCTAAATAGCTTTTTTATTTCCATCTTAAATATTAACAATATTTATATTGGGTTTGTGCATACTTATTAACATTTATGAAGGCTGAGCTGGAGAGATTTTTTTTTGTTTTGCACAAAACCCAAAACACTTAAATTATTTATAAGAAAATGTATAGTTTCACTACCAACATACTGGATTTCAACAGCTTGTTTAATGGAAGAATTTGGGTTTGAATAAGTAGGCTGACAGGGATCCCATGTGGTTATTATAAAACCTTTTTTATGTGTTGCTAGTTTTTCATTTATTTTATTTGTTCAAGGTTTACCAAAGATCCCTGCATGGAAGTCGTTTTACAGCTGCTGTGCAGAGGTGCAGAAGGCAATGTACTTTGCCTCAGGCCTCACAGTAGGCTGGATGAGAAGGGACTATGAACATGGACTTTATGACTCCCTGTCGTTAACCTACAGCACTTGACCACACTTATTTATTGTCTGTGAACAAAACTTTCTTTAAACAAAAATATCAGAAAATTACACCTTAATGTGAAAAAAAAACAACATTTGGGTTCCGAAATGACTTTGATGAAATGTGAATGGCTGTTTCATCATACTGAATGAAACCATTTGTGATCCTTTTAAAAGGAGGGAGTGCTGTGAAGACCTTTTCATTTCTATCCTTATAAAGCTTTGCATAACTGTTAAAGATTTTGCTTTTTTGCTGCTAGAAATGCATCTAAAAATCCCAACTACCAAAACCAAACAGTGCAGAATTGACAAAAAAGCACAGAAAGTGGCTGTGAAGCAGAAATTGTTGCATAAACAAATGACAACATTAAATATTCCAAATATACATGAAACAATGTATCCAGAAGCTGTGAGATGTTATTATTGGAAATGATTATGGGAAAGCATGCATTAACAGCCAATGTATGGATGTATTTGTGTAATAAGCATGTAATTGCACAATTGTTATTCAACATTTTATAGAGGTTCTATTAAAGATTTAACTTCATGCATAGACAAATATGAGGATCAGAAAAATCTCAGACAGTGAAAAGCTTTACAATAGCTTTGAATGCAAAGATTAGCCTCAACTCTCTATAATACAGGACACAGAAGAGACGAGGTAATTAATGCACAACAGATTCTTAATTAACTATGTCTTAAATTTACATACTCAGTCTATGCACACAATCATGGGGCACTGCAGCCTTAAGTTCAGGTTTAGTCTAACGTGCTTACCTAAAAACTAGCTCCTGCTTGAGGTGCTGTATATATTGTTACACAAGGGACTGGAGTGCATAATATTAGCTGTAGGGATTCTGAGTGCTTATTTAAGTTTGGCCTCAAGTAAGAAATAAACACCATATTTCTTAAATCCAAAGCACTGTAGTGCAGAAAAGGCACACTCATTTACTTGACCATTCATTCCTGCATAAATGCAGACACTATACTGTATGACATGTAAACACTGCAAGTTCAGCTTAAATGAATAGATTTTCTTCTGACATAAAGAGTTTTCTCAATAGCCAAACAAGATATATTATTTGTAATACTTTCAGTCTGTCTCCTGATTAAGCCCGAAGAACTTTGTTTTACTTTGCTTGTTCTTGAGTCTGCCTCTTCAGGAGATAGATTAGTGTGAAGCTTGCCAGTTCTCTCCTCTCTTTGGCTTTTTGTTTAGCTGTGTCCGTGACAAGCCAGGATCTGATGCATCTGTTCCAATGTGTAAAATACATCTTTGGTCAAGTTAGCTTTTTCCTTGACAATATTATGTCAAACAATCAGATCTCAACTGGGTCGAAACACTTTGTTGTTAGCTAATAAATTAGAGACTATTTATTATCTGTGATCCTTTTTTCCCTTTTAATGGTGACACATTGGTGGTGAATTAAGACTGGTTTTATAAACTAGGCCGAGGGCCAGTATCAGCTCCAGCCTCCTCGCAAATGTTTTCTCTCCCTCCCACCCCCACTCCCCGGCCTCCTGGCCTGGTGCTAAATCACACGATCTGTCGAGGAGCTCTGAGCGGGTGTGCGTCATCGGGGAGGGCAGGAAGCTCTGGGTATAATTCTGTCCATCAACATAATTTATTATATCAGTAGCTTTGTAATCTTGTGCTGTAAGTTATGGGAACTGACATGCAGGAATTCAGTCTGAAGGCAAAGTGTTCGTCAAACTTTAAGTCCAGTCAGGCCCCGTTTCCATGGAGCTCCCCACTTTTCACACTAAGAACGTCACACTCAAAAATGTGCTGCTTTCTTATTCGGACCACAAATATTAAACTCGCATTAGGCATATCAACCAGCACACATTTCAAATACTAGGACAAGGTAGGAGGAAGGGTATACAGTAGCTAAGGCAAATTGACCCACTTTACCCACTGCAGGCTCGGAGCCCAGTTTTTTAGACGAAGAGATCCATAAGGATTGACTTGGTATCTCAGGCCCAAGGCCAGGCACTAGTCCGTTTCCATCAGACGTCGATCAGAGTAGGTGTATCTAAGCTACTTTTGGGAAATTTCAGAGGAGAAAGACAAGCTGGTAGGAGTGAAATTATTTGGACCGAAATTAAGGTTAAGACGTCTGACGCTTCATTCTTCATTCTTCATACTTCATACTTCATTTAATTTCTATGCTTTTTCTTCAGGGATTATTAAACTGCGATGGGGATCAATAAAGGGACGAACAGCAGTGGAGGGGGCTAAGCCATGGAACAGAGATATGCAGGAACAGGCCCCGGCCAGAATGAGAATGGAAACACAAAGACGCTGCTCGTCTTTTGAGGGGGGAGTTTACAGCTCGAGAGGACGCTTCAAACAGATGGTGCCAGAGAACAAAAATGGCAAATACCAAAAAAAAACCTGAGCCAAGATAAAGAAACCTGTCTACCCTGTAGCTGCTGAGCTATGTGCAAGATACAAAACATTCTAGCAGGCTGGGTCCCACAGAACACCTTCCTGTATTCCAGAGAACATCCCTGGCTGTATACTAACGAGCACACACCGCAGCAAACACGAAAGCCTCCTCCAAAGACAACAGGCTTTCCTATTCATTTTTCTTTACTTCTTGTTTTCCTCCATGACAAAATGAAATAGGTCTCCAAACATTTATAAACCTCATTCCAAAAAAATATATATTTACAGTATTACAGTAAACAGCATGTTTATAAAAATAAATGCATTGCTGATTTTTTAATCTTTCATCTCTTTACGTAAAGGCTGTTTACACTAAGGTAAGACTTTCATATAACGTTTTTTTAAAGAACAGAAACAAGTATTATTGCTTACGTAACACAACAGAAACACCTGTAGATTAACACACTAAAATGTATGCTCTTTTAAGTTCAGACTTCTCTTTCTTAGCTTCACCTAATAGAGATGAGAGACGTTTTACTAAGAGCCCATTTGTGTTCGCACAGTAGACATCCTTGTCTTTAATATAAAGGAAATGCAAGCCCTGTAACCTGTCCAACACTCCACATTCACATATCAAGCTACAAGTCTGATATTTAAACAAGTTCCATCAGATGCTGTCTGTGATAAGACCTATTCAGGCTCTCCCAATAAACAGCCTCTTGGTTTAACAAAATACAAAATGGCATCCATTGTGATTTTTTTTTTCTGAGTGTAAGAAAAACATATGTCATGGCCCAAGAGAGATAACGTAATCATCTTATGCTATCCACCTTGATCTCACACATAAAATTCCTGTACCTTTTAAGGCTATGCCACCCCTTGTTTGGTTTTCAAGTGAATGGCTTTTTTTTTTAACAAGGCACTTAAATTTGCATGCCTTTGCTGGAAGGCAGCTCCCCCTGATATGTTAATTGCAGGGTACTTAAGTACTAAAAGATTAACATAAAACCCTTTGCAAACAAGCTAATAGTTTATGATAATTCTTGCATGGCCTTTGTCTGTCTATCACTACATTGCCTCTAGCTGTAATTTTATCAAGGGGCTGTAAAATATCATTTAAACAAGTTCATTTACACATAATTAATACTAGAAATCACATTATTCAACTGAGCTACTCTAGCCTATTAACAATCCGCGAACTAAAATGTAATTAAACTATTTTCTTTTATGAACCTATTCATTAAATTGTAGTGGAGATAGATCTCCTAGCTTTGCTGGACACAGCCCTGTCACCAAAAGCAATCAGTGCAGTTTGCAATTTCCTCTTCGGGGATGGTCGCGTAAGACACTTGTGCTGAATGTACGACAGCGAGCCGTCAGGCGACCTATACATACACAGGTTTCTTTAATGGCAAAAAATGTGATTCAGTTCACATTATAAATAGGAAGGTGAAAAGGCAGGGAGATGAGGTCTCTGTCAGTATGCATGCAAATGAAAAAGTGTGCAAAATGTTAAAGGACTGGAGTGATATTGAGCTTTTCAATTGGCATTTTGCAAGTAGATCTTTACCCCATCTGGTTTGATTCATAGCTTGCAATTAACCAACACAGCACAAAAGAACAGCACTAAAGGAAGTTAAATACCATAAAAAAGGTAAAAGAAAGAATAAAACCTAATAGAAGTGCATCTGAAGCTATTTGCCCTTTAAGCAAGCACTTGAAAAGGTAGCAAATACTTGCCCATTTGATTTAGGCAGGATCAGGCAATAGATTTGGAGCCTTAAATAATAAAGTGCTACAAGATTTCCTAGGGAATGGAGTTCCCTGAGGTGTGGAGCACTGACAGCCCTGCTTTATCCCTGCTGCCAGAGTCAATGATAGGTTGCAACAAGGGGGTTAACCTAGATTTGAACCTGCTTAAGTCAAGATTTAAGACCACACTCCTTTTAAGGTGCAAATCGCCTTTTAATATCAGAAGTACAATGCACCTATAGGCCCGTTAGATTGAGAGATGTCCTTTAAGACATGCATTCAGGTGAGTGCACAAAATATCTTTTCAAAACATTTGTGAGACTTGAAAGCTTCATCATTGCAAAATGCGAAAGAACAAGGCGCTCCGATGTCAGAACAAATTTATAATTTCTGACAGCTCGGCTGATAGGTATTCAGGGCACAGGAGGTCAAGAAAATGCAAAAAAAATCACCATTTGAAGAGAATCCATCGAGGCTTTGATGCTTTTGTAAGGATCTGAAAGGTGATAAATGCACATTCAGATCACATAAAGAAAAGCGTTCAATGAAAGACAGACACGCAGTGCTTATAGGAGCTTCTGAACTGTAGTGTGTAATCATTTGCAGAGGCAGCCCAGGAATATTTTAAGCGGGTAGAGCTTTAGTAAAAGCTACCTACCAGTCTCAAGGGCTCCTCGTATACTTTTTAGACTAATTATTCTGTTTAGAGACATCATGGCACCATGGCACTGCACTAAATACGAACTGAACGACTCTAAAGCACTCCAGCAGAACTGAGAAGCTCCTCGAATTACCTTATAGGATAACATGTTGCTCACCCTGACACGTCTTCTACTGTAACTCAAATTACAGCATGAGCCTGAAAGTACACGCTGTGCGGACATGTTCACTGCCAGCACTGCTGAACACAACTAAAGATTTCTCTTAAAACACCATGTGGTCAAGTAAGCTGCATAAAACAAACCACAGATTCAAAAACAACTAAAAGACTGAATAAATTGTTTTAATAAATTGTATTACTCATTGGTTTCTATATAGTTTTTCTCTTTCATACCTGTGTAACAGGCCTTAATTGGTATATTAAATGCATGAGGGACTTTTCTTGTCAAGGCCGTTTCAATTTTTTTCCAGTAAGCATAAGACATTTAAATAATAATCATAATTAAAAAAATAATAATAATACTCCTGAAACTATCATTCCTTTAATCAATACAAGACTTACTTTGGGACAAATTGAATGGCAGCACTCGATTCCCAGATTGACCTTCCCCATAAAACAGCAGTTGTGGCCAAAGCGGCAGATTCTATTGCCAAACAAATTCAAATTAAAAATTCTTATGAATTATTCAAAGGCCCTGTGCAAAAAGTGCTCAAAAGGCTATTCATCTGTCTGGCATACCTGGAGTGCAGCAAAATGATTGGTCTGCTGCAAAATGTTCCAAAACAATTTGCTTCAAATTTAGAAGAGTTATTCTGTTCTTCTCATAGCGAGACAGCCTCAGCCAAAGCGCATAATGATGTTACCCTAATGACAGTAAGGCTACACTACCGTCCGATTTGCATGATAAATGCATCAGAACACACTTACTGAACTATGATCCTTTCCGTAGATTTAAGACGGTACATAATCTGTAAAGTAAAGTAAAAAAAATAAAAGAAAACTCCAAAACAGCTTTACTATATGAGTTGATTTAATTGAGTATTACTCATGGAGCACATTATATTAAATATTTAAAAATACTGAAATACTGTTGATCTCTATATATTGAGACCAGGGGTATCATCTCCTGCTATAAATACTGCTTTCTGACTCTAGCTGACAGTTGCCATAACAGACAGAAGTTGCAGAAAATCTTTGAAATGTCAGATGGAAGTTAAACTTCCTTCATACGCAGGATGTCTCCATTCTTTGTCCTGAATCACACCTCACACTAAAGAGAGTCAGGACATTACATCTCAGCCACTGCCTTACCAATTATTGGAAGTCCACAGTCCCCTTAGCTGTCCACCGCCTCCATCCTCAATGGGAAAATTTCTGTTTCAACAGTAGCAGCGATATGATCTACAAATACATAACCAGCAAGAGCATATACTGTACACAGCCCCTCCGGTCATTTCATGATCGACCGGAGGGCATCCGTTTGTCCAGCAATCTCACTTATTGCATGTCTTGCAGTAGGTGCCCTGCCACTTACACTGGTGAAACAGGAAGGCTGGATGGCCATTTTCATGGTTTTCCCAGCTAGCAGGTCCCCACTTAATCTATGGAAATGTGAACTCACTTCTTCTGCTCTTTACATCTCTAAAACAGGCCCGAGATGAGCTCCATATCAGAGCATCACCAGAACCCTTACTGACAAATGAAAGTTTTGCCGGCACAATCCACATACCACAGGCATCAGCTTTTACCCAAAGTACTGCACATGCACATTTCAGACATTTTTAGAAAACGAAAAAAACACAAATAAAAAATATAACATCACTTGCTGCCATGCTTCACGCTGTGTTACTGCAGGATAAGGATAAATAAAAGTAACCAACAGTAAAAGCATTTTGTTTTCAATATGGGCTAAATAATAAAATAGAATATACTGTATAGTAACTAACAATATATATGCCCATATTTTGTAAGTCTTTACACTAGCATTACATTACAAATTTAAATCATTTGGAACTTGATAAAAAACTGCTTTCATCATTCATTTTTTCCTGAGGAAATCAACAGATTCTATACTTTAAAATTCAAGCTTTGTCAAACCAGCACAGATATATTTATGAAATTCTTTTCATCTCTGTTAAGGAACATCATATCATATTTTCCTATCTGTATTTTTTTTCTAATTTTAAGGAATGTTTGTTGCATTACTAGGAAAAAAATCACTACAGTTCTTACCAAAATTTCAAAATAGGTTTTAAAACAATCACAGTTTGCTGTCGGGTATTACATTATATCCATTTCCTAATAATAACTCCTTACACTTTTCTGGACACTCCACTTAAAGCTCTTTACACCACCATTTATATGCAGCCCCACCTGGATGATGCTACGGCAGCCATAGTGCACCAGAACGCTCACCACACATCATCTGTGGGGAGGAGACAGAGTGATGTAGCCCATTCATAAAATAAGGTTTATTAGTAGGCCATGATTGGTAAGTTTGGGGTAACAGCCCTACTCTTTCAGAGAAACGCCCTGGGATTTGTAATGACCACAGAGAGTCAGGACCTCAGTTTTACATCTCATCTGAAGGATGGCACCTTTTTACAGTATAGTGTCCCCGCCACTATACTGGGGCATTAGGACCCACACAGCCTGCAGGGTGAGCGCCCCCTGCTGGCCTCACTAACACCTCTTCCGGCAGCAACCCTAGCTTTCCCAGGGGTCTCCCATCCAGGTACTAACCAGGCTCACACCTGCTGAGCTTCAGTGGGTTGCCAGTTGTGAGCTGCAAGGTGATATGACTGCTGGCAAATCTCTTTTCTGACTACTAAAACAATTCCATATACAAACTCTGTCAAAGTACTGATGGTTATAGAAAATTGAAGAGAAACCTATGTTCTTTGGGACATGAAAATATTTCAAGAACAAGCAAATATTTGGTACAGAAAGTGAAAGTGTAGAGAATGGGAAAGGAAATTTAGTCACTTTGGGGATTTAAAAAAATAATCTCTGTGCTGGTTCAATTAACCTTTTCCCATTTAGCCACATGTACACAGGTTCAGAATTAATGTTCTCATCAAGAGCTGTTCTGCGAATACAATTAAATAAATGCATACAAAACATTCCAACACATTTTTATACATTTTATACACATACCTGTGTAGTATAGAAATTAATGCAAGTTGAGTAAATATGTGCATGTATTCGGATACATAACAAAAATCAATAGCTCATTGGGTACATACATAATGTTAAATACATTTTAAATAGTGAGCAAACAGACTTTTGAGGGCTATAGTATGATTCCCCAGCACAGAATAATGAGCCCAAATTATTGGGATATTAAAACACATTAGGTTTTTGCACTTTTTGCACTCCAAGCAAGCTATAAGAATACAGAGTTGAATTAAATGAATCTCTTACAACATAAGAACACCTTTGATGCAGATAGACCTTACTGCTCAGGGATGCACAGTCAATCCAGAGACAAGGTCTATCCAGAGACTGATCAGCTCTGTGTGTGTAATGTTGCTGGTACTTTTGCTGTTGTTAGAAGTTTTTATTTTGACAGTGTGTCACATTTCATACTAAAAACTTATCAGTTATTCTTTGATCTGAATTGATCTGAAATTTGATATCTGTGTCTAAAATATTTTAATTAAATCCATGAGACCTTAGTGTTGCCCTTTTGCTGTGCATTGGTGCATACAGTACTGTGCAGGAATACAGATATACTTTTGTTAGATTTTAGATATAAAAGGTTTCAGAAATTATGTTTTGTACAGCACCGTTACAATGTAACACAAAATCGCAGAATGGAAATGTGTGTCAATTGCCAGCATTTTGTATTTTTCATTTTGGAATTGTCATCACGACTATATGGTTTTAGACCTTATAAAATCATCTTCTAAACTGGTCTTACAGCCCTGGCGAAAAGCTAAATTGATATCACATGCATGTCTTTTAATAGTAGTGCTGAATGATAAACAGTGCAAGACTTTTCTAACCATACTGTGACAGTTATGGGGTGTGACGCTTATGGCAAGATAAAACAGATACTTCAACCACATGTTTTTAATATACTGTATAAGAGATGCTGTTTTGCTACAGGAGTTGCAGATTTTCTTTGAATTGCCACTCTTTGGAACAGCACAAAGCCTATACAACAGAGAAAATCAAGACAATCTATATTTAAAGATGTACCTTATTGTGTCAGATTTTATCAAACCAAATAGCTAGCTGCTGTGGCATTAACAGCTCAAGCAGCAGATTAGAGTTGCTCATACATACTGGGTCTTATTAAGAATTTGAACAGCCCCTTGCTTACTCTAAATCAGTTGATCTTAAACTAATATTTTTAACCACTGAACCTTATTTACAACTGGACCATTTTGGCCAACTGAGTGTTATAGTTTATTTTTTTTTATCATGAATGTATCTATCTCACACACTGATAATCCAATTTCTTAATTCATTTTTCTATATTGTGAGGTTTATTTAAAGCTGCTACCTTGTTTTTTTTTCTCATCTAATGCATGTACAGTATGTTTCTCATTTGTTAATAGGTTCATGTTGTGTTAAATGTATTACATGTTATGTTATCTTCTGTACCTGCCTGCAAAGTAAATTTGCCATCTGTGACAATAAGGCAAGTATTTGTTTTTCTGGTATTTTGTCAATTACAAACATTTCTTGACTACTACCCTGAACAGAGTGTAATAGCAAATTATGTTTAGAATTGCATTAGTCAAAGTTCAAAACAGGAGGATTCCTATCCAGCAAGCCAAACTACAAAACTATCCTACACTGTCTGTGGCCTATTAACAATCATATTGGGCAACTTGGAGAGACATTATAGACATGACAGCTCTTTCATGGATCATTCCTTTAAACGTGTAATAACAGTCTATGCACCCCCACTGCAGACAGGTGATTCACCCACATCTGCTCTCTAAAATTGTTGCTGGAACAAACATAAATCTCTGTCATTGCAATGGGTTACATACAAATAAAACATAAATATATTTTTCAGATATTTTATATATAAAAAATGCATGGCAATACTACAAAAAAATAAATTTACTTTGAAATTCAAGGTGGTGGTGCCGCGGCTGAAAAAAATTAATAATCATTTGGTATAAAACTTTATATCTGAAATGTGATTGATGTGCGGTAAGGATCTGCACTGCTACTCCAAACACTGGCCATCAAAAGCTTTATCCCTCCCAATCAGTTTGTAATATAAAAGCATCTGGAGCTTCTCATCAGACACAGTCTTATCGCAAACTAAACATTTACCCAATCCAGACCTCACATTGACGCTTAGCATTCCACACAACATTTTATACGAAACAAGAATATGACTGCAATTAATGTTAAGGAATAACTCTGTGTTTACAATAAACTTTTGAAAAGCCTTTGATTTGCTTTCAGGCATCGCAGGATAACAATATGATCTTACTTGTAACAAAAACACATCTGTCTTTAATTTTCCTTCTCAATAGATAAACCACTGCCACTCTGAGCAAAGGTTAGTAAGAGACCGTTTTGGATCAGCTCATTAGAATTTCCACTTATTAACTCAGATAATCTCACCAGTACCTTTAGCACAAAAAGTCAATTAAATTATGACAGATTAGCTTCATTTTAAAACTGTAAAAAATTTCAACAACAGTAACACATCTGTACTTCTGATAAAGTATAGGATACGACAACAACTTAGTTTTTATCAGATCTTATGAGGACAGTTTGTGTGGCCATTTTGCGTTTAAGTCCTGTGTAGTGTCAGACATGTTAGCCATCTAACAGCAAAGCATACAGTATATCATGTTGAAACACTTCTTGAGTTTCTAAGAAACTGCAGGTTATTTTGTACGTTGCAGTGTCAGAGGCTGTCATTAAGAATTTAGCTCTGATCATCTGGTTATCAGATGAGCACAATGTCAGCTTTGTCACAAGTTGTGATCCTTTAGTGCAAAGACAACATTTACAATAAACAGACGCTTTGAAAAGAAAACCAATGATCTTAAAATGAAAAGCACAAGAATAAATATTAGGATTCTTGAATAGACTCATGTCTATTTGAGGTTTACCTTTGAACGTTGATTAAAAGCAAAACTGTAAATGTTATCAATCCTTCCTTATCGAGTACTTTTTTTCTATATTTATACAAATTAGGGTAGCACAGAGGCATGGCAGTTATTCCAGTGCTGTGTTCCTCCTGTGTGGAGCTTGCATGCTCTCACCACGACAAAAAGACAGGCTCGGCTAGGTAGGCTAACAGTTGTCGACAAATTCTCCAGGTTTGTGTTGTTGTGTTTTCAGTCCAATGGACTGAAGTCCCAGCATGCAGTCTAAATCTTTGCACTAAGGCACGAAAGAAGTTATAATCTAACATTAAAACTTCCTCTGTCATAAAAAGTCATTTGTTCATTATTTTGTTATAGCATTAATTAAAATACTAAATTAATTTACCTTCCGTACATATAAAATATATTTCCTTTTCTTTCATCTGGCTAAAACATATGTTGGCTTGTGTAAGTGTAGCTATTTGAAGTGAGACTCATGATCTCATTTTGGTGATTAAACCAAAGATTTTACATATTTTTTGCTGCTTTGAATTTTGCTTCTAATGTAGGAATGATTTTCTGAAGTATAATGTCGAAGCTCAGAAGTTTTTGAAGCGATGTACGTAGGGATTAATTACCTGTGGTTACACGGAAAATGAAAACAAGTGACAAGTGAGAAAATGAGCTTAAACATGAGCACCATGCCTCTGGCTTTCCCAGTACTATGTTTCTGTCAAACACAGTCAAAGCGTATTTGGAACCTCAGTCTTCCTGGGAATTTTCTTCACACTATTCCACGACCTCTTACGAAACATAAGTTGGTCATAGAAAATTGGAATGCCCATTCACAGTTTGATTTTTTTCTTGGAACCTAACAGCACTGTTTCTAAAAGTTGGTCCTTCCCAATTGTAAGTTTTCATTCTTTGCTAAGGGAAGAGCTCTCCTAATAACAACCAAGGATGAGCTTAGCAACAAATGAAGCACTGTCTTGACAACCATGTGAAAGAGCACCCATGGGTATCTGATCATGGTTTCCAGCTTGAAATTATGAAGAAAGAGGATGAAAAAAATCAAACAACCAAATTTTTTGAAGCCCTGAATCTGAAATGCAGATCATGAGATCAGAAAATGTGTTTAAAACACCTGGGACTGAAAGATGCAGTGTATCAAAACTACAAGGGCACAAATAATTTACTCTCCTCCCTTAAAAACTGTAACCTCTATGTGTTATGTATTCATTTGTATTGATTTTAAATAGAGTTTATTGACTGTGAATTCTGACATTAGAAAAAATCAAAATCACACCCAGCAGTTGAGCTTTTCTCCAGTGGGATCTCTCAACTATTCTCGAAACAACGCGGGGAATAGAAGATAAGGGCCGAGCATTCGAGAAACAATTTCTGTTCCTTTACAATCTTCAATAAGGGCCACAAAAATGGGAAAATGGGTTTTTCACATGTTTCTGGCAGGGATTTGCACATGAGTTCTCTGCTTCACTTCAAAGGAAAAAAAGAGTGCCAGGAAACTCCCCCTGAACAGAGACTTGCTGGGTTCACAGCTGATTCTTTGTTCCTTTGTTTGTACTAAAAGTGAAAACAGTATCACCATGGAAGGTGGCACGCAGAGAGGCTAATTATGACCCAGACACAAGAGCCCTGAGGAAATGGAGTTGGGAACAGGGGGGCAAGTGAAGATCACCTCTGTTCTCGTCAAGGTGCAGGTGACGGACAGGCTGACTCTGGGTTCTTCAGAGTCTTGCTCAGGCTTGAGCAGGCTTGAGAACTATGGTATAACGTTCTCCTAACAACACCTCAATCTGGGCAATCTCCAGCTACTGTATACTGTCCTATCAGGCATGATGAATCATCCATTGCATTCTTAGCACTGCTTTTTAAAACAAACCTTTTTCTTTAGTTATACATCATTGTCTGCTACTAATATACACCTTCAGTAGATTTTGCCCTTATTTAGAGACCTTTGCGCTGTCATCGTAATTTTAATTGAAATCCATATGCTGTAGGTACTTCTTTATCTGTTTATATAAAAATCACTGCAAATGTGATGCAAATACAGATTCTTGTAAATGCTTCCCTGTTGTCTACCATTTCCTATCACGCACTCTCAAACTCTGCAAACGTCTCCTGAGTCTCTTTATTCCAGGAGCCTTTGCAATAAAGCGAGGTCCATTCACCATAAATCACAGTGCATATCAATCCGATTGTGAGTACACATCCTTTTTTACAAGCCCAAGGTTTGTTTATTGTCCTACAGGAATTTCTGAGACATGAGAACCATCAAAATACGGAACATAAAAGACATTATATTTTCATTGTGCAAAATTAAACTTTCCACTTTGTTTTGAAAAGTATGAGATGTATGCTTTCCTGCGTGACAGTCACAAGCACTGTGGTTCAGCACAAACAAAGGACAAAAGCTGGAAAAGAAAATACAACAAATATTCCACTTATTAGTCATCAATCTGGCATACGTTACACCTGTGACAGAACAATTAATTGCAGTCAATCACACTCTTTAAAAAATAAACCTGGTAGGTGACCTGAGAATAACTCATAATCCACCAAGAACTAGTCACAACAACAATCTCTAAATTCTTTTGAAAAGGAAAACTGAGCTGGCTACGTGTGGCTTGAGGCAGCCTGAACGGCAAATCTCCTTTTTTTTGATCTCTTCATAAGGATGAAAGAGCAGTCCCGGTCTGGATTATGCAGAACAATTACAGTTTCTAAAAACCTTGTGGAATCGGCTTTTAGAGGGCCCTAATCATTACCAATTAACCACATTTTCTGACATCCTGTAATAGCAGGTCCAATCCCCTTGAACACTCAAGCCTCTCTTAAAGCGCCCAAGCTCTTATATTAAGGCTCACATTTCCTAAAAGGCCTGCTAATGTTTGTTGACAATTCTGAATTGGTGTGTGGGGGGGGGGGGTTACTTGTTGTTATGGCACAAAATACCCTCTTTTTCCACAGAAAGCTTGACAAGGAGGTTATTTTGTACAATTCAGTGCACTTTTGTATCACAAGCAGCAAATTATTTTTTTTTCTGAATGTCAATGGTTCCAGAGTGCTCTTTTCAACACATCTGCCAATCAAGTGGGGACTGCTTTTTACTTGTAATTTAAAGGAAAACAAAGTATAAACAGTGCAGCACTTATAACAAACTCTGATACTTTGTTTATAAAAATAAAAAACAGGGCAGAGAAAGCAATATTTACAACGGCTTGTTTTTAGTAGATTCTCTTTCCCAGACTTTCAAGTCCACCACACATAAACCTTATTATAAGGCACAGTTCTTCTGCACTAGGTCCACACAAGCTGTCATCTTGCGGTTACAATTACATAAACTGCATAAATCATTTCTTAACAGCTGAATTAGAAAACAAAATATTTAGATGTTACTATGCATTTTAAGATCTTTCTATCTTTATGATTATATTCTTGGATCTCTAATTTCTCTGCAAGATATATAACCCGTAGTTCAGCAGTAAAAACATTACTTCTTTTGTCACAGACTTTACTGCTTTTTTTACTAGGCCTGTGCTTTCCTTTTGACAACTATTTACACTAAAGTGGCAAAGTACTTTTTTTAGGTTTCATATTACATTTTCCGCTGCATTTATAAGGCATTAAACATGTTATTTGGCATTACATAATTCACAGAAATATGAATAGATGCTAGAGGCAACAGTACCTCAAGCAAAACATACACAAAAGCTGTGTTGGCAGTGTTAAAAATGTCTTGGAAACGCGTTTTATACAGAAACAGCACCAGTCCCAGCATATGCTCCATTATAGAGTTTAGCCAAGCGAAACATTTTTGGCATCCAAATTAGATGCAGGACAAAGAGAAAATCAGTCATTCGTTGCCTGAAACCATACCACCTTTGAGTCAGATCCGAGGAGTAATCAAGGGTTTCGAAGCTGAGAAAGGCACTCAAGAAGCTCTGGTAGGTTTTGAGGAGCAGTTGCCTGTGAATTCCACACTGGTGTGTTAGATGGCACTGCGTTGTCATCAGAGTAAAGCTATACTTAAAGAAACCCTTCAATGTTTGCTTATTTTACTGAAAAGGGCCCTCATGTTCCAGAGGCTGCCATTTGTAATATAAATAAGGACTCAATTGGCTGAAAGATTTGTTTCTTTAGAGCCAAGCCTGGCCTTCTTTATATCTGGTTAAATTATTGACAGAGGCATAAAATCCTCATGTTGACTGATTGACCAATTTTTATACAAGCTGTTGGCAAGATGCATGTAACATGCAATGATGGTTCATTCATCCTGCATGAAGGATATATTTTAAAATCTAATGCGCAATAAAAAAAACGATCCTGAATACTTAGATCGCTTGTCTTATATGTCATTCTTCAAGGCTTATTTTCTAAGATACAGGACGATTAGAGCAGCTTTCCAGACACTTACAGTAATTTATCTATTCCTGGTTACTTGGCACGCCATGTGAAACTGAAGCAGACTAGTTTTAACAGGCACCCAGTACTACACATTCCAGAAAACCTGCACCTTTCACAGCTAACTACAAACGACCCTGATTTCACTATTATCCAATACTGAACTGGTGTTCTAATAACTGTTTTGATTGGTCACACCAGGATTTTTCTGTTTTTCTCACAGATGTATGGCACTGGTTTCTCCCTCCAAGTCCTCACTTACTGCATTTGGAAAGGATACTGCATTGCATTTAAAGAGCTTGGCCATGCTGATGATGGAGAAAAGCAACCAGAAGCTCTGGGATGGACTTGAAGGGAAATGGCACACAGTCGGTAGAGACCCCCCTCAAACCCACAGCCAGAATGGTTTAGACATAAGTAAGTCATCCGTGCCTGTTTTAATGAACTGTCTCCTGGCCTCCCAAAAAGCCCCCACTATACCAATGACATTGGAGAAATAAGAGGTTACTGTAAGAACTGCACAAAATACTTCCATATGGCCCCTTTTCTACATATGTAAATAAAGAAAGCTGATTAAACCTATTTTAATGTCTTGAGCAATACCCATCCTGTTGTTACACAGAGCAATTGCAGGACTCCATGCAATGTGGGATTAGGAATAAAAGTAAACTAAAAAAAAAGTTGACTAAAGTTTGAAAAATATAAGGAACAACTGCATTACCATACATGATGTATGTTCAATGAATGCCATAATTTAGTAACATTTCAGCATCGTTGTTGCTATAGGCACTTATACATCATTGTATTTTTAGTGTAGGGTCATAGTGTAGTGTAGAATAAGGATACCTTATTCCCCTATTCAAACTCCAGTACTACTCTTTAGGTTTCGTGAACCTGCTGTGAATTCCAAACATACACATTGTAGTTAGACACACATATATATATACACATGCATTATGTTTTAAATCTCCTCCATGAGAGGAGGGTCCATCGTGTTCTGTCTTGTCTAATGATGTCCTAGGCAGAGCCATGGAATTCCTGGAGTTGAAACGAGGCCTTTTATTGTAATCAGTTTTCATTAGAGCCCTTTGATCCTTCGCTTTCTTTGTGGATGCCACTTCATCACCTTCATTTTCTGCCATAATTGCATGTGAAAGATTTCTCCTTTGATACTGCCTGGATGCCAGATCACTATCGGGAAGAGTGTCGAAGAGTGTCATGTGGGCTGTCTACTCTAGAAAGGAAACCTATACACCTGTGGAAGACAAACAGTTTTTTTCGGAGATATGACATATCTATCATCCCTTTGCAGGATATGAGCTGTTCTGTCAACTTAATAGCGAAGGGCTTTGCATGGTGAAACAGTAAGTGCTGAAAGAAATTTGTTGCGCACTGCAAACTGTCTGGCAGCTTGCTCCCTAGCCTCATCTCATCTACAGCCCTCTGATAATTCGCAGACAGTGCTCTGCTGGGCTCGTCACTTGGATGGTGAGAGTGGCTGGATGAGGCCCTCGTTGTCTCCCTGCTCTCTGCCACACTGTCAGTCAGGTGCGCCTGTCTGCCGTCACCTGCTGACAGTCCCACATGCTTTTCAATTACAGCCTGCCCTCTGCTCTCAACGCACTTCAGCCACTGATGAAGATGTTAATTTTATACTCGATAACACCGCTCCAAAAATAGCAGCTCCCTCGGCGAAACAAAAATGAAAAACTTGTTGTTTTTTTTTTAAGTTAGTTTTGAGCACCTAGGTCTGTCTGGTGTCACTGTTGATCTTTTCACAATGAACCACAAAAACAAAGTACTGTCAGTTTCTATTCTGCTTTCCTGTCTTTTAATACCGACCTCTTCTGCATGTTGACCTTGACAGGTCTCAAGACATTTCGAGCACAATTTCTCTTTCAGGGAAGGATAATCCCTGGTTTTAAAGAAAGGGACACAGACTATGTCTAAACAATAGAAATGCAATTAAAAAATTCCAATGACATCATTATGCATTTTCATAAAAATAATCCTGCAATGTTTAATGTGAGCACTAATACTTTCTGAATATTTAATACTAAAATATTTAAAATAAATGAAAATCCTCATTTTTCAATCTTTGGAAACCTTCTAAAATTTATTTGAGAAATTTCTAATACTGGTCCTTATAATCCTCTCCATATCGCAGAATTAAACAGGTATTTAACCTACAGGGTAGAAGGTGCCAGTTAAGTTATTTCTGATATACAGCAAATGAACAAAAAGTGACTGTTACTTATGTTTAAGTGAGAATGTAAGTATCAGAGGGGAAAAATCTTTCAAAAAGCACTGCTCAGTTTTCCAGTGAAGAAGAAAAGGTTTTACAAGTAAACACAACAACAACTTATAAAAAAATATACCAGGATAATGTAACTACTAATGTAACAGGACTGGTTGAACATCGTTTTTTATATTCTATATAGTACAGAAGTGGTCGTCTGTTTCGAATTCAGACAAAACCACTGTTGTGACCAGATCCAAACAAACCCAGGAGAAAGGGGTTCTGGGATGTGACTGATTCTAGGTTGATCACATGGAAAAAATAAAGCATTAGATGAAGAGTTTGCTGAGCAGAATCCTGTCACAGACCTAAGAGCATGCACAGAAATGTGCTCAGCATAAAACCTGCAAAAAAAAAGTAGTGACTCTGGTATGGATTGTCTACTACAGTACTTCCGGCTCCGATTTTCAAATATGCCAGAGCTGTGGAAAGATAAATGAGCTGTGCACCACTAAAAGGAAACAGATCTCCTATCTGGCATCACAGTATTCACTGACATTAAGAATGATAAAATCCATCAGCACACTGCCATGCCCCAAGTGGGCTGTGCTGAGAACAAAGCCTGAACTGTCTCCCTTTTGATATGGTTACATGAAGATGTTGATGTACCTGCCATTCAGGTGCAAATAATGTCATCACCGTTGCCGAGACCAGGGCTTTTAACTTTAACGCAGTGATGAATAAAACCCATTTATGGCCCTTTTCATTTGTTTTCATAGAGCATAAAGAGCAAACTGAGTTAATGAGGTAGCAATCAACATGGGATTAAGCAGCGAAATAACTACAAAAGTACGTTCCACTCCTCCTTATGAAGGGTAGCCTTGGGAAGCAGCTTTAGCTGAGCCCTCCTTACAGAAAGGATAAGGCACAATCATGTGTTTTAACACATTTTACTGTGGGGACTATACTGTATAAACACATTCTCCATTCTTCATATAACACCAGTGCACAGTTTATCCACTGCAATTTTAATACATAGTCTCATCACTTTACGTGGCATGTGCAAATAAAGACAATTTAAATGGGCAGAATGCCTAATTTTTATGATATGAAAGGCGGTGGCAATAAACCACTAACATGGAAGACTTCATGGAAAAACTGTGACCCAGATCAGAAAGAACAGAGAGGATGAGATGACTCAGAGGAAGGCATCAGTGTCTCAGCGCAAACTGTTTATCGTGCAACACAGTGGTCACATGCCCTAGTATCCCCCGAGTCACACTGTCTGAAGAATTGTGCTCTCAGGAAAGAGCAGCTACAGCTGTTACTGGCCATGATTCAAGCCTGGAGACGTGTGTGACATTATATGACAAGAAAACAAACAAGCCTTCCTTGCTGAAATAATAGAATCCTTCAACACTCAAGCAGACACACCTGTCTCCACTTGAAACCAAAGCTTCACTACCTATTTATGATGTGCCAAAAAAGTTTATGGTTGTTTGGTGGTGATCTGCTTCATTACTTTAGAGCTCTTAATTCCCAAGTTCACTGAAAGGCTGACACTCAGTACATTTCAATCTCCTTGCTCTGAGCTTCTTTCCCTCCAGAAGCTGGTACTGTATGTCCATTTTGTCAGCACAGATACTGAACAGACTGCCCTTCTATCCAAGTCAGGCTTTTCTGAATGTTTTTTCTTGAAAGCACCTTACGAGTCCAGGATTAACAATTCCCGAGAAAAAAAGTTTCAAGTCGGTAGATGCATCAGCATGCATAGGCTGCAGAGGAACAAGTAAAGATTTATTCCATGCTGAAAAGGGAAGAAAGGAAACAACGTTTCGGCTGTGGAGCCTTCTTCGGGTGTGTCGATCAGGCGAAACGCTGTGTTTCCTTTTTCTCTTTTCAGCATGGAATAAACCTTTACTTGTTTGTTTACATCTGAAAATGGTGAAGAGAAAATCGCATTTTGTGTAAAAATACTACAACACAGAGACAGAGAGGGGATGCTCCTTATGGCGTCACAGTGGGCTCTCAGCTAAGGGTCAGCTCAAAGCACTCACTGCGAGAGCAGGAGGATCCTTTCAGTCTGCACAGTCACTTGTTCAGCATATTTCCTGAGGCAAGCCATGACCAGGATTGCATAAGTTTTGGCACAAAATCGGCCCAGTGTTTGCCGGGGTTGGGGTGGGCTAAGCTAGAGCTGGCGTAGGGACCTGACGTTCACTGAAAGGCAACGCCTGGGACTAACCAGCACCTTGGTTACTGGGATCTGGAGGGCACCCTGGGACCCTCTGGATCCCAGCCCAGTGTGGCGAATGTCTCAACTTGGGATCATCTCCAAGGATATGGCGACAGTCCATGTTTCCCTGCTGCTGACGCATCAACCCAACTAACCCACATTGAGAAGACATACACAGCAGGAAAAATACCATCAACTTCAGATTGTGTAAAAGTGAATCTTCTTCTTCTTCTTCTTTTTCACAGCCTTAGTCCCAGACTGTCCTGGGGTAAGCTGCTTTGGTTGCTCTTCTCCATTTGTCTCTGTCGAGCACATCTTCCTCACTCACTTCACATACCTCCATATCTTTTCTCACACAATCTATCCATCTCTTTCTAGGCCTGCCTCTTCCTCTGTTACCTTCCACCTCAAATTCCATTACCCTCTTTGTTACTTCCTCAACGTCCCTCCTCATGATATGTCCATACCACCGTAACCTCGCCTCTCGCATCTTCTCAACCACATCCACCACCCTACATCGTCTACGGATTTCTTCATTTCTGATCTTATCCTTCATTGAAATCTGCAGAATCCATCTCAACATCCTCATTTCAGTTCTTCTCATCAAGTTCTCTTCCCTCTTTCCAACTGCCAAGCATTCAGCTCCATATAGTAGTACAGGTCTAATCACAGTCTTGTACATTTTGCACTTTAACTTTCTGGGAATTGTCCTGTCACAGATTATTCCAGTTATTTCTCTCCACTTGTTCCATCCAGCTTTCACTCTTTGTTTTACTGCCTCCAGTGTTTCTCCTCCCTTTACCAGTTTTGATCCAAGGTATTTAAAGTCATCAACTTGTTTCAGTTTTCCTCCATTTGTCTCCTCAACATTGGTCATAGTATCTCCTCTTCTCTCCATTACCATTATTTCAGATTTTTCTGCATTCATTTTCAGTCCAACCTTTTCCAGACTCCTCTGCCATTTGAACACTTTCTCCTGTAGTTCTACTTCTGAGTCTGCCATCAGTGCCACATCATTGTGTAAAAGTGAATAAAACTAAGAAATAATAATAATAATAATAATAATAATAATAATAAACTTTATTTTATATAGCGCCTTTAAAGGTGGCTTCTCAAAGCGCTTTACAGGATGACAATAACAATAAATAAGAAGACTACAACAATAAATAAGAAAAATTTCACAAGACAGGACACAATTATAATTACAGCAATACAACAATAACAATAGAGGAGACCGTGGAAGATGGTATTAAGAAGAGCAGAGGGGTGAAGAATGGAACCAGTTAAGTAAAGGCTTTTCTGAAAAGGAGGGTTTTGAGTCTGGATTTGAAGGAGTTTAGAGAAGGTGACTCTCTAATATCCTTGGGCAAGGAGTTCCAGAGCTTGGGGGCATAGCAGGAGAAGGCCCTGTCGCCCATACAATGTAGACGGGCTTGGGGGACAGTAAGGAGGGCAGAATTTGAAGAGCGGAGGTTGCGAGGTGGGGAGTAGGGCGATAAAAGTTCAGACAGGTATTGAGGTGCCAAGCCATGTAAAGCCTTGTAGGTGAGCATGAGGATTTTAAAGTCTACGCGGAATTTGACCGGAAGCCAGTGCAAGGACTCCAGGATAGGAGTAATGTGAACACTTGCACTAGATCTGGTCAGGATTCTGGCTGCTGAATTTTGGACATACTGCAGCTTGTTCAGAGTAGATTTAGATACCCCAGGGAGCAGAGCATTGCAGTAGTCAATTCGAGAGAATACAAATATGTTGATCAGCTTTTCAGCCACAGTTAATGATAGCATAGGGCGTAGTCTTGCGATATTTCTAAGGTGAAAAAAAGATGTTTTGACAGTATGCTGTACATGTGGGTCGAATGTTAAGCCAGAATCGAATATAACCCCAAGGTTTTTCAATTTTGATTGGAGCTCAAGTACAGAGCCATCTACAGACAGGGTTACAGGACTGGCTTTGCGAAGTTGATGGGGGGTACCAATAAGCATGACTTCAGTCTTGTCACAGTTAAGATGAAGGAAGTTTTGAGTCATCCAAATTTTTATGTCAGAGATGCAATTAGATAGAATAGAGACAGCCACATCAGTGTCGGGTTTGGTATGGATGTATATTTGAGTATCGTCAGCGTAAAAATGAAAGCTGAGGCCATGTGATCTTAAAAGCTGACCAAGTGGGAACATGTAAATGCTGAAGAGCAAGGGGCCCAGTATTGAGCCCTGAGGGACACCAGACTTGACAAGACCAATTTCAGACCTGTACCCATTGAGAGAGACAAAGTGACAGCGATCAGTGAGGTAAGACTTAAACCATTTGAGGGCAGTGTCAGAGACTCCAAACACAGTCTCGAGACGAGAAAGCAAGATGTTATGGTCAACAGTGTCAAAGGCAGCACTGAGATCAAGAAGGATGAGTATGGAAAGAGAACCAGAATCAGAAGCTATTAGGAGATCGTTGGTGACTTTGACTAGGGCGGTTTCTGTGCTGTGAAGTTGACGGAAGCCAGATTGGAGGGGTTCGAAAAGGTTGTTTGTCATGAGGTGGTTATGTAACTGAAGTGTGACAGCACGTTCTAGAATTTTAGAGAGAAAGGGTAAGTTGGAGATGGGGCGAAAGTTGTTAAGATTGTCGAGAGCCATGTTAGGCTTCTTTGGCACTGGGGTAATAGCAGCAGTTTTGAGGACCGTTGGTACAATGCCGGTGCTCAAGGATTCATGTATTATATTGAGGACAATGGGACAGAGAGAAGAGAAACAGGACTGAAGAAATGAAGAATCAACCTTTTCAAAAAGTAATAGTGCACAGAAGATGCTTACTTGGTGTTGGAAACAACTCCTGTGATCATCTCCCCCAGTGTTTAGTACTCACAGCTCTTGGTGTTCTGTCATGTATTTCTGAATCTAAAGCATAATATTTATTCATCTGAGTATGTGTGTGTATATACAGATGTATTTACACATGTATTTATAGAGGTGTATTTATATATGAATATGCATATGTACTGTACATGTTGGTTTAATTCTTCATTTTCTTTTCCTTTCAAGCTCATTCCATAAAATTTCAATTGAGAAAATGCAGGTGGGGAACAAAAAGTCCAGCATCACAAGTTTCAACTGTCTTCCCAATTTAAACACTTAAATGTACAGATGTGGGATTAGCCTGGCCTTGCTTAGAATTGTGTTGAAAACAAACTCTTCTTTCAGACAGCTCTCCTCCAGAATATTGTATAAATGTAAGGACATTTTCAAAATATGAAAATGACTGATTTCACTTTTCATTGACAATTTCAAAATAACACAAAGCAGTGATTAGAATTCCTAAATGTAGGGGACTTTTAGCATGGCCGGCGGTGTTCCGAAGCAGAATATCATCTCTCTTGCAAACAAATCTTTTATGTGTGGAAATTAATTATTAAAGGTCTCACTTTTTCTAAGGTCTGACACTAAGAGGGAATAATAAATGCCTCCGTGAGTCGCGTAGCTGTTGTATCTTCCCAATTCTGTGGGATCGAACTTAACTTGCCGCCTGTGATTTAAAGCAGATCTGATGCAGAAAAATAGGGAAGAAGAAGCTTCTCCAGTAGAAATGGCCGGGTGGAAGAGCACAGTTCTATGCCCTCACTTTCTGTTTAACCTGTCAGTGCACTTGTTTACACAACAGAATCGACTGTCATCTTAACAGTTAATAATTAGGCTTCCTCCTGCCTAGAAACAGAGTGCCACCATGACAAAGGCAAACGGTAAGTGTGTTAGCTATACTTGCCACTGGTATAAACAGTTGAAGGGATGATTAATGAGAGGCGGACTAGAACTAAAGCAGCATTCTGAACAAAGACAATGCCCGCCTGCACAGCTGCCTGCACATACAAGACAGGCTCTGTCCAGGAACATAATCGAAGAAAGTGGGAAACAAACAGCAGAAAAAAAAATAAATAAACTTAACGGACAGCTCGTGAAGACTTCATTTAGCCTGAACGCTATGACGTTTTCAGTTCTTCATTAACATTTTGACACGCTCAGCTGAAAGGGTCAGGCGAGCCTCAGACACACAAGGCTGTGGAAAATGGATGTCCTTTTGTGACACTCCGAGGAAAGTGTGAGAAAAGGGGGAAAAAAAGAAAAGACCCCAAATAATTTCAACAAGGACTTTCAATTCTCTATTGAGGAGCATGCCAAAATTGACTTGTTTTTAAAGTTATTTTGTTGCTAAACAAAGACAGAGCCAGAAGGGCTTTAATGCCCCAGCAGGGGTGCCCCTGCAGGCCTTTTCAATCCAAGCCTAAGATCATGGGAAGGACCTGTTTTTTTTCTCTTTTTGTTCCATTATTTTTTTTTCTTCAACAAAAACAGGAAATTTAATCGGATGATCTACTCTCTTTTTAAAATGCATCATTAAATGTTTTGTTTTTTAAATACCCAATGACCACAGCCAATTGTGGCCTTCCTGAAGAATTCATGTTTCCTAGCTGACATGTTTATCTGATGAAAAAGCGACCAGAGAATATCTTTAAAATCTTGTTGGATCAATATGGGACACGTTGGTACAGTAATTTAAAACAGTTTAAGGGGAGAGGCTGTATTTGCAGGAGTTGTTGACATGAAAGTTGACATGGGGAACTAGTGATACCTCCAGTTTCCTTTCAGCATTTTTGTACCTCTGCAATGTTACGATGAAAACTGCTGTCATTTTTTTTTTCATATTATCCATAGCTTTGGCAAATGTGCCAAAAAATCAGAAGTGCCAATAGTGCCTATAGTCTTTAAACTCAAGCTGAGACACTTGCATTTCAAGGTAATGAAAACAATTACCAGTCTGAGGGGTGAAGTCAAGTCACAGTATGTAGGTTCAGCCTTTTCAGGAAAGCAACTGACAGTGGGGTAGGCTTCCAAGACAAGGGAAGTTTACTAGCTGCACATCAGCACTGAAAACATTAGGCAATTGCCACAACCTTTGTTCTCCCAGGGGGAACAAAAACTATTAGCTGCAGCCATTGTTCCAAACCACTAGGGGACTCTGAAAATCAACCCACCAGAGGGAAAAGATTGTTTCTTCAGGTTAGATTGGAATTCAGCTTCTAACAATAAGTGAAGATTACTGGTTTTATTGCCTTACTACTATTGTTTTATATGTTTGGGTCAGACAGGAAATCTTAAAAACAAATAAGTTGAAACTGTATATAATTTGATGGAAAACAAGTGGGGGAAATAATCTCTCCCTTGGGATTTTACACTAGCCTCATTTCTTCTACCAAGAGTCAATGTGCTCTCCTCTGTATTGGACTCCATTATCCAAAATATTTTGATGTGCAGAAGCTCTTTAGCATCTTTTTGTTAGACCTGCCTTTTACTGACCCTCCAGTTCCCTTTCTGCTTTTTCAAACATCAGAGCTGGTTCCTTTAATGCTGCTGACAGGGGGTTATTTACTCCCATATAGGTTTTTTCTCCAATTATACCATGGCTGCTGCTCAGTGCTGTTGATGGTCATCTCTTTGAGCACTCAGTTCGGCATCCCCACACTGTATTTTTCTTCCTTTACTTTTTTTTAAGCAGACTGTTATTTCGTTGTCTTCATTTCTGTGATTTAACATCTGACAACAGCTACTGGCACAATTTAATCTCCAGTTTGAGAAATGCCAATCTTTCATTTCCTTTATAAATTTTGAAGTTTGGGAATTTCTATTACATGCAATGTAGGGGTTTTTCGGTCAGAAAAACATAAATAACAAAATGTGTGTTGATTTTAAAACTGTACGTTTGTAAAGTCTGCTCAGTAATAAATGAACTTGAGCAGATTCTCCTTGACTAATCAACCCTGTTTCTGAAGTTGAACTCACAAAGGCACAAAAGAAAATTAACCTGAAATCAATTATTCAATTGATTAACACTTCTCTGCAGGAATTGTGGCAGCATTAATACAGGCTGAAACATTTAACTTTCTGAAATATACTTTTTGGTTGTTGTAAAGTTAATTAAAAGCAAAAAATCTGCAAGAAAAAAAACCAAATGATTTACAACTTTCTCACTTTATAACAGGCCAGGACAGGAAACATAAGCTGTGAGAAAGCTTTGCTTTTTTGCTACTGTGCCAACAAAACCACACTGACTTTGATAAAATAATGTGACAGGCAGAAAAAAGAATCTAATCTATTCACTCAACAATCTGATTGAACAGTCATGGTAAACTGTCTTTATCATATACACATTGCTGAAATATCGTCAGGACCACAATTATTCAAAATTAAAATTAAAATGGGCTTTACATGATCTGATCATCCCCTTCTAGACAAGAAAAACATGTCCAACTCATTTGCTACCTTAGTGCTCTATTTAGTATTGAATGTAATGATACATAGAGAAAATGATTTTCATGAGGAAATCTGTTTTAGCAAAAAAGCAGCTAAGTAGCACACGTCTAGGAGTGAATAAAACACTATAAATGCCGAAGGCGTACCTAGACACTTCAGTTATAAATTCTGCAGATTAAAGTAATAACTTGTAGACAAAGACTGCAGCAACAAACAGTTCTATTTGTAGGCTGGGCAAACGATTTTTAAATTTTTTTAAAAAGAAATAAAAAATGAGATATAATGATGTGTTCCTGCTTAACTTAGACATTGCACGACTTTAAAACCTATAAAAATGGGTTACGAGAGTTAAAAACCACTTTTTATGCGCGAAAAATGGGTGATTTTTCTTCCTCGTGATCAGCTCAGAATCTCTGTGTACGCTGTAAGGTTTTTACTTCTTAATTAAACGTTTAAAATACACGAATTTCATAAAGACAACACACGTTTCGAAGAGAAAAAATCTCATTCTTTTCTCTTCCTGTTGTGTGAAACTCATCAGCAGGTCTTTTTTTCCCAATCAGAGGCTCTGAAAATAGCGTACCGCCCACTGCGCTCCGTCAGAGAGGGGCGCGGCACCGAGAGAGGGAGGAGGCGCAGAGCGCAGCAGTACAGAACGAACGTTCTACTGCCTGGAGCGCTTATGGCAGCGATCGCGTCTGCATTTATAACTTAGTTTTTAAAATTAATCAAGCAATATGAAGCATCTCTTTTTACTTTTAAGTCACTTAATTATCATTAAGCACAGCTTTCTCACCACCTAGACTACTTTTTGATACCATCCTTAGACAAAGCAGAAACTTCTTGTTCTGTCTAATGACATTACAAGTGGAAAGATTACAGAATTTAATCGTCTTTAAATTTGTTACGTTATACATTTTAGAAACGTTTCATCCATACAAACACCACAAAACTATTCTCGATTGTATTTCTGAATGGTATGTTATCACTTAGTTCACTGTTTTAATTACACCTAATTAAGAAAGTTAGGTGTTAGCATAAACTATTAGCAATCAATATTAAATTTAGCACTGTAATAAGTTGTTGCACTTTCCCCCGCATCTTGTAAAAATATATTTTCATTGTTCAAATATACATTAAATCTGACTAATTAAATATAATTCAAAATATTTTGCTAACAATGTTAACTGTTTATAAATAATAAATTGTATTAACTAAAGAGTAGGATGGCACAGTTGTTAGTATGCTTTTTGTTTTGTTTCTTTTTCATAAATACAACAGTAGTACCTGATGTCTCAGCGCCTTTCAAAATTAAATTATGCATGCAAACCTGTGAACTAGAAAGATAACTAAGATATCCATCCATTTATAATGGTGGCAAAGTGGTTAGCATTGCTATCTTGGAGCACTGGGGTCCTAGATTCAATTCCTGCCATCCTATGTGTGTGGGGTTTGCATGTTCTCTCTGGGTTACATGGTTTTTCTCCATATGTGTGATATGACTCCCTCTCGCACTCCAAAACATACTGGTAAGTTAATTGGTTTATGGGAAAACTGGCCCTGGTGTGTGTGTGTTTGTGTCTGTCTGTCCTGTGATGGACTGGCGCTATGTCCAGGGTGTATTCTGCCTTGTGTCCGTTGCTTACTGGGATAGGCTCCCAATCCTCTGTACTGGATAAAGAGATTAGAAATGGATGGAAGTAAAGGCACTGTGTGGATTGAACTATACTCAGTGTTAGAAACCCACTATGAAATGGCAGCATCTCACTGAGAATAAAATATTTTATAGTGCTGGCTTAAGTAAACAGCCTTTCCACCTCTCTTGCACATCAGTATCCATACCTAGTTATTTAAACAAATTGCCTCTAATTATAAACATCTTAATATGCTGGCTCTGTGGATCCGCATCAGCGATGTTTGCCCATTCCTTCAATTCATGTGCATCCAACACACAGTTCAATGCTAGCAACTACACAAAATCTAAAATACAATCCTCATTTCAGTATCTATGTAAACATACAGTCTGTTAACTTCATCATCTTCATCAAAAGTATGCCTAACCCCATTAGGAAGTGTTCTTGTTATCAGTGTATTCCTCAGCTATCCCAAAATTATCTTCTTACCAACATCTCTAGTTTTTTATCCTGCAATAACTCAGCCAACACTTAAATCTCGAAAAGCTGCTTGTGTTCATTTCTTTAAATCACAATATCATGTGTAAATACTGTCCATATAATACTCTGCATTGTGGCATAATAGTTTATTTTAAAGGGAACTAGTGAAACTAAGAACTAGAGAAATCAAGAAAGGCTTTTTTTTCTAGAATTAATAAATGCACATCCTGTTCACTGGGGAAATTAAATCCACACTGAGCAATCTTCAATATGTTCAGAATATGACAGCGAGAATCCTATCAGGGATGCATTACACCTGTTTTCAAGTCCTTGCATTGGTTACCTATCAGGTTTCGAGTCAACTTCAAAATCCTCATCCTCATTCAGTACCTACAGTATATAGCTTATTATCTGTCTACTCCCCACCTTTGTCCGTCTGACTCTGGTCTTCTAGCTGTCCTCAAGAACATCTACATTCTGTGGGTGACAGGGTCTTCTCTAGCTGCACCCCAGAGCTCTCAATTTGTATTCCCAGTGATATCAGTCACGTACCCTGAGTGCATTTAAATCTAACCTCAGAACCTTTCTTTTCAGAAGACTTAGTGTCTGTATCTGCTTCATTTTCTAATTTTGGTAGCACCTCTAACTGCTTGTCTTTCTTATATGTATTTACTTTGTAATCTGTGGTCCTTTTATCTGTTTTTACATCTACTGTATTGCTTTGAGATGCCACCTTTAATGTTGATATATCAAATAAAGTTTTTTATTATTGTTATAGAGAAACATGATCAGTTTTCCCTGGTCCAGATAAAAAGATCTAAAGCATACTAGTTTGTCACTCTTCTCATTCCCTTTGCTAAATAACTTTTCATACTAATCTGATCAATCTAACTGCCTGTTTTCTGTGCTTTCTCTATCCTGCTAGATTTGCAATTATTCTGAACATTTTCTTCTTGAAATAACTCATTTCTAAATACCTTTTTTCACTGTTAACATCTTGCAGCAAAGCTGCGACAAAATATACACTTAGCACAGTTCATCCTGCTACCAACATTGAATAACAAAATCTTAAGATTTCTATATTTATGTCTTTATTTAGTGGTTTCATTAGTGACAAAGGCTAAACTTTCTTGGAAAAATGTATTTTATGTGTTGCAGAAAAAACTGACTTGCTTTAACAAAGTATGTTTACAAATCCTTTCACCTGGCAATCTACCTGAATGCCCAACTATCTGAGAAGCCCTCCATGAAACCATGGTTGCTATTAATTCATTTAGGGCTTATTGACAGAATTGCTGTTTTTTATGCATGCTAATTTTCTGATTCCTCACTCTGTTTCATGTTTATAGATAAGACTTTATTGATCGTGAAGGGAAATTGATGTACATGATGAACATGTTTGCATGTTCTTTTGTAACATACACCTTTTTGTGATTTTTTTTGTATATCTAAGCAAGTGTTCCTGCATCCCTCTTCTGCACTTTAGTCATGGCTTTTTTTCTGTTTGCTTATTTCAAAGCAACACCTGCTCCATTTCTAAAACTTTTTACTCATGTGCATTTTTGTATTTTTTACACCTCTAGCACTTTAACATCCTGAATTTTCATTTGCCTTAATTTGTAGAATGAACTTGAGTTTTAGCCTAAAGAAGTTTTCATTATCTTTTGTTTCTTGTCCTACAACTGTTATTATTGATCACCGAATTATTGTTCTTGACATGACTTCATTCAGCCTTTCCTGAACGTCTATGACAGGCAGAGAGAGTGCTGTTTCTGGTGCGATCTTTTGCAGCTGACATTTCACTGTTTTAAACGAACAAGAAATTAGATTGCTCATAGATCACTTATCCTATATAAACACAGCGTAATTGCCCTCCGAAAATCCTCTTTTTCTTGTTCGTTTTAGAGACCTTGATCGAAACTGATTTTAGATGTCAGAAAGGATTTCTTTTCTCTGTATTTCCTACATTGCTTTGTCGAGATTTTAACTTTATATCTAGGCTCAGATTTCAACTATAAATCGTACAGTAATTAATAGCAGTAAATACTGATGTTTTGCGCACTCTTACCACAAAAATATATATGTTTTGTAGCTGGGATGAACTTTATTTCATACGCGTAGCTACTGCGATTCGGACACGGACGGTTAAACATGGCGGCAAATCAGACACCCAGAAGGGGGGGGGGGGGGGGCGTTTTCTCGCCTCCATAACTAAAATGCCAAATAGGAGTGGCTTAAGCGACATACACAGTCGTGTAACTGACAGTTTGAGGTAGCCTATCGTGTAAATTTCGCTTTGTTGCTGATAGGTTAAGCTTTCGAAACTCTGCCCCAAAGTCATGTGACTGATTTTTCGCCCTGTTTCGTTGGTTAAACGCAATGATCACAAGCACCACCATGGTAACTGGGATGTGTAGTTTTTAAGTCCGTTTGAATTATAACTGTACGTACTGTCTTCGTATTTGGCCAGGGCTTTAAAGAGAGGGCGCGCCAAAAATTTTCGGTGCCGTCGTCTCCGCTTTAAAGGTACCCCCGTCGCGGAAGAATTCGATCTCGGGACGTTTGCCCAGCGTACTATTTGTAATAGGGTTTTGGTTTTAAGCAAATGCTTTCACAGCTCTCAAGTGTATTTACTCTTCATTTTTTTAATCTTTTTTTTTCTGGCAAAATCCCACACAGAAAAATATCATATCTGCAGAAAAGACCCGGCTGCATCTCACAGCAATAAAGAGAAGCTGCCTGGTTTTCAGATAATTTTGAGAGAAAAAACATGTCCCATAACTAGGTCAATAATAACCTCTTTTTTCTTTTCTAAAGCTAGAGCAGTAAAGCCCCCCCCATTATGAATTAATAGGTGTAAACAGACAGATAACAAGAAAAAGCTATCAGATGGCGACTCTGCAGGTTGCTGTGTAGAGACATCAGCACAGATATTTTCTGGAGGCAGTGACACAGCCTTAGAAATTAGTTTCTATTGAAAGTGTTCCTTATGAGGAGCCACCAGGTGACCTCAGCACAGCTCTGAGCCCGAACATTTTGCCGTCTCCTTTCCACTCCAGGGGCTCTCCTTGTGCTCCCTGTATCCCACCTGTGTGCTGCCGCAATGTTACAGGTCAGGCCTTCTCCCCTCCTTTCGAAGCTGGAGCTAAACAATGACTTGTTGGCCTTGGTTCTGAAATGGTGAGATCCAACCAAAGACTGCTTGGTGCTTGGTGTTACCACCAAAAAAAAAAGGACGCAGAGGTAAAAAATTGAGTATTTGATAAAAGCTGAAGAAATGTCCTTTTTGTGTTGAAGAAGGCATGCTGTAGATTCACATGGTAGTTTCAGCTCATGGGGCCTGCACGTGACTTCAGAACCAGCTGAGTTTAATTCCAGGCTGAGAAGTGAAAAGAAAACAAAAGGAACACGCAGCACTTGGGCTGTACAGCCTCTCTGGGTGTGAGGAAGAGAGAGGGAGTAGATTTCGGCTCTGCGGGTATTGGGTGGGATTGAAGGGCTCTCAACCATTGCTTCTGTCACCAGAAGAAGAAAAAAAAAATGAAATGAAAGAACATAAGGATTCTGGACACAGGTTGTACAACTGCTTAACCATTTGTGGGTTTTGTACATCAGGCCATATTTAGCAAGAGGAGCCCGGCACCCATGTGTCAGCTTAGCACTTCCAATTAGACGCAGTTATGTGCAGATGTTGTGCTCATGTGAGATTTAACAAGCGCGCTTCTGTACCCTCCTGGGATGTTTGTGTCCATGTTACATTCCAACAGAGCTTAAGGGTAGAGGCCTCATTTAAGCAGCGAGTCATTTAACAATTCAGGATAACAGTCAAAAGAGAGAGAGAATATATAAAGCCTGGAACAGGCTCTGTATTTTAGAAAGACAAGGATGAAGGTGCTGGTGCAGAAGATTTTGAAAGAGACTGTGTATTTTTGGATCTGTCTGTCAACACATACAGTACACAGTAGTTTTGCCTAAACAGACAATCAAGCACTAACATCCTCTAACAGCTACTGTCTGACCTTGAGGGACACAATTGGAGAATAAACTGGTAACATTAAGATTAGCGCCTGAGAGTCACATCCCACGAGGATGGTGGAAGCAGACCACTGATGGTAGTTCAAGTCATTAACCGATTTAGACTAAGAAATGAAAAGATGCTATATATTTTATTTTAAATGTTTTTCACAGGGCTTTACTAAAGAATGATTATACAAAACTGTTAATGGGAAATAAACACATTAAACAAAGCTATCCTAAAAATAAAACTGAATTTCAAGGTTCAGATTGTTCAAATAATAAAAATAGAATATTTTGCAAAATGTTTAAAGAGGATCATATAATCAACCTGTCCTTTAGAATCTGTTTCAGTTTACTACAGTAGCAGGGGTTTGATCAAAAGACAAGTGTTTCCGGAATCTTTCATGAAGAAAAATGCAGAGCAAAAAATAAACAAGAAATGCTGTCTACATTAAACCATTTAAAAACTCACTTTTAAAACATCTTCTAGGACAATAATTTTCAACTATTATAATCATAAACAGATTATGAATGCTGCATGTCTGTCGAACCAAATGAAAACTACCAGAACATATCAATATGTGTACTGCCATGGCCAGACTGTTTTCTGGGCAAATTCCAAATGGTTCAGTCACATTTTTTAAATTATGTTTGTTTTTTTCAGCATTGTACTCAGTAGACTTTCCCCCACAATATGTTTAATTAGCCTAATTTTCTTGATTCTTCACAGTTGCTTACAGCAATCATCGTGATCAAAGTCAGACTAAAGTGATATCAGGGGACTGTTGTCTTCAATATCCAAGATACAAAACCATTGAATCAATAGAGGAAAACACAGCATTTTTAAGTATAGCTTTAAGCAAACCGACATGTCAAACACAAAGACTTCAATTGAAGCCACTGAAACTAAAATAAAAAATGCATGATTTCCAAAAGAAAAGTTCTTTTATCTTCAAATAAGATCAGTAACAGGGAGGATTTTTTTTCAATCAAAGTTATCATAAACTCACTAAAGTAGTTGTAACAAAGCAGATACAATATAGAACTCACACATCGTGAATATGAACTTTCCAGATCAATAAGGTTAATTTGCCTTTCTTTTTATTGTTTTACAGATAATCTTCTTTTTTTACATTGCATACTGTGTATTGATAATGATGTGTTATTCTCTACTTCCTAGAAAACAATATTTTTTAATGTACAGTATCTACAAGATGACAAAAAGTGTTATTTGTTTTTTTGTTGTTAAGAAATTAAAAATTTAACATAAATGAGATGAAACATTAGTAATGTCAGCAGTAATAATGACTATTTTTTTAATCATTTAGATTATTTATATCAGTAAATCAAACAACAGCAAGTAACTGACCTTTATTGGCTTATGATTTGCGCTGTACATCCAGACCATAAACACGCTTAACTTTGTGTCAGAACCTTAAACAGAAATAAACCTCCAATGCGACTGGGTCAGCAACATCTGTATGGGGTCAATTGATTGAAAATTTTCATACATATAGCCTGGGGCTGTCTTGTGCACATTCCCATCAAGATACAGAAAATTCACGTTGCCTGAAGCCAATCTGATTAATGTTAAAGAGAAACATTACACACACGCATGTTCTATATGAATATATAAAGGAGCAAGTGTAGGCTAATTCCATGCTGAAAAGTGAAACAATGTTTCAGCTGTAGAAAATTCTAAAATATTCTGCTCGACTTCTATTTATGCCTTTTCAGATCACATATAGCCACATTTTCTTACTCCTACTCCAGTGCTACTCTCTCTATAAAATATTTGTACCTAGATATGACTAAAGTCAGATACAAACCTTAACGTTTGTATACTAAAACACATTTACATAGCCTGGTAATGCATGATCAGGTATCAGGACAGAGCAAAACAGGATGGAGTGCCAGATGAACTCTAGGGTAACAGAAATGACAATGTTGTTTGTTGCTTGGAAGAGTCTGAAGCCAAAAGATCTTATTTTCCCACACTGACATTCCTTGCGTCATGTAAAAAAAAACAGCCAAATAACCAAAAACATGAGAAGACGAGATAACATCGGAAAACACGGACAACCATGTCTGCTTAAATTTCACATTCTGATTAAAATAACTGCATTTCAAAGCAGCGAGACATACAATTGAGCCACAACTCAAACCTCCTACGTGGTTTTGGATATAGCCATCGGATGCTGGAGCAGACAGAGGCTCTCAGTAGAGGTTTTGGCCTAGCTGCCCAAAAAAATGGAAGGAAGAAAAAACAAAAACGGAAAGCAGAGACAGACACTTGAAGCCTGATGAGGGAGCTGGCAGATAGCTATCAGAGTTATCACTTCACACTACACACTGGAACCTAAACAAGCCTCTGTTTTCATTTCCATATACAGCGCTCTGTCTTTTGTTCTGACAGAGATAAGATGTATAAATTATGAGCGGCTGACAAAGTATACTCCAGTGCCTGAGGCAGCTCATCAATCATGTTCTGTGTGTCAGCAGGTAACTGATGTGGCCCCTACGGGCACTCCCCTTTTAGGTGAGGGGGGAAGGAATTAAATCTGCTGTCATGGTCCCAAGCAAGCAGCTGATCTGTATTTAACAATCTCTTTGAAGAAATAACAACGACAACGAAAAACAAAAACAAAACAGCAATAATCTTAAATATGTTTTGTTTAGTACTTTGTCAGGCTTTCCTCCTCCGGGTGTGTGCTGAGCGGATATGCCTCGCTGAAATCCCACAATCCCAATCAAAGGCGGCACCAGGATGGAGAAGCTCTCCGGGACGGACAGCAGAGACCACCCAGTGCCAGCAGGGAGGAGTCCAGACTCTGTTTTCTTTCTTTCCTCTGTTCTCCCTCTCTCCTCTGACTTGAACTTCAAAGCCGCAAGATTCCCCTGTCTGGGCTTCGGTCAGTCAACACAAGGGGATTGGAACAAAACTGTCTCTTATTAAACCCTATTAGTCCTTCCCCATTCTCTGCTTTAAAAAAAGGCATATTTTATGTAGCCTTTTTCTCCTTTGTGTGCAGCTGAATCCTCATGTCATCTTTTAGGCTTTTCAGTGGCAAGTCACCAGGCCCTGTAAAAGGGCTGTGTCTAGCCCAGGATGTAAACCTGTACTTACTGTATAATCTGTCGTACTGTATTACTTTTCAAATCTGTGGTTTTGTTTGCTTCACACTTATGTGTTTTTAATTGCTAGTATAGTCAGCATTGCTAAATGTACTCCAATAGTCAGAGAATAATAATACGAATAAGAATATTAAGAATTAAAGAAGAATTAAACACTGTAATTGCAGTTGCAATTATCCAGATGGGCTAGGTTCATAAAGACCTTTACAACAATAAAACAGAATAGTGGTTGGTTATTAAGTAGACGATTGCCACTGTAATTTACTTCAGGATTGCACTTGATACAATTTACCTCATAATCTTGCATAGGTCAATTTTATTATTAGTGATGCAAAATTTCCTTCTTTTAAATTGAGACTGTTTGGACAGTTTAGATACTTGCATTCTAAAGCTCAATTAAGCAGGAAGCGCATAATGAGAGAACTTTAAAAACAGTATCAATTTGTATTTATACACTGTCATCTGTAGAATTTGTAATCGATTAATGGATTTTTTTTAAATTGCGCTCCCCCAAGCTGAGAACAATCTGCATCTCAGGAGCAACACATTGCACCGAAACGCATCAGGAACGAGGGCTGTTCTTTATTGAAGTCACTTCATCTGACTTCCTTGGCATTCAAGCATCATCTGCAGCCCAGAGATGAGCATAACGAAACAATGAGACAGCACACAAGCACTGATACCTTGAGCTATGTGACAGGTAAAATAGGGTCTTTCTGAATCAATGTTCTTTCACAGCTTGCTTTGGGATTGATTTGGGTTATTCTGCTCAGTCTGCTTCTCATCTCACACAAGCTCAGTTCTGCTTCCTCGCCTATCTTATATATTTTAAGCTGTCTGAGTGAATCCCCCCCCCCACAGATATCAGCTCTCTTTTCCACAACCCCACCCCCAAACTTTCAGGATGTGCCAGATATTACAGAATTAGAAATTCCTCATCCTGACACTCAGTGAAGGATGGAGTCCCATTTCTGTCTGCGCTGCTCTATCAATGACGAAGAAGACAATGCTTAGAACTGCGCCATTCAAAGGGCTACTGACTAGAGGTCTGAGAGTTGTGACACCTGCTGCCATTGTCTGGATTGACAGAAAATGCTCCAAATGCGACTGCAACTGTGACTCTCAGATACGCTCTGACATGGAAATAAATAATCAAATTCTTCTCAAGCATTTCTGTATTAATATTACAAGATTACAGATGCACAGACTTAAAATCGGATATTTATTATGTCTCATTGTGTCCAAGATACATGAGAACTACAGTATCTATTAAGCTGATATATCTGTTAAAACTATCTACAGTCACATCACAAAGCAGAACCTTTGTGAAGCTTCCCATGTAAATACCGACTCTGGCCCATTTTTCCATTCGTCGTTGTTTAATTAGGATTCGAAGGACAATCCAAGAAAGCCATGCATATGAAATTGAAATTGGTTGAAATTATTAAGTGGCTGCACTCTGTCTTGTGACTTCCCCTATTTTCAGAAGGAAGAAAATGCCTTCTAATGTTCTCAGGAAGGAAAAATTTTACACAGCAGCACAAAGCTCATTAATTCAGCTAAAGATCTGTTTATTTGTAGTTTTGTGAAGTACAGTAAATGGATGCCCTTTCTTCTTTGGAGTGGAAAAAATGCAGGATTTAAAAGGTTACAGAACAGTCACTAAAATCTTAGACATGCTTGCCAAAGCAGGAGAAGAGCCGAAATAAGAGAATCTAGAAAAATGTTAGTTTAGCTGATCACATATCAATTTACAAATTAAATTGTGAAATATATATCTTTTTGAGGTGACATGGCTTCAGAAATATCACTTTCATTTTGGCTTCGGGTTTACCAGGACAGTAAATGACATTGTGGGTTTTGTAACCTGCCTTCTAAACTAAAGCTTATTAATGAGTTATGCAGTCTGCGGTTTTTAAAATGTATAGAAAAATATTCTGTAATCCAAATGAGTCAACACAGAGCGGTCTCTACCAATGAGAAGTCATATGTCATTTGTAATAGTAGCATCAGTGCAAAACATAAACTAAATAACTTTGAAGAATGTAGTACTCGGGAGAAAAATGTTTTTTTTGTTTTTTAACAAAAATGTTTTATTATTTTTTAACATATTTACAGAGAAAAATCATGTACTTTTCCTTACTTTAAGATGTTATCATAACATTCTATGGTTTGCAGCATTTACTTTATATTGTGATGTACCACTGAAATAGCATTATAAAATGAGCACTTATACAAAGAACTCTTTGCAAAAAAAATAATCTGTAGCATTAAGGAACAGATTTAATACCTCAAATTGTCATGATCAAATTCAATCTAAACTAATTTGTAATGACAGGATGTCTTCCCTTCTCTGTGAAAAAATAAAGGTAGAAAATGCATTCATTAAAATGCACGGTCATTAAGTTTAAAAGTACAATTTAAAATCATATATTTAAAGTTTTCTGATGCAACCAATTAGTCTTGTGTTATTTACTTATGTGTGCCAAATATTTGCCAGTTTATTCTAAATGTCATTCTAAGTCCATTTCAACCTCAAACAGGCAGAGTGGGATGAGATATTCGATAAAACTATTATCCCTGAAGTCACTACCATCAGTACTTCCATCAATCATGCAGAAATATAATTTATATTTACACAACAAAAACCACACATACAGAAATGCACTTTAATTAAAAGATGCATCATCTCCATCACAAAATGACTCACTTTCAACCTAAATTTTTTTGAAAATGTACATAAAATAATCCTAGTTGTGATATCAACACCTGATGTAATTAGAATTCAATGCTACTCTTTTAATTTTACAAGCACCACCATCATCATTTTTAATGAAACATGCTTGTCAACAGTGCAATTATCTCAAATTAAAACCCCTTCCTTCTCCAATTACGGGTTGAAAATCCTGTTTACTTCTCAGATGCAGCAACAACTCCAACTCTCTTTTGAGGCACCAATGCTACAGGAATACAATTCAGCAGAGGTGTCAGCTCATTCTGCAAAGCAGCACTAGATTCTGAAAAAAAAACTTTTAAAAACAGATTAGGCCTCCTTAGAACAAATGGGTTAAAACAAATGCTGCAATGTGGTGATTAGGCTAAATTAGTTAGATTAGTCCAAATCTAACTAGAAGGTGGTGATTTCAAATCTTGGGTGGGATACTGTAGTTGTACCCTTAAGCAAGGCACTTCACTCAGACTTCACTGGCAAACTTTCAGATTTATATAATGTCACAAATATAATCCGCTTTAGATAGCAAAATGTGACGAGAACATATGTTTGATACAAAGAAGAAACAGGTAAGGTTACAAAGCCATGTTAGTTCTGGTGACCAGGTTCTATACTTGCTTGACTTCACACAGATTCACATAGAGATACTGTATGAAAAAGATGAATAGGTAAAGCAACCTACCGGCCGCTAGCCTGATATAAAGATGATATTAAGTAACTTTTAAAAGACAATTTACAAAGCTCTCAAGCGCATGTACAGTATAGAATATGTTTCATGCACAACATTGCATTTAATGAACTCTCTTAGTTAAAAAGACTTCTGGTAGGCCTCACTGAGTTGGATTATGTGTCCCTGTTTGTTTGTATGACCCGGTACGACCCAGAGTAAACGTTTTTTAAAGAAAAAAGCAGAATCTCATTAGACCATACTAAACATCCCTAAATACAGAGAGACTACGAGATGAGTTAAGGGTTGCTTAAATGCACAGCTGCCCTTCACTTCTGAATCACAGTTCTGCAAATTATCATTTGTACTTGAAATCCATCAACTCATTCCCACTGTAATCCTACCTGATGTGTAACTGGCACAAACTCAGACAGACCTGTAAATTCAAGTTACTGCTTTTCTGAAGAATTGCAACTGCACTTGGAATTAAGGGTGTTTTCAAACTGTTTTGATACTCTGACAGTGTTAATCTCATTCAGCTATGCATGTCTCCAGAATGTGGCACCACCACTGTGAAGCAGGTTAAGTAAACCCTTAAGGATACGGTAACTTTAATTTACATCTGATCTCTTCTGGGGAAGAGAAACACAAAAAAGATTTTAGCTGTCCAAACATGCAGGTGCTCCTGTACTGACAGGTGAGACATTATAAGAATATGACACTGATCCCAAATCTTTAAAGTCCCAATATCAAGAATTTGACCAGCACTTTCCTGGCAATTTCTGAGGACATTGGGGAGGCACACTGTGGGCAGCATCTCTGTTCTAGGGTGTGGGAAAGTTTTAGAATGCATTTTCTAAGGATCTTGCTCTGAATCCAGGAATGAATTTAATCACACAGCATCTGAAAACCAAGACTCCAACGTGGGTGTCTTGCAGTCCAAACTGTGTCAGTGGGAAAATACTGTCTTATCTGCTGCTCCAAACCCTGGCATGCAATCATAAATTAGTGGTGAAAGCTTGTAAACAGATTTCACAGGGTCTTTAACTGTTGAGCTGTTCTTTTCTGGGTTTTAGTATGCATCTTGCTTCCCAAATCCTGATTTCTTCTTGAGAAAGAAAGTGCCTACTGTAAGATGTGAGAGTGTAAGTCAGTGAGATGAAGGGAAACATTTCCTGACTTCCACTGCAGTGTTCTTGGATGTTTTCCTGAATGAGCAAACTAAACAGACAGCACCTTTGCTCACGATCAGGAATGTGGACCTTACACAAATGAGGAAACTCACAAGTTGACTAGCTGAAGATTAAATAGAGAAGAATGAAAATATTTATAGTTGTACAGTATAACATCATAGTGGAGATATTAAATACTGTTTGGGAGGTCAAAGTGAAAAATATGAACCACAATTATTGCCTTATTACAATATCTACTTTATTGTACCAACAGTCCTCAAAACTGGTGCCATTACTCTCGTGCCAAAAAAGCCTTACATGGCTCTCGACAATCTTAACAATTTTCACCCCATCTCCAACTTACCCTTTCTTGCTAAAATTCTAGAACGTGCTGTCACACTTCAGTTACATAACCACCTCATGACAAACAACCTTTTCGAACCCCTCCAATCTGGCTTCCGTCAACTTCACAGCATAGAAATTGCCCTGGTCAAAGTCACTAACGATCTTCTAATAGCTTCTGATTCTGGTTCTCTTTCTATACTCATCCTTCTTGATCTCAGTGCTGCTTTTGACACTGTTGACCATAACATCTTACTTTCTCGTCTTGAGACTGTGTTTGGAGTTTCTGACACTGCTCTCAAATAGTTCAAATCTTACCTCATTGATCACTGTCACTTTGTCTCTCTTAATGGGTACAGGTCTGAAATTGGTCTTGTTAAGTCTGGTGTTCCTCAGGGTTCAATACTGGGCCCCTTTCTCTTCAGTATTTACATGTTTCCACTTGGTCAGCTTTTAAGATCACATGGCCTCAGCTTTCATTTTCACGCTGACAATACTCAAATATCCATACCAAACCTGACACTGATGTGGCTGTCTCTATTCTATCTAATTGCATCTCTGACATAAACATTTGGATTACTCAAAACTTACTCAAAACTGCGACAAAGACCTATACAAGTATTCAAAATCCTCATAGCTGTGATGCCCAAAATTTCTTGTGCAAAACAGATTATCACAAGCACTGATACAAAATACTTGTGCTGTAGTTGAAATGCCACCATAAAAGATACATGTTGTAGATATTCGAAATCTTCAAGGGCAATGACACAGCTAACTAGTACAGCACGAACAGTAAACCAGAAGACACTACATGGAAATGCATTTAATACCAATAACGGGAGGTATTTTTTAACCAAAGGGTTGTAGGAGTATGGAATAAACTGCCTAGCCATGTTGTTGAAGCTAAAACCCTGGCTTCTCACAAGAAACACCTGTATAAGATCCTCACATCAATTAACTACTAACTGCAGAAAGGGGTAGATTAGTAAATCTTGTTCCTTATTCCCACAGCCCTTATAATAAGATCATTTAGTCACCAGCAAGATGCCTCACAACTCCAGTTTTGCAAAGCCAGTACTATAACCAGTGAGCTATGGAGCCATCAGACTCTGCATTAGCAACAGTTGTGGGGAATTAATAAAAGAAGGCAGTATTTGATTAGCAGTATTTATTTTAGAGTACAGTAGTTTCTCAAGTATTCTAAATAAAAATGAAAACGTGTAATGGAAATGGTTTTGCACATCAACAAAGTGTTCTGCTACTGCTCAGAAGGCTTTTCCATGTGGAATATCGACACCATTAGCAATTATGCACCACTTTTGTGTCTATTCAGAAGGGCATATACTTCATTTACAGTTTACCCACCAGCCACTAAGCACAATATTCACACTCTTTAGCCACAACATAAGCTAAAGCCTTGCCATTCTTGTGTTCTATATTTAATTTCTAAAGCCATTTTCAAGGTTAATTTCTGATTTTACAAAACCAATAAGGTGCCATTAAGTGGGAAAGCTAGAATGTATGACTACATCAAGTCATGCTGTATATCAAGACATTGTTCTGTGGGTTAAGCAGAACACATTTTACATTTAAATCAAAGTTTTTGAATTTTAGATAGGGGAAATGAAAAAAGAAACCTGTCATCTTACGTGTGTTGTGGGAAAAGAACAACTCCCTAATAAGGATAGTTGATGGGCTATCAGTGCTTCAAAGGAACCCCACATCTTTCCATTCTGCTTTCTGAAATACAACACACAGCACCTAGAAATATAAGTATATATTTCTTTCAAACAAGGAAAAAACATTCCAAACTGTCAGCTTTTAAAGGTTGATGTTTTTTAATGAATAAAATTGCCAAAACAATTATAAAAGCCTCGCCATTAGATTCATACTCAGACTGAAATGCAGTGCACAAAGACTTCACAGCTATTTGGAAGTTTGATGAGCGATGACAGGGTCAACAGCATCTGATACTCTTACTAAATATTACTTTCAGGTGAAACTGACAAAAGCCTCTGAGCTTTTTATTTTAGGTGTGATAAAAGGTGCTAAGTGTGGGTGGCACAGCAGGCTTTTTCCTGATCAAATTACCCTTCAATAAGACCAGTGAATCTGGGTGCCAATTGGAAAACAAACAACGGAGTGTGATGATTGTTTTACTCCTCTCTGCCCCACATGTAGCTCCAGTATCAGGTGAATCGGCAACAGCATTTTCTGGCTTTTGAGGGGCTGCAGGGACACTGAGATATTGGCATACTGTAATGAATCTGCAGGGCAGATCTGTAAAGACCTTTTCTCATTAGGCATAAATAGAAACTGCTTTATAAAATCAGAGTATTGAACCGCAAAACGTATGTTTGTCAGATTATTCTTCTTGATGGGATTCACAGATAACTTCTGTATAATTACTGTTCTTGCTAGTTCAACGTACTTTTACAAGCTAAGTTAAGCAAGACCTTTTCTTAATCTGTGCTATATGATCATATTACTGTATAGATGATCCCCTACTTTAGCTCTAATAACCCTGAACCTTAAATGTATAGTAATACAGGTAGGACACATTAGGTTTGCTTTGTTACTTGGCAAAGTTTTGTAACCCACTTTATGGATGGGCGCTACTTCAGCAATTTTCCAGTTACTGAGTATTACCTCTGTTTCGAATGACTGTTGGAAGTGTTTTGTTAACACTCTTAATATCAATATCAACAATGTGTCTTGCTACTTTAGGCACGATGGTAGAAAATAGTAGAAAACCATTGAGCCCTCATGATTTGTTTATCCTAAATGTTTCTAGAACCTGTAACACTTTTGCCTCATCTATGCAAAACCAATTTTATATAAAGCTCTGTCTTTCCTTACCCAAAGGCACACTGTCAATTTCTTCCTTGGTAAGCACAAACACTGATTTAATACATTCGCCATTTGCTGTTCATCATCTAAATGCTTCCCCATGATTATCGCGGACACATTTTACCGCATACTTTACTGTTTTTTTGCTGTAGTAATACTAAAAATATTCTATTATTTAAAATCTAAATCTAAATTATTTTCAATCTTAAGATAGCCTTTCTATTTCATAATTTTTCTTTCTAATATCTTTCTTTGAACTGCGTTAGCAATTCATCACATTTCTTTTCTTTAACTGGAAAATGCTGTTTTTTTGCTGATTTTATCACGTGTTTCCTTTATCCCTTTATGTGTTTTTTTAATTAATTTGTTCAACTTTTTGGGCTACTGTTTTCCCAGCTTTGATTTACTTTTGGGTTAAATGTGTACTGTGTTTCAAGGAGAATGTCTATTATTAACTGCTCCCATCTGTACTGTACTGACTCCAAGTGTCCCCAATTCCATTCTACTTCTCTCAAACCCACTCATACCAGAAAGAGGCTCTTATCTTCTATGATACAATAATTAAGTCTTGTAACAAAAGACTTACAAGGCATGCGCAGAAGATGTAGTCGGGGCATATTTTAATTCTATTTTAGTTTTTACTTACAAGTATGTGTCTTGGCATTCAAGTACTAAGGTTTACTTTATAGGCACCTTGGATGCATTTCAGGCCCTTCAAAAGCCAGCAACCCTGTCCTGGGGAGTGTAGCCATTAATCAACCATGTGACTTATGACTGCCAGCTTTCTGAAGGTCAGGCTGCTAATATTAATGAGAACACGGCTAATGTCAGAAGTCAGGACAATTTAAAACACCTCATGATGAGGAATTAAACAAGGCACTGCATGAAAACATGGGGGGAAAAACTCGATGATCTGCTACATGAAAACACCAAATAATGACATACATTAAATAAATTAAAAAATGAACATAATGATCAAAATAGAATAATTTAGATGATATCTTTATCGATTCAATCCAAGCAACCAATTTGTACAGTTATGTGTTCACAAATACATATTAAAATTTCACAGATATCTTAGTAATACATGTACAGTTATAAACAGCATCATGTATTGGAATCTGAAATAGACTAATATGAGAAATGCACTGGGCACAATAAGCATTAGAAAATAAAGAAATGTTGAGCTACTACCTATGGCTTACAATTGAAATCTATTTCAGATGGAAACAAACATGTTTAAATACCAAAACATTAACTGTGGAAATCAGCACTTCAGCTTAAACCTGCTCGTTTTTTCTAGCTCTTTTAAAGTACAAAATTAATAAAATTGCTCTTTCACAATAAGAAGTGCAGCCTATGGCTTGCCTGACAGTTTCCTCGGTCATTATCACTAGACCCTGAGCGTCTCCCACGAGTGGACTCAGGGCTGACCTGCCATTTGCACAGAAGCAGCAGCCGTTAGTGGGCTTGTCATCTCGCCTATTAAGTTGATATCTTTATTCACAGGCCAGTGGCACTGCAGGCAGGCAAAGGAACGGCTCCTGTCAATATGCGCAAATGCTGCGTTGTCTTCAACAGAAAATGTCAACGCAAGGAAACGTCCCCAGGAATACCTTAACCAGCTAGATATGGCAGCGTCTAAAATCAATTCTTACCAGTGAGATCAATTATCACATGCTTAAGGTCTAGGAGAATTCATGTCATACTTGTTCTTGTCTGATGCCTGCCTGTTACTGAAGATTGCAGAAAGATGACCACTCCCATTAAAATCTGAAACTGCTCCTGTAGCACCATAACATAAATGCACCCGATGCACCTTCCTTAGTCACTAAAGGCAAACTGTTTCCCTTCCAGCCCCTAAAAGAATTTTAATGCGAGTCTGCGAGTGTACAATGGTAACATTTAAAAAAAAAGATATAGAGGAACAAGAGTGGAGCTGCATCGGATTTCAGGCTGCAAAGGTAGAGGAAAATCTACACTGAAAAGTCAAAAGAATAAGAAAAACTAATCCTTTTGCCTTTTTTACCCCCAAAACATTTTTGGGTTGTGTTTTGTACTTTTCAACATGGAAGAAACCTCTGCTTGTTCTTCAATAAATATGTACAGTACTTAACAGTGGTGGTTATAGTATGTTAAATATGAAAGTGCATATTTTGAAAAAATACACCTCATTTAGATATTGTTCAATGTTAGACTGATGAGATATGGCATTTTAAGGCATTTATAATAAAGTTATAAGTTGTCAAGTTTCACATTTCTATTTGACTCTAAATATTACATAGTTCATTGCTAACACATTTACATGAAAAATCAGTTTAGATATTTGAAAATATTTTTATCCATCAGTCCATTTTATCTTTTGCAAGGAACACTGAGAAATGTCGGTAGGCAGTTGTTCTGCATGTCTGGTCAAGAAGAGACTTAGTATTTTTAACACCTAATTTATGGAGGTGTTAGCCTTTGTTCCAAACTGAATGAAGAGGATTAGCTAGTTTAGGTGTTTAGTTATCAGTGGTGTTGCTGTGAAACATTCCCATTCAGTGTCTAAGTCTACAGAAGAATTTGCAGAGGACTGTATCGGTCCCCAGGATGTGTAGTCCAGAGTGAAAATTAAAAATCACAACTGCATCATGAATGCAAAAGCCCTAGAAACTGGATTTGTATATATTTTTTACATTAATCAATTTATGTTATTCTACAGAGAGAAAACGAATGTTTCTCCTCCTCTCTGACTCTGGGTCACCCATAAGGACTAGGGATCAGTGGCAGTCCTCTTATCTTCTTATCCTGCTCCTCCACAACAATACAGCTACATACTGTATATTCTCACTATAATGCTATAGTAGTATTATGTGGAGTAGGATAACACGAGGCAAATTTACACAACCGGTTTCTTTAAAGATTTACCCACAATTTAACAACTATGGCAACTTAAACCTTTGATTGTTCACACTTAAGACTATTTTAATCCTCCCCGAAGCCCAGCCTGTTTGCTCTGGGGCAGAGAAGTCAAACAGCCCATCTGGAATCCACATCTTCCACCCTCCTCTCATGCAAAAGCTGCTGAAGTTGTCAGCTCCACCTGTTCCGACAGGTTTCCCTAGCCTGACCTGCACACAGCCCTTGGGGACATTAATTATAGAACAGGCCGAGCTGTTGAAGAAACAGAAATGGCTAGATGTTGTTACAGTCCCTGTCACCTACTAATCATGTCCTGTGACATTGCGGGGCTTTACTTGATCAGGTTTCCCATTAATCATTCTTGCCTTACGCTTGCATTCTTTTTTCAGGGAGATTAAAGTTTAAACCCCTCATCCTAGTCTGTTTCACCTGCCTGATAGTCTTAACAACTCCCACATTTATACTGAATAGCTGAGGGTCTCCTGAGCCTTACAGACCCTATTTACTACAGGTCTTGTTAATAGGCAATTGACTGCTCTCGGTTAAGAGCTAACTTGACTACATGGCCATCCTCTATGCACATGTCGATTTAAAATAAATGTAGTAATCCAACCAGCTGCTCACCCAAATTTAAAGAAAGTATAATGGAAATGTCACTGCTAATGTGTACATTTTATCTCATTTATGTATGTGCACATAAAGAGTAGTTTAAAATTCAGGTGTACTGTAAATCCAGAATTTAAGTTATGTTTATTAAATAACACATAATAAAATGTTTGTACTGGATACGTCAATAGGATGGCTCTAAAAAATATTTGAATATATTTCTAATCACACAATGTTCAAATCTATTCATTCCACGTAAATGCTGAAAATCAATTCTGTAAATTGAATCCTCTACTGCTTTTTAGTCATCTGTTAGTTCTGCTGCACAAACCATCAGAAAGTTTCCAGCCTCTAGGTATTAAAGGAGACAGAATACAGAATGCAGAAGTAGAACTCTGTACCACATGATCACAGGGAAAAACAGAGAACTGGTGCTCTTCTTTTCAATGGTCTAATATTAGCAGGAAACATGTATAGAGCTTAATATGGTATAGGAACAAGTAATAGGTTTATTCCATGCTGAAAAAAAGAAGAGAGAAAACACAATGGTTTGGCCGTGGAGCCTTCTTCAGGTGTGTGAAGCCTTCTTCACACCTGAAGAAGGCTCCACGGCCAAAACGTTGTGTTTTCTCTCTTCTTTTTTCAGTATGGAATAACCCTATTACTTGGTCCTTTGCAGCCTACACATGCTGATGCAGCTACCCACCTGAACTTAATATAGTATATGTGGGCAGTAATTATACAATGGGTCTGAGAGTATTAAGAAAACTGGAAATCAGTTTAGTCGGGTAGGAATCTAGGAATACACTGGAGGAATTAACATCCTGCTTAGTGCTCATCAGCATTGTAACTATAACGTTAATCCATTAAATAGGCATACGGTATATTTGTGTTTTCTTAGGAACGCATTTCTAATAAAATGAAATAAAAAATAAAACAAGTTATGGTGTTTTTTAAGAGTTAACAGTCACCATGAATAATGTGATTTTGCATATCAATTAGAAAGCATACCTGTTTAAAAAGACTTAATACTTCTGCTTTGAAAATAACTTTTACTACTGGTGAAACAGGTGTCACTGGCTACTGACTCAAAGTGGAATGAGAAGTCGATTTAGACAGTTTTGTTTTCTAGCATAGTGCAAGAGTTAGACAGGTGAATGTTCATTTACAGTTTTGTACCAAGGCACTAAGTGTTATTCTGCCAAGCAAATGCAGAAAAAAAAACACGTACAGATAACTTCTGAAGGATGTATGTGCTCTGAGTGTAGCAGTTAAAGATTAAGGATAATTTAGTGTCTTTTATAAAACACTAGAAAAGCAATCAGGGACATGTCTTATGTATTGTGAATAGATCTCAAAAAACAATGACAGGTCACACTTCCTGAAGGTTTTTATAGTTTTACATAAAAATAAATAAAGTTCTACTGTGTTATTTACATCCCAATGTGCCTTAATGATGCACAGTTAATACGCACTAAATAACACTGTCTTCCATCTCAGACAGCTTTAAAAATAATTGACCAATATGTTTCAAGCAGAGACACAGTGGGCCGAGAATTCAATCGAGCAACTGACAGGATCCATTGAACATGTCACTAAATTCTACACTACTTACAAAGCAATGTCAGGTCTGGATGATGCTGTTGCAAGTTATCTGTGATTGTATCCATAAGGGTGTGTTGCCTAGCTCTCTGAAGTACGGTCTAGTTAACTCATTTCCAGTTGGTATTCCTTCTTAAGAAACGATAGACATTTACTTGCTGTCAAAAGCCTGACAGAATTCCCTTCTGGTCTTTGAACACAAAACAGGAGTTAGTCTTACAACAAAGAGAAAAACTGAAGAGACTCAATATTCTTCCAGGTGAAGCCAACAGGCAGAAAACATAACACCTTCCCTAGGTGTATATATCCATAAGACCTTACAGGATCAATAAATCCATCCATTTCTTACTGCTTTATCCAGTACAGGGTCGCAAGGGAGCCAGAGCCTATCTCTGCAAAAGGCAGGATACACCCTCTACAGGACACCAGTACACTTGAATACACTCACACCAAACTCAATTTGGTCTATTAATGTACCAGTACAGTATGTCTTTGGACTGTGAGTGGAAATCGGAATACCAGGCCAAAACCCACACCAACATGGGGATAACTAACAAACTCCAGATAGCATCCCAGGTCCAGAACTGAACTCAGGGCTTCAGCGCTTTGAGACAGCGCTGCTAACCACTGCACCACTGTGCCGACCGATACGTATTATACATCAGCCATTTTCAAAGCAGGGTGAGAATCACTGGAGGACCACCGAAAAGCCTCAAACAATATCCAAAGGGAATGTCATTCCTGACCAACCATGGGTCAGTTGTCCAGCAAACGTTCAGCTCATCTTAATTTCATTTCTAAACTTGCTGTGCATTTCATGCAAGGAGTATATTATCAGATATGATTTTGCGAACAGTGTGGTTGCAAAATTCCAATTCAAATGTTTCACTGATCCTGTGTATTGCTACTTGCCGGTATTATGAATCGAGTTGTTTTTATGATAGCTCACTGCTCCGGCAGATGAGCCCTCTTCTGTCCCTTCCTTAATAGACTTGTGTAGGTTTAATCTTGGCCTTCTGCATAGTTACAGGAAGGCAGAAGGATATCTGCCCCTGGTGCGTCAAAGCCTCACATATTTCATCGAAATCAGAATGAGACATGTGGGAGAAGAAAAGCCAGAGCTATCAGCAGCCTGACCCAGACATCTACCTGCCAGAACCTGACCAGGCAGCGACGGGGACACAAATACCAACAGCGCTGTTGGTTTGAAGACTCATTTAAAGTGCCGGCTTTACCAGGTTACCAAACAATACGCCCCTACTGAAAGCATCCACAAAGGAGCCGGAACATTGTCTGCTTTAAGTTCACAATGCTGAGCCAAGGTCTGTGTTTTTTTTGTTGTATATGTTTCTATTCAGCAATGGACTATCGTCGTCTTAGGAATGACAGTAGGTGGAAACGCTATCTTTCATTACACAAAGTATAAATAGTGTAATCTATCAGCACTGCCAATCACGATGATTGATTACAGGCTGTCACAGAGGAGAGTGACATATTAGAAAAGTTTTGTTAACAATGCCTATTGCTAGTCTGCCTGCCACAGAAGCTGGTGATTAATGTGTTGTCAGCCTGTAATCCCACACCCCTGGCTAATGAGGCAAGAATTTATCATCTTTACAGAGTGGCAGATGTCAGAGGGAAAGGAATCCAAGTGCTGGAAACAATATACTTTTTCTTACCGTGCCTGACAAGTCTGACAGGCTCTAAAAACCACAAAGAAGCCTTGTGTAAGCACAAACTTAAATGAGGAACTTTCATTTGGCATCTTCTTTAAATTCTGCAAATCAACAACTATCCCTCAGAACAGACAAAATAAAAAAAAAAGTTCCAGAAACTTTGAACTTGTATCTCCTTCAGGCCAGGAAATGTATTATATGTTTCAATTGCATACTGTCACCTGTCCTAAGACAAAAAAGAAATACTTGGATTTATTTTTTTACTTTTTATTCAGTGCCACATAAAATGCATCGTGAGCACCACAAACTATACAAGGCATCATATTTATTCGGTATAACACAGACTGCATTTTCAATTAGAATTTCTTTTGCAAAGTGCACGTCTTTTGAAAAAAAAAACACACACTGCAGTACATAACATATTTGAATGTTCTTTAAATTGTGTTTACAGTTCACAGCAATTTGAAGTAAAACTTACATTTTTCTGAGTTCGGGATTATATGTTTTTCAAGGCAGTAAACTAGAACAAAAACATTTTATGGAAGAAGTGGATTAGGTTCTAAATGGATCCAGTTTAATGGATATAATTGTCACATTATGATGAAGTGGTAGGGAATGTTATGATAAGCATTATCTTAAATATTGCCTCATGAACACTTTCCTTCAATACCTATACCACAGCACAGTCATAAGTGGAAATATGAATACAAAGGAGTTCACAAACAAGCCATCTGTGTTTAATTAAGCTGGCAACATCTTATAATCATCTGAGGAAAACAAAAAATTAAATTGCAATTAAACTATAAGGAATTATGCTCAGGGATTAAAGTCCTTCCCGAAAGCAAAGAAAATTGAACCAGCAGTCTGTGTTTTATAATTGCAAAGAACATCAGTTAATAGGTATCATAATTGACATAAAACAGCAGTTCGGTAATAATTAAGCAAACCCAGATTTGCTTTGAGGCTTTTGAAAAAAATATAAAAGGAAGGGACACATTAATCATAAAAGCCTTGAGTGGAATGTTACATCTAAATAATTCCAGGTGCAAACGAAAGATCTGGTTTAACTGGGAAAAAGATTTTTGCTAAACTGAAAGAATTCATTAAACTCATGAGAATCACAAATTTCTGTTTTGGAATCTCACAGGTATCTCCTCCACTGGAAAGCATTAAATGGTTTTTGACAACAGCATAAAAACAATGCTTATTCGAAGAAGAAAAAAACAACATTTGGACAGACTCAAGAGTGTCTAGACGGCCAGTGGCTGTATGTACTGTATGTCAAAGTTAATGTGGTATCTGTTCAAACCTCTGAATGAGATTTACACAAAACTTGCATCAAGAAAACCTGGAAAAGCTACAGATTGATGTAACTCAAGTTTGCACTTAGTTTAAAACATCTGAAGTTCTACAAGGCCTATGTTTTCAGCTAGAAGGTACAGTGTGTATTTCAATGTGATAAATGGTAGCATTCAGTTTCTTGGCTTTCATTGATAAATCTAAATACTTAGCAGATAAGCGATGTTCTATTGCTTAACAGCAGGCATGCAGCTAAGCCTTTTCCTGAATGAATGATTTTTTATTGGCCTTGCCCATAAATGACTTCAACCAATATTCCTACAGTACTTAATAATTTAAATAAGCATTCCAAAAAACATTCTGAAAAATGGAATGGTTATTCGCAGATAGTCTTTTTTTTATTTTGAGAAAAAAAACAGGACTTTGGTTCAAATTACAAGGCAAGTCTGAGAGAAACACATGGAAACATCTGCTTGTAGAGAGTTTGTTTAAACTTGCAATAACAACAACAATAATAATATATATATATAATTCATGCAGCCAGGGTCAAAAGACGTTTGGGTCACACACCCTTGCAATTTTTACTTTGAACAAGCTAATATATCAATCGTGCAGTAATTATCAACAATCATATAGGTTTTAAACTTTTACAGTCCGTTTATAATGTGCAATTGAATATGATTCATGTTGAAAACTGTGAGTCACCCCTCTAATTGCAGTTGTCTTTGTGGACAGCAGCCTTGCCCCAGCCTCGCCCCATCTGGGAGTTCACTTGCAGAGGAACTTAGCGGCTCGGCTTGAACCACTGCACTTCTCTTTGCCGTCATGTTAAAAAATGGCCATGTGTGCGAGCCCTGGGCAGCAGGTCCTCCGGAGGGAAATGCACAGCTCTTTCCTGTTTGCGTTCTAAGCAACAGAAAGAGCACAACGCCAAGTCAGCCCTCGCGCACATACGTAGAGAGCAGTACATTGACTTGAACACACAGCTTTCTGTTCAGGCTCATCATAAGAAAATCCCACATGTGACCATGACTAAAATAACACATTTTTCATCAATACAACACATGAAAAAGAACAAGATTCACATTGTAACAGGCTCACCCCTCGTGGCGTGGGGGCTGAGGGAGTGAGTTTTCTCTTTGCCACAGGGGTTGGGCTTTCTGGCGAAGAGGTAACTCTCTTGCCTCAGAAGCCAGCGACCAGGAATCAATCCTTAGTCGAAGCTGATCTTTCCCCCTTGAGGGCTACAATATGGATTTGTCAAGCTACGTACAGTAGGTCTGCCTTTACCACTCACAAAATGTTTGCAAAATGATTCCAAAGGGACAAGCTTGGGGATCAATTTTGAAAAAATATGGAATGGCAAAATCGATTTGGATTTTATGGTAATACTGAATTGCAGTACTTAATTACTCTACACACCAAAAATATGTTTTTTTAACACACCAAAGGCTTTTGTTTTCACTCTGAAACCCTTCACATATTTAGTCCTGTCAGTGGCTGTCGAAAGGCTGGTATATCAACATTGCTGTAGTAAGATTACAGATTTCCTCTTTTTGTTTACCTGTGACAATGGCTCATGCTTCCAAATATCACACTGCTCACTTTAGATTTCTCAGCTGTAGTAAAAGATTTTCAGCTCCAAGGAAGTAATAATGCATTATGCATGTTGTAAGACCAGAAATAAACATTAATATTGCAATTTATAGATTTGCATCGTCTTAATAAGCAAGATTGAGATGTATACTTACACATTTTTGGGAAATACAGCAGTCTCTGATTGTCTTGCCCATAAACTACTTGTCTTTTACGGTCTTTGATTTAGTACTGCTAGTTTCCCCATTGAGAACAATAAGATATTTGTGCTTTTTCACTCCTGGTGATTTATTTCCTGCAATGATTTGGCGTGCACACTAAAGGCACATTCATGCCGAGCACTACGACATGCTGTTCATAATTTTCTGGATGCTCGAGGGAACCTGGAAGTCCCAAGTATAGAGATGAGCACTGCAAGGATGTATTTCACAGCACTGGAAGGAGACAAATGGATAAACAAATAGAAACAAAAATGATGGCTGATATAGTGTGTACTTAACCACTACACCCCTCAAGCTCTTCCCTTACAAAACTCATCCTTTATAATCTTCTAAATCTGAAATTCCCTTTTCTGCATATTATGAATATAGAGACATGAATTAAGCCTTAATTATCTTAACTACATGAATTGCTAATTGAATTTCCCTCCCTAGAACACTATAAAGAGGACAGCAGTGGAACAATATCACAAGCTTTGACCTGAAGAGAGGATCGCCATAAATGGGCCACTCGTATTGAGTTGGATAAAACGTGCATTTTTAACACATGGTCAGTTCACCTGTCCATAACACATCCTTCAACCTTTAGGCATTCTTTTACCTTAAAACAATAAGCTTTCTAAGTTTTTCGATATCTTAATAGCGTTGTTTTTTCTTTGCAATCTGTATGATTGTTATGAACATCACCAACACCAAATTAATGGGATCAGAAAATAATTAACTGTACAACTAACTTTGACGCTACATGTTGTTTCCTACAATTGTTTTTATTTTCTTTACAGGTTTGCCTAAACTTGCCAAAAAATTAGAGTTTTTGTACAAATCCCGCTTGAACCCAAAGCCGAGGGATTGAATTTGAGCAGGTATCAAGTTTCAGAGCTTGCCTGAAACTTTGTGCTTTTGAAGCCTGGTTTTCGTTATCTGTGGAATAGATACAAAAGAACATTTCTTTCACAACGAAGCAGTGAAACCAGGAAGTGTAGCTTTTTTTGTGCAACTCTCAATAAAATGTAGGAGCCCATCCAAGGGCCATTCCCTTAAACCTGTACTCCTTGCTCCAGTTGTGGCAGAACAGAAACAGATGGGATTCACGGCTCTTAATGTACAGGTACATCAATAATTGATTGAGCAATAGCTCACTAATTAAGTTCACTATAAAGAACACAGGTGGGATGCAAACCAAGGCCCTGTGGCCCTTTGGGTCCAGGAGCAAAGGACACTGTGCTGAAGTAACTAATCGTCTTGTGTGAGTGGATTGTACTGTTATCTAGACACCTCCATCCTTTAAGTGGGTGGGAGATCTCAGAGCCACGTCATGTTGCTGTTGTTTCAGGCCCACATTCCTTCTTCTACTGGTGTGATACTCCAGTTCAGATAAATTCATGGAACTTAGCATGGTAACTAACAATGCCCAGCGTGCTATTACTAAGATGATCAATTACATACTCAGATCACAAACTTATTTTCCTAAAGCATACAGAGAATCAGTATGTTTTTAGGAAATGGTACTTCTTTACACCAATTGGATCTCAAGGAAGATATAGTTATAATGTAATGTACGTTATGTATGTTATAATACGGAAGATTATGTTATACCTTTCTTCTCCACTCATTTTTAGAACAATCCACTTGAAAGCATTTCTCCTCTCTGTACTGTGATTTGGGCAATTTGAGATTTTTTCTGCTCTTTGTCTTGGCAAAGACTGATCTCTAGATAGTCCTTACAAGTAATAAGAGTTAAAATGATACAACCCTGGAGATGCAGCACACTGCTGTATCCCAGATTCAAACCGCTGTCTGTGCTATCCACCCAAACGTGACCGAAACCTGCTGTGCCAAAAGGCCAGGCCCATAGCATGGGATTTCATATCCCATGATCCACTCTGTGATCCACATGAGGCAACTGAAGTAAAAAAAAAAGATAAACAGCATTTCTTGAATCATTTAAGAAGAGGACACAGCAAAAACTATGTGGAAGAACATTTAAAACCGATAACAGGAGCCACTTCTTTACACAAAGGGTTGTGGGAGTATGGAACAAGCTGAGTAGTTACAGTATGCTTTTGAAGGTGTTACCCTGGCTTCTTCCACAAAATGGCAGGATAAAATCCATTGAACAACTAGATACTACCTACCACAGATTAGTTGGGCCAAATAGCCTCTTCTCATTTGTAACCTTTCTTATGTCCCTGCATATGTGGTCATTATTATAGACAAAAAGGAAAAAAAAAAAATCGGCAGAATGCTGTTTCTTGTTTGCCAACTCTTAGTTTATATATATATTTAACTCCAAATTTTTAGAAATTAAAAAAGGATTAAAAAACCTTGTGAAATATATTTTTTCTTCTATCAATGCTATGTATCAGACCAGATGCATTAGTATAGCATCATCTCTGACATTTTGAAATAAGAAAGACTGTGCCAGTTATTTTTACGTATCCCAGTTATAACTGCAGTGTTGATTTAGTTTGCTGTCTTCCTCTCAGCTTCTCTGCGATGTGTCCACACAGCAGACATGTGAGTCTGTGTAGAGAGCCTAACCTTTCACTGAAAACATAACCAAACCAAGAGTGACAGACTGTTTTAAACACATTCAAGCTGCTGAGAGCATCACAAACCAAAATACCCTTATGCACATAAAAACAGAAACACTCATTTACAAAGCAGCAAAGATTCCAATATGTTGCTTCTTAAAGCCAAATAATTAAATGTTAGCTCTTAAGTAATATGTGGTTAAAGCAGTTTGACACCAAATTAATAATAGACGAAAGTCAGGTTTTAATTGCAGTTCTGAAAATGCAAGGGGAAAAGGCAGAATTCCAAACGGACTTCTAAGTTAAACAGTTTGTGACAGCCTGACTGTCAAAATGTCTTAGTGGATTAATAAGACACTTTTTTACATGTATGTTTTATAGCAAGTGAGACTCACTCACTGGTTAACATTTTGGAGCCATGGAAAAGGTTATGAATTTTGAAAAGTTATGGTCTTCATATTGTATTAAGGCTTACTGCTGCTTTATTAAAGACATATGGTCCACCAAAGTACATTATATTAAATGCCATGTTTGAAAAGCAGCAGCCTGGATCGCGGTCACATTCAATTCTGACGTGACTCCTGAGGTTTCCAAAGTTCAAAACAGTTCCTTTTATTCTTCAGGATTAACCATAGACATAAATCACTTTCATAACGTATGATTTCTTAATTTTACTGCATCAGAGGCTTTGGCATTAATGTTAATCCTTTTGTGAGTTTTGTGGAAAAAAAAATGGTGGTTTTGGTCACACGTTGCAAACAGAAAACAGACTCTCACATAAGTGTTGCTTGTTTTCAATGTAATGCTGTTTGAAGTTCTAAATGTATGCTTCCTCTGAGGGCAAGATAAGGTTCTAAGCAATCCCATACGCTGTGTGACGTGTCCCACTCTACAACCCCAGCTTCATATAGGATTAGGCCTCCTGGTTTGAGCTATGCTTGCTCATGTTTTAGAGGTCAGCACTAAGTAAATACAGAATTCTATGTGCATGGATACCTACAGTAAAAGGTAGGTTGGATTAAATGGTGTATGTAAATTATGATAATTATATGATAATGTTGAGAAGCTACAACAAATGCTTTCAACTTTTAGAATTAAAACAAATATCTTCTTACCAGCCAATCAGCAGCCATTCAATACATTTTGGATAAAATGTGCATTTTGCTGAGATTAGTACTCCTATGCCCACCTGCATTACTATTTTTAAAATACTTTAAGTTCCCACAAAGCCAGAAGAGCTGGTAAAAAGCCATAAACATGTGCATTAATTAAAAATAATTATGTGAAAAATGTACAACTCTGCTGCCTCAGGACATCAAGACAATAACACAACACCAAAATCAACCTTCATTTTGTTTTAAATTAAGCCCTGGGCTTAGTGAATCTAAGCTCTTGCAGTTTTTGAGAAATATTTAGAGGGATTCCACTGAACACTTAAATGAGTTTTGTTCAATTACTAAGGCTGTCACTTTGTGGGAAACTTAGCAAAAGAAACAAGAAGGGTGCTAATTACTTTGTGTTGTAACATTATTATTGGCACCCTGTCTTTTAGTGTAGAACACCCTACTGAACAAAACATGAAAGCAAACACAAATATCTAATTATGCCATCGTCTCCAGTGCCCACATTCCTCATGGGTTTGTCTGCAGTCCCCATTAATTGGTGACCTGCTCTATTGGCCAGCAGACTGTTGGGATGATGATGATGAAGGCAATTAAGGACAGAGTGTACACATGCCCTACAGAGCTTGTTATGGCTGCCATATCAGCTCTTATCAACCTCAAAACAAACAGTATGTAAATTCGTCCATGACAGTGCTGCTGAACACACGCAGGATGTTTGAGACTGGTCTGCTTTTACTCCTACCCTTTTTCAAACCACATATGTTCCCAGCAAGATCCGTCTATTGCTTCACCATGGCACAAGGTTCTCTTTACTCCCGAAGTTTAATTTTACACAGATCATGGAGGATTCTGCATTATAATGGATTAGATTTCTTAATATCCTTCAACAAAGGACTTTACTATATCAGCTTGCTATATCATTGATCTTTGGCTTTCATTTTGACTAATCAAATGCTGATGCTAATTCTCCTTCACTTTAGGCCTATGACCATTGCTTCAACAGTTTCTCCTATGAGGAAATATGTGGAATATATATGGGAGACATTTACAAAAGCAGGTCTCGATATATTTTAGCTTCATAAAAACATAGGCACAATCATACCCAGTCATTCTTAAATACAAGTTAAGTTTTCTCATCATAAAACACTCTTAATCCAGGCTTTACTCTGTAATCAGAAACAAAAGATTCATCTCACAGAAAAACATCATATACAGTTGTCTCTTCAATATTCATTAAAATTTATTATCCTCTTTGCTTATTTTATATATACTGTATATATCACTATGCTGGCCAAGTCCCTCATTTGGTCTTTGTTGTCAACATTTGTGTTCTAAGAATTGAAGCCTGTAATTTTTCATTGTAAACTTTTTAAGTGTTGTGTATTTTAGGTTACAATAACTTTTTTCTTGGAGACAATCTCGATTCCCAAACACGATTACGAAGTCCGTGTTGTTTGTGTTACTGGAGAGTCTACTTCATGAAAGACACAGTAAATCTTCTGCTGCAGGAATAATGCTAATTTATAATTAAGCATCATGCCCCTTCTATGGAAGTTCTACTCCCAGTTTGTTTTATTTTAAAAATGATCCATTTTCTTTTTATTCAGAACACACTTCACTTTCACAAATAAAAAGATAGAATAAAAAATCTGTTTGCCACGGTTTATAAACTGCATTTTTTTTTCTTTCAACAACAATTATGATGTTTATAGTAAGAGACAAAACACAAAAATTATACTTTTTAAAGTATTTCCCATATAGAACAGATAATTGGTAAACATTTAACTATTAAACTTCAAACATTTTCATCTGCGTCTTTTAATAATAATATGTAACAAGTAATGTTTATTGAATAAGAAAAAAATCTAGGTTCACATATGAATCACGAATACAATAGTCTCAAAATTATGTATTTAAACAGAACAATGTTCAAAATTTCCAGCTTTTGAAAAAAAAAATGTTTTCGTGCATGAATAGTACCTCATATTAATTTAATCAAGTCAAATTAAGCCTTCTCGACAACTCTTAATTAAAAGTTAAGAACCATTACCTGTACTGCTCAGCATCATGGGAGCCTGTAAGTCAGTGAGCTTCGAATGCTATACTTTCTTTAAGTTCAGAGCTGTTCAGCTGGGAAGTGGAGTGCAACACATAGGACTTCATAGCTAACCAGGTGTTAGAAGGCTAAGTGCTCAGAGCTTCAAGCTCTTCTACAACTTTTAATAATCAGCACAATAAGAGTCTGGCTGTTAAATCTAACCATTACAGTTTGTGGCAGCTTAGCACGGTCTTATTAGCAATCACAATTATGTTAAATAATATAAATGCATGGCAGTCTAAAGTAAGACTTTATCAGCCCTGAGCTACGCACCACGGAGATCTTAAATTGCAGAAAATCAGTGACAAAAAAATATAATACAAAATTAACCGTGCCCCAAAATATATTATTTCTTATAAAATATATGCTAAGAATAATCCCTAAACAATATCATAAAGAGTCCTGAAGTGTTATTGTTTTAGTCATTTATTATTCGCTAATTTTGAGGTAAAGCATTAAAAAGAGCCAGAGTGTCTTGTGATGACTCTAAGAAACTTAACAACTAAAAATATAAATAATAATTCTGAAAGATGTTGTTAAAACCACATGCATTTTCCATTTGTAAATTCTTAGTCAGGCATCTTTTGACATACATTTACTACATCAAGTTGTATAACTCAGTCAAATCAAATATAAGTGATCTCCTCACTTCATAGCCCAAATTTATGACTCCTGTGACAGTGAAAAGACTGGCTCTGGTTGATAGAAACGATAAATATTTTAGTACTATCCAATAGCATAAAATCAATTCTTACAACAAAATCTTTCCAACTGCAAATCCAGCAGATCAGAAGGTATTTATTATAAGGGATTGTGAGCCTCACAAAAAAGCACAGAGGAATAATTATAAGGCCAGAGCATAATTAAGCAACTCTGACTGTTGTATACGTGAGCTGTCGCTCTGATGTGAAGTGCTGTCACGCTCAACAACACAGCCCCAACTGGACAGGCGCCGTCTACTTTGATCTGGGCTTGTGCATATGACATGAGGTCAGAATCTGATCATTAAAAAGAAACTCCCTTATGTGGTGATCAAGCATTACGGGATCATTTCTTCAAAGGACCTCAGATTAGGGATTTGTAAAGGGTTCTGACAATAAGGCACGTATAAACAAAGCAGAAGAAGGACAAGAAGAAAAAAAGATGGATTAGATTATGGTAACTGCTCGTCTGTGGCATTACCACACATCTAAATTAGTGGGGCAATAAAAGAGCAAGAAGGTTAGGGGAATGATTTGTTTTTGTTCATTTCTGAGAATAGAATGATGACACTCTTTGCACCACTTATATTCTTTTGACACCAAAACAAATGATTTTGTTTCTAATGTGAGTGACAGAGTAAAGCAGGGTGTCTAAAATGCACTGAAATATGTTTACGTAACATTAATAACATTAAACAAGACAGATTTTGTTTTTATTTTCTAGAACCTAGAGGTTACTCTCCTATGAGCATGTTATAATGAGATTTAATTTATAAGACACTTTCACTTCAATGAATGTGTCAAAGCAAAATTCTTTGAAAAACTTCTTTGAGACTTCTAGTGCCTTTAAAATTAGTTTGAAAGTGTGAAAAACATTTACTTTCTACTATACGATAAACTAGAAGGCACTAGAGCTCCTTGATAAATTATGACCTGCATTAACAGTGTAGCGATCTTTACCACATGGCACTGAGCTGGAAAGTGCTTAGTCCCAGCAAAGGCTAGTGGAGAGGCAGGAGCTCGGGATGCTGTTCAGGAAACAGAGGACAGACGAAACAGGGGATGCACAGTGCAGTCAAGCTGAAAAAGGAAAGGGGAAGGTATGGCACAGCTGAGCAGAGCAGAGAAGCTACACGGTCAAGCAGGTCTGGAGAACAAGAAAGCTGCACAGTCCCACAAGTCTGGTTGATTGCTGTAAAGGCATAGTGAGCAGGGGCAGATGGAAAACCGCCTGGCTGTGTGGTTTCATCTCGAGATCGTGCAGTCGGGCTGATTCAGGCAGAATATTCTAAATATTATAATGGACTGGGTCACACTGGGGGTACTTTTCTAATTCAGTAGGAAGCTCAATGACAGAGCGCCTGACCATGGGCAAGGCATGGTTTAAGAAGCCTGGAGATGATGAGATTATTACCCATTAGGAGGAGGCAGGTGGCACGGACAGCCACCTCAATCGATTTCTCATGGCACCGAGAGTTGTTTGGCTCATGTGCGAACACTCAGTTGCCGTGGAGACTGAGGGCTGCGAGCTCTGGCTCTGCTGGGTGTAACAGCAATTACTTGAAAAAAAGAAGACTACAAAAAGAAGGACCTTAGATGTATTTTTCAGCTCCGTTATCAAACTGAGTCTCTTTAAATATTCTTTCAGACTTTTGAATAAGCACTAGAACTTACAGAAGAACAACATAAGAAGAAAGAATGCTTACCATTAAGTTCCAGAAACAGCCATCATTCTGAGAGCAGTTTTTTCCTTCAGATTGCCTTACCTCCTTGTATGCTGGCTTCACCACCTTCATAAAAGCGCCTCGAGCTTGTGCTTCCTCTAGCTCCCGTCTGGTCACTTTTCTGGTGTCCAGGAACTTCAGATGAGGCAGTTTGTGCAGCACAAAGTACCTAAAAAGAATATTGTTAGTAGCTTTTCAATTTGACACAAGAAGAGAAATGCTATGTTTTGTTCACAGCCAAAGAAATTTTGAAAAAAACATTTCTCAATATTTTTTCTTGTCTGCTGAAACCTGTAAGGTCCTGTAACACCTTCTATAAGCTGGGTAATCCTAAGCATTCGTCAGTGCCTACATTGAGTTTCCAGATAAAACCAATAAACAACAGAAATTACCACTGGGCGGGGAGACATTGCTCATACTTAAAGAATTGGAACAAACCAGTTTAAGAACCATAGAAAAGATCAAACCAGAACTTGAACCCAGCACCCAACTGTCAACGACAAGCCCAGGGCCTGTTTTTTTGCATAGAAAAAAAAAATCTTTCTAACTGTGAAGCGAATCTAGCAGATCAGAAAGTATTTATTATAGAGGTTTGTGCATCTCACAAAAAGCACAGAGGACAACTGCCACTCTCACACAAGCATACATGACTGTACATATATAGTTCTGGAACTACTGGGCCTGTACCTATATGATTTGTTTAAATTCACTCTGGACCTATATTTAGGTAATATATTCATCAATGAAAATATGCATTTCTAGTACTTTATCGCAACCTCAGCTACCTGGTTTGACCTCATCTACATTAAGCGCTTTGGGAAGCCACCTTTAAAGGCGCTATATAAAATAACGTTTTTTATTATTATCTACAGTAAGAAGACCATGTACAGTAGGCTTCACACAGAAATCGCTTAACATCATGTCGACTTGATCTACAGTAGATGTTATGAAAAGAAAAAACAGATTACTATGAGGCTATCTTTCAGGAAATACCCTCTGCTAATTCCAGCAGGTCATTACTGAGGAACACCCTTGGTCCATTTTAAAAAATAACCACCTTTAAAAAAATCACTAAGTAAACAGGAAAAATAAAGAAGAAAATAATAAATATCCACATGGATTACTTCTGCCAAGCTGTCATCTAAGTAACATTAGAAAATATGTTTAAAGCTTTCAGACACTCTGCATCTTTCAATCCAGGAGAAGAAAAAATGTCATAAGATAATGGCAGAAACACATTGATGCCAACAGATTCTTTCATAGGAAGGCAGGAATTGAAGGAACTGGCACGTCAACATTGAAACTCAAAGAAATAGAGACACCAGCTAAGTGGAGGGTGAGAACAGACAGATATATAGGTGAAGACAGCATCTCAGAGAAAAAATCAACAGATCCTTTACACAGCAGTGAAAGACAAATTGATGAGGATGAAGATGATGAAGGCAGATAGCAAAGGCAGTCCAGAGTTTTCAACACTCAGAGATCACAGGTAACAACATCAAACTTGTATGACAATGAACAAAGTTGACATCATACAGTCCTTGTTATGGCAGAGTAGACCATCTTCCTTGACTGATGAAAACATAGAGAAAATACCTTGAAGAAGGAACAAAGCACTACAAGAAATGTTTACATTTTTTTATCTTAAACACTTGTTTCCTCATATTTGACACTATAATGACATCATTTACATGAAAGACTTGGACAAATATTTAAAATGTAAGAATCTGCAACCTCAGCATCAACATTACGGTACAACCTAAAATATACAAAAAAGATGTCTAGCAGGATAGTTACTCTTTGAAACCATCAGATACTTTTTGAATTGACAGTATTTTTAAAACATTTCTGTCTTGTTAGAATTTTTTTTTAAATAATTTGTTTCAGCCAAAAACAACGGTTATTCTGGCAAATCCATAGCAAATATTCTGATTATTGATAATCCTTTGTAATGTCTTCTTACTAAGGTTACTCTGTAAGCACTGAGAGCATTTCTATACTGAAATCTGAAAATAGCTTAAGACACAAGTCTGGCCTGATAGCAATGTTAAGAGGCCACCTTCCATAGATAACCTGATAGCACTTGGCTAGACCAAGATGACAGGCCTCTGTCAGCCTTTCAGAGATATTAATGGTTCAATCTATCTGTGATGGGGGTAAAGGAAAACAAAAGGGTGAAAATGCATTGAAACTGTCAACAGGTAATATCAAGAATGTTGCTCCCAGGTAAGTAATTTTGGAAGACAGGGGGCTGCTGTCATGCCACAAACTAGCTACTTTATCTAATGGCACACAGAGAAATATGTGGTTTCACATACATGCCTTCCCTGTGTCCAGAACGACCACAGCGGAATGTATCTGGGTTTGTGTGTCGGTTACTCCACTGCGGACAATTGCCATTTTACCTTTACTGAACTTGTTTAAGTTCCCTAAATAAGACTGAGCCACTACTGTTCACACAAGTGATGAGTGCTTTTATAGTATCTATTATTAAGTTTATAGAAAGACTAACAGACATAGATAATTAGCCGTGACTGTTTCACAAAGCTCTTTCTAGAAACATTTAATTTACATTTAACATTTAACAAACATTTAATGAGTCTTCTAATTCTTAATAAGTCAAGACATGCAAACACGAAGGGCTGTGTCACCCTTATTAGGGTTCATCAGCATGGTACATGGCTAATTAACATTCATATATCCCACAATACCAGATTTCCCATTAGGCACTGTAGGCATAGTGCCTAGGGCATATGAAATGTTTAGGGCCTATGAAGGAGGGAAACACTAGTGACTAACAAAAAACGAGCTGCTTGCAATCGTCACTAGGTGTTCCAAATCAATAATCATATGTTACTGTATCTAGCGGCTGTTCTAGAAACTAGAAGTATCGAAGTGATGGTCGCTCAACTTGCTCCATGAATCATGTGGTTTAGCATTAGAATAGTTTGAAGTGCATCATGTCAATCGACGAGTAATTCAATTGGCATTTACCCCACTTTTTGCACATTTCGGAGTGAAAGTGCCTAGGGCCTATGAACACCAAAATCCGGCCCTGATACCCAAAAGCTGCATAATGTTTATAGACTGATATACGAAGTATTTACAGGAGCTGATCACTTGCAACTGCAACAAATTCACAGTGTTGTACCATGTTCACTGACGAGTCTATGATTGTAATGTGTGTGGCCACCATTGGAAGCAGCATAACTTGCTGTTGCTGTCTTATAGGATTCTGTCCCATTACTCTCAAATAGCCTAAAGAAGCAAGTGCCTAATCTCTGGTCTCTGAGCCCTAGATGCTACACAGCGCATTCCAATACATCTCACAGATGTTTGATGGAGCTCAAGTCTGGCAAGCGAGGCATCGACAGCATAACGGTAATGTTCTTGTCCCTCAAAAAGCTGTTGTAACACAAACAGCATGAGGGAGGCTGGAATGCTGTTACATCCGAATGAGCCAACAGGAAGGGCAGCAAGTGGGGTCCCAGGACTTGATCAGTGTAGCACTTACAGGCAGGCTGCCATCAATTACTACAAGTGTTGCTCTGTAGTAAATAGACACTCCTGACCAGGCCACCACAACTGGTCCTCTCCATTGATCTTGATGAGAATTCATATCTCATGGACTCCCACACCATACTTAAGAGACATAAAAGATTGTTTGGCTGTGACATCTTGCCAAGTTAGAAATTGCTGACTCTTAACGACTCAATATGGTGAGAAGCTGTGCACTGACTTGTCTGTACAGTGCACTGTCCAGCCTCCATAATACTGATGGCATGAAAGTGTTGTGCTCATGATAAGCATATTGTTTAGTGTGTTCATCTTTCTTTCTTTTAATCAGGCTTGACATGCAACAGGTTAAATTACCTCATCACTTCTCTGTCACTAATGATGTCATTGAGTGCTTATAAAAGAGTCAAAGTCATAGAACGATCAATTTCATACATATCATAAATATGCTTATTTTCTTTTTATTAAAATGTATAAAATTAAATAGAGTGCTGAGTTTCTTTTGATGAAAGTTCTGTGTCGCATGCGTTTTAAAAATATTTTGCAATGTTTCATGTGTCAGACCCACTTGGTAAATGATGCAGATGTTGTAAAATGATCCTGTAGGAAAAGCATCAGTTTACCTTTGATCTTCCAGTAATTAGACTATTTTAAAGTAGCTTTGAAAGACTGCATCAGCTCTCACCCAACTGTAGTAACATAGATACTACTTCTACAATGCCATCTCAGAATTCCTGAAGGAGCAGAATACACAGTCTTGAAGGAGATCCACATAATTTACAAATTTAAAAATAAAATTAATAAAATAACAATAAAAATTCCAGTCACTTTACATAATTTTTATTAGCTAATACATTGCTTTTTTGTGTTAGTAATAACTAAAATTGACTTGATTCTTGACTTTTTATGTAAAATTTGAAACAGTTGAAGAGCAGATAAAGGAAGTAGTTCAATACAATGTACTGTTAATCTGCTTCTTTTAGAAGTAAGTCATTCCCTCATATTTTTCAAATAAAAAAAAACATTCAAATAACCAAGATATTGATTTACATTTGTTTTCTTGTTTTCATTGTATTTTAAGGCAAGTTCTACAGTGACCTACAAGTGGCCTAATGTTGACAGATATAAAATCCACATTAAAATGAAACAACGCCATGCTCATTTTGATGTACGGCTTTGTGACACATCATAAATATTACATCACATAACCACAGAAAATGTCAATCAAAATGGAATGTCTATCGTCAGCACTAAATGAAGCATGGACTTCTGCAAGTGAAAGGCTCCTTTACGGCATTTCTGCGTGGTAAATGATTAATATGGCACACATTGTCAGAAAATGCACTTAGAGAGAAAACAGTAAACCGAAAGTATATATTTCTTTTTAACGTGTTTCTTGCTGAAAACTTGACAAATTGTTATTGCACAGTGTGTTAGAAGCTTGCTTCCATCAGGAATTGTTTGAAAGCCTGATTAATATATCATCCTTTACCATAAGGCTGGATAAAATACTGCCGTTTATGTTAATGACAATTCAGACATGAAATCGATTTGCAAACTAAGATTCAGAACAGTGTAATGGAAGCTGAAAAACATAATGACACCAGTTTTTGCAACATGTTTAATGGAGGAATATTATGGCAATAATGCTATGCTACTTCAGTTCAAAAACTGTTGGAGATATGTAATTTTACTTAAGAATGCAATTCATTATGTCCCATATATTATACTATTTCTCCAGAAAAATCTTTTGCAAATAGAACAAGGCTTATTTACACTTCTGTCCCCTTTTTCTCACCCCTTCAGAATACTAATAAAATGCAGAAATTGTGGGAAGCAACCTTGTGATTCACACAAAGATTGTACTGTGTGGCAGGAAGACCATGAAGGAGAAAAAGCAACATCCCAAAACAAGTGACAATTCCTTTTCAGGATTTAAGCACCGCTCACAAAGTAATGTTGTTAAAACTCTTATATTTAAAACAAGTGGACTTATCCTAAGATTGCTTTTATGTCCTACTTCAAGCAGTTGATTTTTGTCATGTGCTTTGTCCCGTCTGTTTTTTTCAGATGAGCTTAGCCGAGCTCAGCTGTAATTAATGAAAACGGTGTTTTAGGTTTGTTTGCTTTTTTTTTTTAATCCAACAAAGGTAAGGCGAAAATAAACACATAACCAAATAAAAGAAAAAAATGAAAGCAGTTTTGTAACGCTGTCTTGCTAACCTATATCGCTGGTAATCGTCTTCATCCTTATCCAGGCTGACAAGTTCATTGGGACAGGCTTCATTGCCTAACAAACTGAGATACTCCAGAGAAGGTGTCACTTCGGCCAAGTGGTCCAGCAGGGATTCTATATCGGTTATGTGTCAAAGGGCAAAGGGTTAAGGATTCAACGTCTTTAATTAAAAAAGCATTTACGGAGCAATGTCTATTGGTATAAAGCATACTTCTGAAAACTTACAATTAAATTTACTACGGCATTCAAAAGCCTGTCAAGAGTTATTGTGCAGACAGCAAACCAGGGGTAAATTCGAGTCTCAGATTCTGGCATATACTGAAAGAATTCAGCTGTTTTGTCCCTTGTTTCTTTCTTCATTTCCTAGGTGGCTTGGTGCAGAACATTAAAACATTGACAAAATGATGGATGCCGTGTGGTAAAATGGTTAGCGATTGCTGGAGCCATGAAACTTTTCCAACGTGGAAACAAACAGCTACTTCACAGCACATTCATCACTAATACATTCTCTTCATTGGAAAATGAGCCTAAAGTGTCAAAATACAACAGCACTAATGCACCACTTGAATATAAATGCCTCTGTGTCACTGTAAGACATAAATAATTACCCCATTAGCATGTGCAGGCCACTTCAGAACTAAATTCTGTTCTGAGGCTGTGACATTAGCTTCACAGAACCACTATTTTTTGCTGAAAGAGAACCTTAGTGTTTGTCTGTTGATTAACTATATGGACAGACATATTCTGGAGGCATGGGTTAGAGCAGTTTTTGACTAACGGATTTTCACATAAATAATAATGCCCAATGTACTTGTTTTTTTATTTTTTATTGAGGCATCCTTCATAATGCACTTAATATACTAACATTTAATTTTGAAAAATGTGAAAAGACACAGTTAATCCCTTTTTATCATGGTTTCATATGTTCTTTTTTTCTCCCAAAAATAATTACGCAGAAATGATCAGACTGCAATAAAATTCCCTTAATACATTTTGTTTACATTACTGCTGATTTTGCAATAGTAACACAGATTTTTTTAGTGCCAATACTCACACAAATCATGAAATCCTTTCGAAAAATGCAGTGAGGAAAAATTAGTTGCTTAACAAGCAAAAGCTAAATTCAAGAACTGTTACACCCCGATACTGTAAAGACTACTGTAAATAATTATAAAATACAATTACAGTACATAAACTAAAAGATACCCTTCATGTCTGCAAGTAAAGTGTTTTCATAAAGCTTCAATCACATCTAAAATGAATGCATGCTATTTGTATACGAAGGATAAAATGCTACATATTATGATGTTTTTATTCACATTTGTTGATGCGCTACAAAATTCCAGTCTCCATTTCTTCTGCAGCACAGAAATATTCCCTTTTCCTCATTGCCATTGCTCCACTAGAGGGCACCCTGGCACAAAACCTAGTCATCTTCCCCAAAAATAAGAACAAATATTTTTCAGCTGTAAAGTGAAGTATAATCTCTACTAAAATAACTGACCTTCCATACAGCTGAGACCACGACAAAAGAAAAAAGCACAGCTGCTCATAAGCCATGTAACGTGTTTAATAAACTCGCCTTTAAAGTAAATGTGACAAAATAAAAGGCATTGAACTCCCCTTTGAAAGGATATTTGGTTCTTATTGAGTGTTAGGGTATGGAGGCAAGGTAACCTGGGCAACCAGAGGTCATTTCCGAGGAGGTTGTTGTCCACAATCAGCTCTTCCAACTCGGTGAATGCTTTCAGCCCCTCCAATGACCTGCAATGATAAGGCAACAGGAAAAATGATACGGCACTAAATCAAGGAGGCTATTATGTAGAGAAATAAATATTTCAACCTCTCTTTCAGGAGCTGGAATAGTTTTGGTTTGGTCCCGTCAAAGGGGTGAATGACAAGAATTAGTGGCAATGAGATCCCTGGCACGGCACGGCATCCTTCACGCGCTGGCAGGATGAGGGATGAGGGTCAGTTAGTGAGTAGCCAGGATTCAAAACAAAAGGCTTCAGAAATGGGGTCTGCAGGATGAATTTGTCAATGTCTTGTGCCTTGAGGCACCCAGCTTTGCCTGACCCTAACCTCCATTCCCAAGATAAATAACTCTGTCACAGTTCACCTTCACTCCCTGGACACAAATTTAAGTTGTCATCCATCACAGCTGCACAGAACTGTAATATTCCACCAAAAGGTAATGGGTATAACTTTTTAGGACAATTCTGCAGAAGGCCCCACTGGGTTTGGAGACGGACTGCTGTAATATAATCTTTAATCTATTTTTAAAATAACTTTCCCCTTACTCTAATATAGCTCTCGGTGCATAATCACGATTGAGCCTTTTTCAGCGCTAGGGCCCAAGTGAAGTTCAAGTAGTGGAAGGTGCACGGGGCCATAACATTTGTTCCCTAATCCCTCCAACAGCAATGACTGGCAGCCTATGATAATGTCCTATGACTTTTAAAACTGTCAGCCCCCGCTGAAAATGAAGTGTCTTATTTAGCTGAAAGGTAGCTGAAGCCTATGTGCTGCTCTCCCGTTTGTAAAAATGCATGTGGCATTTTTAATACTGCAGACAGGATTATTTTAAAACAAAACAATCAGCAGCAAAGTTTTCCCGAAATGCAAAACGACCCAGTGATTACAAAAAGATGCCTAAAACGTTTTAATACACAATTTGTTTTCTTTCTAAAATTTTTAAGAAAGGTTGTTGTAAACAAGATTGTGAGGAATATTGAGATCAAAACATATTTGTGCACATGCTGAAGGAGCCGAGAAGAAGGAACCTCCCAGATATGCAAATATAACCTTATGGGACACTGATAGGCCTCTTGTGAACAAATGCAGTCTGTGCTCTGGTCAATGTCAGCACCATAATACACATTGTCCTGAGTTATGTTATGTAAATATAATACTTTTATCGAGTGGATCTGCAAATGGTTGGCAACTAGGACTGAGAAGAAAGCCCAACTCCAAAAACCGCTTCAGGGAAGGCATGAAACATAATGACAAGGCATGAAGTGAGACAAAGGCCTTGGAACACTAGAGGGAGTTGCCTATTGAAACTGCTCTCTTTCTCTCTGAAACTGAGACGCAGCACAATAACACTCACTTCCCAAGCAAGCAAATAAAATTGTGCCCAAATCCCTTTACACCTGTCTGATTTTGATATTTTTTTGCCATGTAATGTTATTAGCTGCTCGGTTAAAAGGGAGCTGCATTGCACAGGGGGTTGCTTATTAATTGTTGTTTTCATGTCACCACTGCGGTGTGCACTTGGTGATTTAATCAGCTAAATTCATAGCCAAGGGAGAGGGACGGGATCATATCTAATAGAAGGTGTTGATGATTAACATTAATATTTTGCTGCCTGCATGCCAAACCTTCATTAATGCTGAATTGTGTGTTATTGCTTAACCACTATTTGAAGATTTTTTAAAGAAATAAGATTACATTTCACAGTAAATATGCACTCATATACTGTATATACACACTCATATGTGTATAATTTACACAGATAGATAAACTGATTACAGAGAACGAGAAAGAAACGTGCCTAACAGACAGAGGCAGAGAGATACAGATGGGTATGTTGGTTCGAGTTTCCTTATTGGTTCTGCAGTCATTGGGATTAGAAGGACAATGTCAATACCAGCAGCTGTCTTGCCTTGTTTTTGAGAAAGCTAATAAGCATCATTGAGCTTTGTGTGCATGCTGCTTTCTCCCACAGCTCTAATGACCCGAGAGCTGCCCATTATCTCAGCCCACAGGTAGGATCTGTTACCTCACTCTAGCACTCACACCGGCTTCCCAGAGGAGCCCTGCTACAGTCCTGAGATCCGCATTGCAATTTCCACGGTCACATCACGACGGCAAAATATCACAACGCATTCGCCTCTGTCTGATTCGAACGGAAAGAACTTTAACTTTCCAGTGTAATTAACCCTATCCTTGTTAAGATAATTATGATCAAGCTCCCTGTCACAACTAATATTGCCACATCTTTGCCTGTGGCTCACACGGCACCCCTCATTAGCTTACCAAAACAGTGAGCAGAAAAATAAGCAGTAGGCACAGGCCTCCCCCTGCCATGGCGCAGCAGACACCAGAGATGAGAAGAGCTGATGTGGACTGATCCTTCCACGAGACACTCGGACTCCCTTCTCCTTTCATTTCCTCCACCTGTCTTTCTCAGACATCCCTCGTCATTGCTTCCACTTCTTTCAAGGACCAAAACCACTGCGCCTTTTCTTGAAAATGTACATTCACTAAAAAACTATAGGGAACTCTGGGGGTTTTTTTATGGGTGATCGTTCTATTTATTTTAACGACAGCACGGCCGAGGCTGCTATTTGTCGATACACACGCACTACCTTTCAGCTCGGTTTCTTGTGTAACAAGTATGATTTGAGTGTAGGTTTAAGCTCGTGATGCTTAAAAAATTGTAAATAAATCTATTCGACATTAAAGATGGTGTCAGGGTTAAGCTGAAAAGTGGATAAAAAATAAAGCTGAAAAATGTCCAGGTGCAATCTCGAAATGTACCTTGTTATTTTTTTTCTGCACAAAAGAAATATTTTTAGGCCACTTCTATTTAAAGGGTATCCCTCCTCTATGTACAGTACCTTCCCGAAAAGACAATCACGTATCATGAACAACCTCTAAAAGGTGTGAGAGTTCAGCCTTAATTCCTCAGTTTCATCAACAAGCATACTACAGCTAATGTATGCTGAGTTTAACACTTTCAAAGGAAATTTTAAATCACACCTCATAATGATGCCATTTTTTAAAAAATCACTTTTTTAAAAGGGGTGTCTTATAGAAGTGAATTCTGCAGGCCCTTTTTTTAAAACAAATAAAAACAACAGACGTACAGACAATGACAAAGAGCTGGATGGACAGAGACAGATGGATCGATAGACAAATGCTCATGTAGACATGCTGATTGATAAACTCCTGCTGACAACGGACAAACACTTTGGGGTTATTGGTTGAAATGTCAGTCACTTGAGCCATTAGTTTGCATGCATTTCAGGTCAGATGTCTTCAACCTGTGACCAAGAGGTAAATAAGTCGGCCTGTGAGACTTTTGTGAGACAGACTGAAACATTTTCTCTACAGACGTGTCAAGAAGGATTCCATTAGCCGTTCTTAACAAAGGGATCTTCTGTGACTTCCAAAATTAAGCAAACTCTTGTTTGTGACAACACTTGACCTTTAAGGAGCTCTTTCCATTGCTCACTCCACCACCACCCCCCCTCTCCCTAACAGGCAGACGCTTGGGTATGGGGTTCAAAGGCTGAAGAGAATGTTTCCTCTCTTCCTAGAAAACTAAATCTATGCAGAGAACGATGCATTGATGTTAGTGAGGCTTCCCTTTACTTATTATATGAATCAGAAGTGTGCTATCTGCTACACTTGCCAACTGCTATGAAGTACATCAAAATCAGAGGATTTGGAAATATTATGAATAAAAACAAACAAAGAGCACTTCAGAGACAGCGCCCTTAAAAACAATTATCTTGGAAAATTCATTTTTTTGTTCTTTTCACAGAAGAAAGCACATTCCCCAGACACTCGCTCTGTGTTCTCTCTGTGGCCCCATAAATCAAAATTCTTTCCTACAACGCCCTCCTTTTTATTTTATTTTCATCCCTTTGGTATTTTCCTTTAACATCACCCTTAATTCTTCTGCACATTTGCTGCGGTTTTTCCTCTGAGCCAATAACCCCTAAAAGCCGATCTTTCCTTTATGTTCTTACAGATCCTTTGAATCCTCATCTCTGTTCTGACAGTTGTGTTCTGATGATACTTTGATAGTTGTCTTTTTCATATCCTCTGCTCCTAAGAGCCTGCAATGTTTCTGCAACAGATTGTGGGAACTGAAGTCCCAGAACAGAAATATTACTATGTGATGGTTGCCCTCTCCTTCATAAAGCAAATGACTTTTCCCCTCTGCTACTCCCCTTGTCTGGCAATCGTGAGGGTGCATGTATCACAGGATCACCCTTAAGAAGTAACTAACAACTGGCATACATAAAATATAGGTTTCTCTAAGACATACTGCAATAAATCTATAGCCTTTAAATAATGAATGAGCTTTTCTTTGTCGGCTTAAAATGAGCAGCAGAAAAGAATACATTTTCAACTCCTCTCTCTAAAACTTGAAAAATGGGTATAACCTCAGGCCTTGTTTTAAAGTTTGAGGGGTAGTGTCACATCAAAGACGGGCCTCCAACCAACTGCAATGTGAAAAAGTAATGTTTTTATTCCAATAAAGCAGCAGAGGCTTGGGAGTGACAGGCAAATTGACGTGCTGTTCAGAGGGCAAAAGATAAATGTTTGATGAATTGGCCAATACTGGAGGAGTGATGGGCTTCATATGTACATAATGGACTAGCCTTTCACTTCAGATTGCCTGCCAAGATAAGAAACCATAATGAATGGGCGAGCAGTGCTCGGCTGTAAAAAGTAGGGTTTGACTGGTTTTAATAAACTTAATAAGAAGTATATGGAGAGCCACGGTTATTGCAAGGAGCTAAGAGAAGAGGGATCAGGTCTGTGCCAAAAGACAGCAGAGTCAGCTTGATTATCTCCTCGTCAGGAATCGTCAGTGTGGTGTTCTGGGTTTTACAGTGGAATATATTGCGACACAAATAGCAATGGCATGAGTTTGTGGGGTCTTCTTAGATCACAATCAAATAAATAATAACAGGCATTAAGTTATTATTGGTGTTAATAACGTTAATGTTGACAGTAATAGCAGCTTACAGGAAATGAGGAGAAACAAAACCACATCTCATAAATACACTGTATGTTTACAGTCTCAGTGCAACTTAAAATACATTTTTCTTTAAAATTATAAAAGAAAGACATTACTTTAAAAGCTATCTTCAGACTCTCTGTGCAGTACGTTTTTATGTTTTTGGAACATTTTGGTATAATGTATTTTTATGATATAATGAAATCCTAATGCGGGTCATTCTTTTTTCAAAGGCTGAACACGTTACCTGAAATTGCAGAATTTCAAAAGATTAATCATGCTTCATATAAAATAATCTCCTACAATTTAGTTCCAATATATAACAGATCATTCTAATGAAAACATGTTTACAGTGACCTAAACAGCTGCAAAGCAGAGTTTGACACATAATCATATTTAATTCGGAAAAGTGTTAAAACTTTAAATTAATACGGGATTCCTTGAAACCTGGAAGTAATTTGTGCTACATAACCATCGCTATCAGGTTCCAGAGTGACAACTGACCTGGAACTGCATGGCTGACATTGACCTTTCAAGGTTCTTCAAGGTCTTGCAAGCAGGTTTACCTCATCTAAATCTATCATTCTTAATTACAAACACTCAAGCTGTGAAAGAAAGTACATTTAACATTGTTTCATTTTTCCTTGCCATTTACTGGCAGTGTTACACAACATTGTCTGACACTAAATTGTACAAATATATCCAAACGACAAAATGGAGCTTTTGAGCAATCAATTCTTCATTCACCATAACTTTAGCTGTTCACAGATTGATTAGATTAGACCTAAACCCAAGTGTCATTGGCTAAACAAAACCAACACCCTTTAGTATGAACTTCTTTATTTCAAGGCAGAATGAGTTGAATCCCAATATGTTACCTCAGATGGGGCTACAGGTTTCCTAAGACACAGTTAATATATTCCACAGTATCAATCTCAGGTTACTTAAATTTTCAAACCAAAACACCCATCCTGCATTCTGTACAGTCCTCCATTTCTTGAGAACAGCTTACAAAATCTGACATCAAGGAAATACTTGCCAGAAATATTGGTGTTTATATATATTTAAACTAAACAGAGCTGTAGAAAAAAATATATAAAAACGTGTGTATTAATTTATCGTATTAAACTAACATAATAATATTGTCAAATATATAACACACCTCATTTTTTCTTAATACTTCTTATTCACTCCCCATTGTTAATAAAGACTAAAACAAGGCTTTTGTGGATGAAATATATAAATATATATGCTAAAATCATCAATAATCTCCGCAAAGAAAATCGATAACTAAGAAAATGGCTCACGTCAGTAGCAAAGTAGTTCTGTTTCAAGGTTCCAGAGCAGAGAAGAAAAAAAAGAGGGCAAGAGACAGAAGGAGCGTCTGAAACACAGGGTGAATTATAGACTGACTCTCAAGATTCACAGCTCTTCGTGGTAGGAGGTTAATATTCTCACATGTCATTAGGTCTGCTGGCTCCACTGATGGCTCATTGAATCAGGCAGCAAATTATTTCCTCATGCTGCAGAGGACACCACACTTCAAAGGGAAGGAGCTGAGGTCAGGACGGCTCTCCAGTTTGATTAATGACTAGGGATCAGCAGAGGTTGCCTGTAGGTAAGAATGTGACTGAGGCTTTTGACAGGCCTGACTTTTTAAGCTGGATTTGACCCAGGCCTTAGCAAACTTTGTTTCCAGCGCTGCCACTGACTGACCTGACGGGCCATGTCACGAAAGTTGCTGACCTCACGGCCTCGGTTGCCAAGCGCAGGGGCGGCCCAGCATGATGTCTATCTTTCTAAAGGCCACCTCTTCCCAAGCGGCTGCTATCAGATGGGGTGCAGGAGAGGAAGGAGCGTTCGGGTGAAGACACGGCTCACAAAAAAAAAGCAGCAGGCTAATTAAAAAAGCACTGTTTGAAAAAAGCACATATACTGTATACTGTAGATTTTGCTTTAAGTCATATTGCCTGGCATTAGGGGCAAAAAGACTGTGAAAACAAAAGAAATCTAGCAAAGAGGATTAAATAATTATTTTGTAATGCGACTGGACATGAGAAACACGTCTGTGCTGAAGCATACTTGTCCATTTCATAAGAAACTTCAAACTGTAATCCTGGTGAAAATGACAAATGTATGCAATAGAAATTATGTCATACAGCAGTAAACTACTCAGACTAATAACAATATTAGATGTATAGGGAGCAAGCAATCTTCATCCCATCCATACACCTACGCCATATGTTACAGACAATAAACAGTCCCCAGTGAACCACAAATCTGGAAAACATTATTATCGAGCACGGTGACTAAATGATAATCATTACATCTATGTAGCTGTTGTTCTGCTGATGATTTAAAAAATTGGCACCACTTCTATTAACTCTGAATTTATTTATTAAATTACATGGACAAATACTTAAGTTCCTGTCTTCTTGGGAAAGCATGGGCTCTGGTGCTTAAATTAAGATGTGTTTGCTTTGCATTTTTAATGCTAAGAAATAAAAGTATGACACAGATCTGAGATACTACAGTATGTGTGACGTCTACAGTTCTGTACACCCTTAAAATACAGTAGCATTTTTTTAAAGCAGGCAATTGTCCTTAAAGATTGTTCTTCTTGTTAGATAACGAATGCATGCTCCCCATTACTCAGTCCTCTATCTCTGTTCTGCTATTCTGCTGATGACACCTCAATTATTATATCACACCATTGCACTCTGCACTGCTTCTGTTAAAAAATACACATCAAGACTGTCATATGTCTGGCACGAAAATATATGTAGCAAAAAAAGGCAAGTGTTACAGGAAGTTAGGAAAAATATTAAAAATATAAAGTACATGATACTATGAATATTCCTTATATGTCAGTCTAGTCTGAATTTGAAGATTTCTATAAAATAGTTAAATATTTAGGAAGCAGACCTAAAGATAAGCATTCTGCAGTCTACTGAACATGTATCATAAGATGCCAAAACTGAGAATACTTCAAGGCACATAAAAGTTCCCAGTATTTGTTGTTCCCAGACAACTATCTGGGACACTTTGCATCACAATCATACATAAGTACGTATTGGTCTCTGGGTCCTACAGTAGGTACTTAAGTTTAGTAACACATTTTATGCTATTCGCTATATATCATTACGTACTCCTCTTAGTTTACAGTATTTACCAAGTGCCTCTTTTGATATTCTAAATCTAAATAGTCTGAAATTACCAAATTAACATAATACATTTGATTACAGGTAGTTCTTCATTTATACGCACTTCACTTGTGCGTTTTTGGCTTAACGCACTTCAAGAATAACATGCTTCTTAATTTAGGATTAGTTTCTCTAGGAACTTCAGCATGCACTTTGGCGTGGCCAGCAACAGGCATCTTGTTGGAAAATAATCACCGTGTGTAGAACTTGCTTGCAGGGATAGACAGAATCACTTGGGTGACACAGACAGCCGGGCTCCAATGCTCTTCCAGCTACAGTATGTATATAATGTTATGTTTATGTTTACGTTGTGGTGATCCTAAAATAAAATCTGTAAAACAAAGTAAAAAATCTTACGGAAATGAAATTCCATGTAAAAAGATTTGCTCATAGAACATTTATTTAAAAAACAAAAAACAAACAAAACCTTAAAATAAAATAAAAATGATTAGTCAAAGCAGTGTTCAATAATAATGGGCTAAATGCCTAAATAAGGGAAATGATTTGCAATGTTACTTTAAAATCAATGTTATTTTAAAGATTCACAAAGAGTAAAACGACCAAAAATAGTTACACAGCTTACATGCATCTACAGCACGTTCACGAGTCATGCATTTTCCACACTGTTCTCCACACTACTAACAACTGTCATTTTACATGAAACTGATAAACATTAACAAACATTTAGTTTAAAAATGACTTCTAGCACTCAATAAACAAACATGAACAAATATGTGTATTGCTTTTATCTGGGAGTTCTGCCTTCTGTCTGAAAGTGGACCCAGAACACATTCCCCTTATTTACATGGGTTTTATGGGAAATCAGTTTTTAATTTACATGTTTGTGATTTAAGTGTCATTTTTTTCAGGAACACATTCCCAGTGTAAATAAAAAATGACCTAGATTTACAAACCTTCGCATAGCTGGTTTAATAACATACAGTTTTGTGCTATCACCTGCTTCTTGACAATGAGTCACCATGATTCACGATTTATAATATAACAATGACTATATTATTACAATACTTATCCCTTAATACAACTGTACAGCATACGTTTCTACAGTCTGCGGGAAAGCACATCAATATGTGATTAACAAATGGTAATTGTGGGCATATTTTTTATTTAAGTGGCAGCAAGATGGATTTAAGCTTTGAGCATCTGTTAAAACAAAGGCCCAGGGCCACTGGAGAAAGAAGGCCTTTATAGAAGCACTCATTTTATGATCTGTGAAAAAAGCTAATCTAGTATGCTAGAAGTCATAGGGCAACACATGTTTGGCTGTTCACGTCAGACAAGAAGTTTTAGAGACAAACACGTAAACCAAGAGCCTTTAAATTACTGTGTAAGTCACCTGAAAAAGGTCAGACAACACCGGGACACAGGCATAGGGCAAACAGAGATCAAAACCCAAATTATCTGTTTCCAAAAAAAAACAGGGTCAGGAATGAAAGCAAGGGTCATACAAGGGCCACCTGCAAGTTACTGGGAAGAGTGCTTAAAAAGTTGAAGCACACCTCAGGCTTTGATCCAATTCTCATTTGGCATTTAGTGTTGCATTTTATTAATTTGTGGGAAATACATTTCTAATGTTGGCGAATCAAACAAAAGGATGGCCGTAAGTGAACTTGTGAAGGACAGTAAAGTGATTTCTGCGACTCGCTTCAAGCTAGGCAACAATCCATTTCTAGCGTTTAGGAATACTATAACCTAAACTATTCACATACAAAAGAAACTCTTCCACCTGCATCACAATATACTTCTGATCCTGAAATTGTTGTTTAAATACGAGCAAACTACTCTGAAGATGTTCACGCCTGAGAGACAATATACCCCATCAGCTGAGAGACTCTCTCCTGTGGTGCCCTTCTCTGACCCTTCTCCCTGAGCACGTCAAAGAGGGTCACCAGTCAGTGACATAAGTTTTCCTGGCCAACACCTAACAATTTCTGGATGACAGATCCCCTTGAACCACCGATTAGTCTTTGTTTGCAATGGGCACCTTTCAAATCATGAGCTCCTTTTCTGTATGCACCTATACTGAACACTTCTTGACAGCTGTACCGTTGTACACCTCACTGCCCATCACTCCGCTCCTTGTCTGCCAGTGATTGGGGACGTTCAAAAACACAACTGAGTGCACTGGCCTCCATGCTACATAGTCATCCCTTTCAAGAAGGGCACCTCTCCACCTGGACCCCATAGAATAACACACATGAACAAGCCCCTTTGTGCCAATGCACTAAAATTAATGCACATGCATGGTCAATAACCACTGTTTAACCAACAATAAAATAAAATTTCACAAGTTGCATTTGGGTTGTCTTGGTTGACCTGCCACAAAATGTATAACCATGCACGTCTGAATGTTGCTTTAACAGCACGTAATCACTGAGCCACTGATGCCTCATCGCGAACAATCAATGACCCTTGATGGATGACCCTGACGCAGACTACACCAATGGTCTCTATTAAACCCCTCCCTCCGGAGAACCACATCAAAGCCATTTCTGTGCCTCTTGGCCTAACACGCATTTGCTTTGCTTCGCAACGAAATTTTCAGTAAAAGCTTTCAATTTAAGACATTAAAGCAATAATTGAAGGCTTGCAAAAGCTCTTACTGATGGGAATCTCTGTCTGAAATCTCATCTTATCCTCACTAAGGGGTAAAAAAAATCTTAATTTTTCAATATTAAGGGAAAATTAAACCATCTGATTATTTAATTGGAATTAGGCCTCAGGCTCAAGCTGTAAAGAAAGGATTAAGGTCTCTACCACCTGGGTTGTCATTCTCATGGGCCCCATTACCACCCCCTATTCGTTTTTTAGTCAACAGATTAAAATGCGAGCGCCGCAATCTTTGATCTTCCCCTCGCTGACACAAATCCTTTCAAGCCCCCAACGTTTTCTGCTAAGGTAATTAGTACTAATTAAAAGGTTTCCAGCAGCCTGTGTGCTATTTTTCGCCTCCAAGAAATTGCCTCTGTGAGTGCCTCCCATCTTTAAAATGTGCGCGTCATTCACACTCGCCTTTATTCAATTCACAAAGATCAAGTAGATTAGTGACTCTATTATTTTTAAAGACAAAGAAAATTAAAAGGTTCATTATACAGCCGAGTCTGACCTGTTGAAAAATCTCACTTTGCACCAGAAATACAATCTTGCAGTTTGAAGCCAAAGGAGACGTAAGAGAGTCTAGGGTAATAAGGAAACCTCTTTTCAGACTATAACCTGGCATGTAGAACTGAACTCAAATATTAAACACATTGTTATAGTCTACTAGTTGAATATGGCTGAATGGGGAAAGAAATCCGAGTTACAGTACTCAAATAAAGCATGAAAAATTGAGGAATATTATAGAAACAAAGAAAAATATATAAAGGTGTTCCAGATGAAATGCATGCGATGATTGTCTCTGGATTGTGAACGGAGTTATCCAGTTTAACATGCGTACTTGTGGAAGAACATCAGATATCTCAGGAAGCATTATTTTGTATTTTGCATTATACAGCCCATGTAGAAACTACAATTCACTACTGCAGGCATCCTCCTGCCTATAAGGTAATCTTAGCACAATTCAGCCTGCATATAAAAGTTCAAGTGCAGGTTCATTACAGGTACAGTATAATGAGATGGACAACGCCATTAACTGGACCATACCTAGGTCTGTGAACATGAGAAATTGAAACACTTCCCAAGACTTTCATATGTAAAAGTCTATCAAGAAAAAGTTTTATTTTAAAAAAAGCAGAAAGTGAAAAACCAAAACTCCGGCTTGGTACAGTACTTACAGTAACTGCAAACATCTGGATATATTGTTCTTGAATTGTACATACTGTACATCGGCAACTACTACATGAAGTTGAATTGAAAAAGCATAGGAGGTTTTTGTGAAAAATAAAACCAAAAAGGAATTCTGATCTCTTTTGAACCTGATCCGAATTTGCTCTGCCTTGAAACTCAGCTGATTTAAGTTAAGGCCAGACCTGAAAGCCTGTGTCCCAGTTAGGGCAGGATAGTCTGATGTTTTCCATGTTGCCACAGGGCTTGGAATTGCTGATCTTCATATCCGTGAAACTGTCATATGGTTTTCTTCTGAAAATAAAGTCAACCATGTGAGTCATGTGGAATACTCCCCTCCCAAGAGAGCTTGGTACCACTTCTTTTGTTCGTTAAATTTTGTGAATGGTTTGAAGGGGCGATAACATGGGCAGAGGACTGAAAAGTTAAAAGAAAGCAGTGTATTCACCAGACGAGCTATTGCCAAACCAAAGATAACAGCCACAAATGTGACAACATTATAACATTATGACGGAACTGTTAAGGACTTAAGCTAGCAATTGCAGGCTTTATCTAAACCTGAAATGCCATTTTGAGTGCTTGGCGTGTTCTTTTTCTCTTCCTGTAAACATAGGCATGTCTGAAACGTCTGTGGTGATGCCAGTTTTCATAATGCACTGCATCCACCATTACATTCGAGACTTGTAAAACCCAAGCCTGTTTATCAAACTTTTCGTGAGATGGTGAGCTGTCTTTTCAAGCTATCATTATGTGGCTTTTCAAAGTCAGGTATTATTCATATTGTTCATTGTGTGTAATCACATGGGACATGATCAAAGCTTATGTGTGCAAGCTCTCCCAAGTGTCCTAAAATAGCTTTGCTCCATTTAGTCCTCGAACAATTGGTGTAGTTTCATATTGTTTCAGCATCAAAGACTAGAAATACAATGAGATGCTTCTGAAGAAAAAAAAGCATTATAAACAGTAAGTTAAGATCATTCTACTCCATTTTAATAGCTTGAGATTGAAGAAAAACACCAGAAAGTAAATGGGAGTTTAACAAACCTTTTTTTTTTAAATAAAATAAATCTGATTTCAGATAACGCTCCTATGCTTCCATTTCCTATGAAACAAGTTTGTCTTTGTAAGGAGAAGATGCTGCAACGAACAGTCATTAACATGTCACTTTAAAAAAAAAATGGTATTGTCTACATTATAAATGTGATAATTAGACAAGCTCATTTAATAAACGAAGATCCAATTAAGCCTTTCAAACTTTCATACTCCTCTCGTTAACCGATACAGGAAGAGGCATGTTAACACCTAATTCTCTTCTAGATTTCCTTTTGTGAAGACAGTGTTAATTTAAATTCTGGTTACAAATTAATGTAAAACACACAGTATATAAGCATTTGCAGTCAAAATTACAAGTGTATCCTCATATATTTGCCTTTTTTATACTGGACATCCTTTTTTCCAAATTATTATGTGCATCTTAAGTCCCTAGTTCTAGTTCCAGTTTCCAACCAGTTTCCTGCTTCAAAACATTTGTACAGTATTTGTGAGAAGCCTTAGTGCCAACTCCCACCTCAAAGCTTCACATTGAGTCATCTATATTAGTAGATAAGGCAAAGTAAACAAGTTCCTCACTAGCTTTTAAAATTCCAAGCAATTTGATGCATGAAAAAAGTGCAGTGTACTTAAAAATATATGATGTTAGTAAAGTTTGTCACTTCTTATAAATATTTCATTTGATTGGCCGGAGTTTAATGCTGGAATTTGTCCAGTGTTTATTAAAATGCATGAGCAACTGCATAAATAACACACACTTGTAGTCTCCCCTATTGCTCTTTATTTATTTATTATCCTGCTTATCCAGATAAGATGAAAAAGTGGACAGTTGTGTGGATCCGATGGCAGAGGAGCAAAATATGAAAACTGTATATCAGCTGTCAAGTTGCCAATGGGGGCTTTTGTCACAGGGCAGGGCATGAAAAAAGACAATTATTTGTGGAAAACAGGCAGCGTTAAGCTGAAATCTGAGGTTATGAAAACATAAATAGGTTTATTTTAACGTACTGTAGTCCTCCAGCTGGGAACTGAAAGACCCCTGTTAAGAAAAGATACTTGGAACTGGCTGATAGAAAGGGCTCTGTCGTTCAGCGATGGGTGAGCTGGCCTGGATTATGTCTGGGCCCTTAAGGATGAAACAGTTCTTGGAAGATCAAACCCTGCATTAGCTCAGATCTAGGAACTTGACGAGAAAAAAAAGGGCAATGAAGAGGGTGCTTATTATTTACCCAGGAAAATTATTCAGGTTCAGCGAACAAGTTTGCAATGCCCTGTCTTGCCTTTTTATTTAGCTTAAGCTTTAGTACAGAAATGTGGGTATTTCAATTATTCTTTTAACTGCTGACCATTTTTTACTTATGATCTCACGTTTCGCCTAGCAGTGCCAGTACCTCTAAAACTATTCCAAAACTGGAATCAATTAATGTTTTAAGAATCAGCTTCATGGCAGCAATCTCCTGTATCCGGCCAGGGGAGATGGGACAAGTGGGCCTTCTCCTCCAATGCACCTGCCTAAACTGCCATTCACCATTTGACACTCTCTGAATGTCCACAGTGCCTGACAGGAGAGTTAGCACTGACAGTGGGGCACTGACTCGTCTCTCACACAAGCCACCCCTGCGGGTCCCTGGCTAGTTGTTTGCCGGAAAGCAAGTAGATCCCTGACTGGCTAATGCAAACCGCACTCTAACCTCGCTTAAGCACAGATGTGTTTGGGAGAGCCCTGGGAACAGTCGTTTAGTAACGTGACCCAGTCTTGAGCTAATGATGACTGGGCAACAGAGCTCAACCTGCACTCTGAGCGAAAGTCTTTACTTGTTGAGCCACTCAGCAGCCATGCTTATGAGGTGAATAATCTGCTTTAAAAACAAATCAACTAAGCTGCACCTTCCTTTCCTTACACATAACAAAAAGGTGTACATGTTCCCTGTTTTAAATGAGCCTTTCTTTTAAGATGGCCTTGCACTGGGTTGACATGACAGTTTGGAAGAGTCTTACCATAGCTAATCTGAGTAGCATTAAACACTCACACTAGGAGTATTGATAAAAAATGAGCTCACAGTATTCTATTACCTTAAAAAAGCAAGCCTCATTAGAGGAGGCAAGTCTAGTCAAATCCTTTTGTAATTCTATAGAGCTGAATTGCTGTCAACATCATTAGCCATCATTTCCCAACTCAATTCAGTACTTATGAAGTGTTCTTTATTGTGTAATGATCCAAAACTCTAAAAAGATTGCCACATCAAAGCCCTGCCTGAACAGTACCTCCCATACAGCCTGCTGACATGTCAAGGAAGAATTAAATGTGCCTCTATAATTATTTTTGTTTTTAAATGGGCCTATTGTTTACCTGCACTCCAGGTGACAGCAATCAGAGCTGTGCAGAAACAAGGAGACAATGGGGCAGGAGATATTAAACACAGACTCCTTATTATGTACGGCAAGAGCATTCTAGGCTTTTTTTTCCCCTTTGTGTTAAACATATTATATTAGGTGTTGAGTACAGTAATTGTACACTGCGCATGTAAAGAGAAATAAGTTGTGATTTTTTTTAGAAAAACAGCACATGCCCTTTGACCTTACTAGTTTTATTTTCTTTGTTGTTGTTCAGAATGAAAATTATGACTGTTTTTTCCATTCCATGCATAAGACAAACCATAATATTTTAGGTTTAAAAAATATGGACACAAATTAGATACACTATTTTTCTACCAATGTGATTCTTTATTCAAGGGAGCCTTTATGAAGTATCTGTCTATTAGGTGACCCAGGAAGCAGATTGCAAAGCTGCCTGGTATTAAACCTTTGCTGATGGGATGTCAGAACAGAGCTTGACTTTCTCTGGGATTCAAAGCAGCCTGATGTCTGAAGAAATGTTTGTCAGGAGTTTGCATCCCGGGCACGGCTGGACCTGTGCTTGTCATCGTACAGAATAAAGAGCGAAGTTCAAAGGGCCCTGTTACTTTTATAGAGTGATAAATGATCAGAACTCAATCTCAGATGTGCACATGTGGGCGCTGGTTAATTCCCTGGTGAATGATCTCTAGAAAAGATGAGCTGGAACACAAAAACATAATAAAAATACCTACACCATATATCCAAAATGGTGCAAGTCAAAGGATCATATTTCAGACTCTTAACGTGTCACAACAACCTCCATTTCAAAGGGAAGCTATATATTGACTATATGTTTATAATGGGGGAACCACAAAGCATGAAATTATCCTGAATGCAATTTAAATAACCATCCTGTATCTATTGATAACACACATCTTAAGCAATAAAGAAATCCATAAATCACCTCCCTTGAGAAGAGATATTAACCATCTCTAAAATAATGATAATATGAGTGCATCTGTTAAAAAATCTGAATTTTTTAATACTATTTTAATAAACACTTACTGTTTCAATAACTTCTATATGCAGTCTATAGACTATTGAAATGTAAGTTACTGTCCTCAGACCTAAATTATTGTATTTGGTATCCGACTGAGAGATGCTCAAACTGCAGCTGTCCCTTTGGGTTCATAAAGTCTGTATGTGCAGCACAGGAGTGTAGTTTAACACACTACTGCAGGATATGTCACTCCCTGGAAAAGTGACAGCAGTCTGGGCATCTTCTGTGAAGGCCTGGCTCTCTCAAACTGTGGCCTAGCACGCGCAGCTCCTGCGATAATAATCGGAAAGTTTTTAATCGTGTGGGGCTTGCTGGACAAAAACCTTACTCCTGAGAATAGCAGGAAGTGGACAATTTATTATCCTTACACTGTAGGAAAACTCTTCAAACTTGTTTCAGGATTTTGTTCTTCTAAAAAAAAAGTTACTCCAGTCTTCTTCCTCTTTTGTTTTCCATTTTTTTTCAAGACTCTCTTAGCACTAGATCCGAGATACGCCAAGTGTCTTTCTGTAAATACTCCTAGTAATGAGACAAATATTCATGCCACCCTTTCAGGCTAACAGGAGTATGCAGTGAAAATAAATGACAAAGAAATGTGTATATGTATGCACATATCTGTAAGTCACACGTATTGTACATGACCAGTAATATATGAAACAGTGTCATCATTCTAGCTGGTTAAAATGCTGATGTGATTTGAAAATGACAGTTTAGTGGTAAAAGCCTTAAACATCAATAATTTTCTTTTTTTCCATAAAAGCATTTTAGTGTTTAATGCTAATTAGCATTTTTCTAACAATATATGAGGGGTCTGCATGAAGTGATTTCATAGTAAATTAGTCTGAAAATTGCCCTAATTGTTACGCTAGAAGATGTCCTCTACATCTTGTCTTGGGAAAAGATCCTTTGTCTAAGTGCCATTATGTGTCATCTCTGCTGAGCCTCCTGCCTAGCAGGGACATTGAAACTGTGCAGCAGGAGACGGTTCTCAAGGCTTTAAGAACTACAGTAAATCTTCAAACAATTTATCCAAACAAAGGCCACTGTGTAGGGAGAAAAAAGACACGGGAAACAGATGAATAAGCAACATCAATTACCAGGGGCTGACCTTGGCGCCCCACACCATGGCACACATTTCACACCAAATCGCAGCAGATTGAAGCTGACATGCCTGGAGTGAAAACACTGGCCCTCACAAGGTTACCACTATGCATTGGTAGGCCCAGGAATAGAAAGGCAGAGGATAAGAGAGGTAGGGGAGGGGGTTGTGGGGGGGCTATGAATGAGAAATCACGCATAATAGGTCTAGGTTTATTTTAAAGTGAAACAAAATGGCTCAATTTGAGCACTTAGTCTGTCGAAATTGGCCGGCGTGAGATACAAGAGGAACATACAAGAGGACAGCCAAATCAGCTCTCTGATAAGTAGACTATAAAGGAGAACAAAGCTGGATGTCCAGCAGGTTTACCACCACATCTGACAGGTGTTGGGTCTCTTTTTCCATTTCATCCGGCCAAGTGCAGCTTTGGTAATCCAAAACAACTCGTCTTCAGTACCCCCACACATTCATCGGAACATGCAGTTCATACAAGATCGCCCGCCGACGAAGAAACGCACTGTACAGCTCATTTCTAGATTATGCCTCTTGTTGTAATATTTTCAATAGCAATTCTAAGATATTAACAGGGAAAATTCTTTTTTTTTTCAATCTATACAGCATTATCCTTGGCATGTCTTCCAGAGGCCGTTACATACTGTATGTGAATGGAAGTCTGCTTTATTGCCTTAAGAGAAACCATCCAATGTTATGGTACCATCAGGAGCAGAAGAGCAAACGCCATCAAATCACAGCAAGCCAGTACCCTGCTAATCAGTCTACTAATACTCTTGTTTGCAGGCAGTATCCCCAAGTGACAAGCAGACAGTCTTATTGGTGATCAGACAGGAACCCCTAACTTTCTTATACCGTCTGTCTCACATATTATAAAGTCTATGGAAATGTGCCCCCACCCACATCTGCCCAATCAGACACTCAGACAAAAGGTTCAGACTAAAACTAATAAGATGCCACACACTAATCCCAATCGCATAACAGCAAATACAGAAGCTTTGTACTTTCGTCTTTGTGTAACTCACAACGACACAATTCACTAACAATAATGAACTTTAAACCTAAACTACAATTTAATTCCAGCATGTAACATACTGTATGTAATCATTTTGAAAGGTCCTTGGTTAATGCACTTCATGTCTAAATTTTAATTCAATAATAAACATTAAGATGATGTTATACCACAGTTTATCGTTGAAATTTCATCAAGCGTGGTCACTTCTGTTTCTATAGTAACTCTTGCGACAAGAAAAGAGAGACAGATCCGTCACATAAAAAAGATGCCCATGAGACCATCAGAAACAAGAAAGAGAGCAGAGATCTAGGATTTGTCCTTGTCCAAAAATTGCAAATGAAAAAAAAAACAAAGCCAAGCCATTGAGACCCCGGGCTATACTTTGAAGGCAATGAAAAATACAGATGCCGACTTTCACATGGGCTGTGTTGAGACTGTATCAAAAATAATTAATACAAATATCTGACAAGACACATGTTTTGTGCTGAGAGCTTGAACTGAGATCTACAGTCCTCAAACCTCAAATGTGTGTATATAAATAAAAAAATAACACACATTCCCAAGGATGAAGATATTCATACTGGCCAAATATGAAGACAAACAAAGGCAACACTGTTCAGGAGGTCAGCGCTCTTCCACAAGTAAAAAGTCTCGCCAGGTGATTCATCCGAGATCCCTCTACCTCTGGAGTATCCCCAAGTATTCCCTACGACCCAGAGAACTCCCAATATCCAGCTGTGGTCAAGAGCACACAGCTTGTCATGCGCTGCCCTGGGAGGAGAGGCTGGAATGGACTGACGACTGTACTGTATGCCCCAGGCTGGGAAAGGAAACCCAGCTCAGTGCTTTTTTGAGTTTAGAAAGATTGCGACTTTTTTTCCAAGTTTTTGTGACTGACTCATCAGATCCCCTTCTGCAATGACATTTTAAAATAAAAAAATATATATAATCGCTTTATGATGCTCATTTGGGTCTGGTGGTGTTTTCTCCAGGTGTTTTCTCTGTCCCCTTGATAAATCTCCAATGTCAGTGTCCACAAGCTGAAGTGGAAAGGCAGAGAAATGAGGGCAGCGTGACACACAGAAAAGGAACTTAAGTAGATACAAAAGTTGATAGTTTTTTTTTGTATTAAGTCTCTATCAACCAAGTTATAGCCAAGAGCAGAAACATGAATTTTGGAACTACTGTATATTCATGACTTTTCAGGGGAAATACTTCTGTCCAGGAAATAAATATGACAGACACCAAATACAGCATAGGGCCAAACCATTTACCTCCCTGTGAGGTCAGACCTTTTCAAAACAATTCAACAGTGGCAATAGGAGACTAATTGGTTCCTTTTACTTCCACGTTATTTTCAGGTAAGCTGTAGCAGAATCTGATCATTCTTTTTTTTTTCTTCTTGTGTTAGGCCTATGTTGTAATGGGAAAAAAGGAGGAAAAAAATCTCACATTACCCTAACCTGTTTCCTTCTCAAATACCAGTGTTAAATTTTTATCAAAGAAATTATCAAATCAAAGACAGAATACCACCGAGCCAAAGAGTGCTGTGCTTTAGGAATAGTTCAAAGAAAAATACCATTTACCTGCAAAATATACACTACATGTCACTAACGTGTATTTATCAAATGTAACCACACAAAGGGAACATCGAAATAAAGGTACCGTCTCAAACAATAGAATTCTCTTTACACTTTTAAAGATATCAGTAATATTCAAATAGAATAATAATGGTGACACTCTTCTCCAAAAATGGAACTGAAGTGAAGATGTAGACATAAATGATTTTATCTAGTTGACGTACATTACTAAAAGGAATTTCAAAGGAAAGATGGAACTTTTCAGGTCAATTATAGTGTCAGCACAGTCAATTTCTTCTGAAATGAATACCTAAGCACCTTATATTAAAACAGAAATGGAAAGGGAACACTTAAAGAGACTTTTCAATGCTAAAAGGAATTAGGAAAAATCATCCTCAGCAGGAGAGCAAACAGACTGCATTCCTAAATCCCACGTACCTTCCAAATCAATTAGTAAAACTTTTCTGGTCTAATAATAAAAATATTTAGACCAGAAAATACTTCTTAAAATACTTCTTATTTTGTTCTATTAGCCTCACTTAAGGTCTGTAACTTTCCAAAATTAACCAGTTATCTAAACCCATCTTTGTGGGTAGTTTAATAAAAAAGATACTGTACCCTGAAGGGTAAATTATCCAGGTGTGTATAGCAATGTCAGATTAGCCAGTATTTTGTAGCTGGAAAGAGCAGTTGGTGTTGCTTTGAGATTCTGTTTTCTTCAGTGAAAAGGTGACATATTTTCTATGCACCAGTATATTAGGTTTGCAAACTAGACTGCCCCAGAACTGATTGGGGAAGCTAGCACTCAGGCAGGAAGGCTCGTAAATAAAAGCAGATTTCAAGGTGGTGAGGCTCCAGGCAGTGTATCTGATACAGTTTATTGACAACACCCACCCTCCCCATTTCCCATTCCTGTTCATTAGAATCAATGACTATTTTCTTAGAAGTCTCAGTCAGGACAAAAAACAATAAATAGAGGAATTACACATTCCCACCAAACCTGTACGTTGGCACCCTAATGACTGCCTTAGTGTAGTTATCTTGGCACACTCTGTGAAATAAGAAGCTGCAAATTCCATTCTGAGCTGAATTCTCTTTCAGAAAAAAAATAAAAGTGAGAAATCTAAGGCAAAGGAGAAAAGGGTAAAATCTGAAGTGACACAAGACAAGAAATCTATTTATTTTTTTCCTTTTTTCACATCTTCTAAAATGTAAATGAATGCTTCTTCAGAACAAACTATAAAATACTAACCTTGAAATGCTGAGTGGCAGAAAGAATTATGGGTTATTGTACTGTCAAAATGCAAGACAGCTGTATGATGAGATACTGTGTTATTTAGACAATCAGAAACTTAAGAGGCAATGTGACACATTTTTTTCCCCATGGTGAAAGCTTCTGACATGCATCGTGATAATTTCTCTGAGACAGAGCAGTCCATAAAAGAAAATATACCAAAGGTGCTAATGTCTCTGCTCCATATAAACTATTCAAATCCGTAATGAATTTCCATGTAAGGTTAAGACTGAATCAGTCATTTCTAGATGTTTGCTATTCATCAACGACAGATGTGTGCACCCACATCTCACAAAGACTCAGTTTATTTACTACCGTATATGAAAGTGGGTTTTTTGAACACTGTGAAAATCATGATAATTCAACACTAATACTAATGACTTTACCAGTTATCATACATGTAACGTCAGGTGTGATAACAGAGAGGGACTATACACTATATCTCTATGACCCAATACATGAATTATATTTATTTTGATATTTACACTATTGTTGGATACTTTTTTCCACCCACATGGTCAGTCAAGTCACACGCTTTCTGATTGTAGCTAAATTCTTTTGAGTTTTTTTAAATATAAAACAAAAATATATAAAAAGAGAAGACAAACATAAAAGTGCCCAGAAATACATTTTCAACACATAGCGTGAACAAAGCTTCTCTGAACCTGATATATGTGTCCCCAGTTTCTCTGTGAATAAACACCCTGCTCTATATAGCCATGGCGTCAATGAACAGACCTTCATCATTCACATTTACCTTCAACTGGACAGGTCATCTCTGGAGATTGGTAATTAAAAGCAGAATCTTTCGCCATTATTGAGTGGCATTTGAAAGTGATCTTGCAGCTACTCGGTCTGCAAGGCCTCAGACCACCCACTAGTGGACAAAAGGCCAACATCATAAGGATAGCCATTAGACCTACCAATTTACTGGCATTCAGAGTAACCAGACAATGAAAGGATATTGCACACTCATTCTCCTTGTGATTGCCAGGGCATGGAATAAGAAGCTCTAAAAGGCAGTATTCAGAGAGAAATAAAACAAGGGTTTTAAATACAGTATATATTCGCTTGGGCTTTTAGACTATTAAAGATCATTCGATTAGTCGTGCCTGCATGTTTTGAATGATTACAAAAACCTTCATTGATTAATCTTGGGGACCAAGCTAAAAAAAAAACTCGGAGTGAGAACAAAAATCTAGACGCTCTGTAGCACAGCTTGAAAGATGCTGGCAACAGAAACATGCCAACCCCCCTTATTTTAAAAGTGCAAATGAAGTGCAAGTAAATTAAGGGAAGAAAGTCCACAACCATTTTTGTTTTTCTTTAATGGCAGTGTACAAGCGAGCTACTCCAACCCTGCCAAACTGTTAATAAAGATGTCTGTTAATTATTTGTAGTTTTTATTAACAGCTGTGTAATTGTGCTGGGTATATAATGCAAATGACAGCAATTTCAGTACACCTCTCCACAACCCAGTGTAGCTTTGGGGGACTTTAAAATTTATTTATTCAGTTCACCGTTACTGTTTCTGTGTCATACAAATTTGTTCCCAACATTAACGAGTACTTGGATTGCCATTGGTAAAAATAAATCATCAATAATTGCACAGAGTTCTGTTAACTTCCCTACCAGACAGTATGGTTTGGAAAATAATAATAACAATAATCCTTAATTTAACCTAATCAGTCCGTTGAGAACAAATGGTCATTTATCATGACAGCCAGGCCAAAAGGCTTCCCAATTGTTGCAGAAGAAAAAACAGCTAAATGAATGCAAAGAGTGATCAAGAAAATGCACACATGGTAACCAAGTGCAGGTGTCAGGCAAAAAAGATACATCTGAATAAACCCGGAGTTGAAGGTGGTGTCAACTCTCTTGGCAGCTATTGTAATGGTATTGTTTTGTGTTTTAAAATTCCTAAACATTACTGGCTGAGATCCTCAGATCAATTAATTAATACTAAACACCGAATAGGCTAGAAGGGCTGAAAGGCGTCCTCTCGTTTTTTGTTGCTGGATGACAGCCTGCGAATCGGAAACTCATGTACAGTAGTAAAAAACTGTCAAAGTTTTTCATAGAACATGTTGGTTGTGTTTTTAAACGGGCAAGGGAATTTTGGTTGTATTTCAGATGTTTTCTCAGATGTGTGATACAGCTTGAACATGTAGGTAAAACAGCACTCAAAACAGCACTGCATTTTGGCAACTGTTGCATATTGCGTGTTGGACATTATTCCTTTATGTATCAAGCAGCACTTCAATTAAACCATTTTGAATTAGCATTATGTTCAATTTCTTGAGCCAGAAACAATGGGTTTATTATATAACAGTGACAGCCATATCACCCTGCAACTCACAACTGGCAACCCACTGAAGCTCAGCAGGTGTGAGCCTGGTCAGTACCTGGATGGGAGACCTCCTGGGAAAAACTAAGGTTGCTGCTGGAAGAGGTGTTAGTGGGGCCAGCAGGGGGGGCTCACCCTGCGGTCCATGTGGGTCCTAATGCCCCAATATAGTGACGGGGACACTATACTGTAAAACAAGCGCTGTCTTTCGGATGAGACGTAAAACCGAGGTCCTGACTCTCTGTGGTCATTAAAAATCCCAGGGTGTTTCTCGAAAAGAGTAGGTATGTAACCCCGGCGTCCTGGCCAAATTTCCCATGCCTCCTAATAATCTGCCTCCTCTGTGAATTGGCTACATTACTTTGTTCTCCTCCCCTCCCTCTCCCACTCCGACGGCAGACGGAGCGATGCGCCGGTTGGAGTATTCTTGGTCGCATTTAATGGCAACGTCAGCTCAAAGATTTGGTTCAAACCACCAAATGGAGACTGGTGTGCTGACAAGCGGACCCTGCCGATGCAGGATTAATGCTGGGAAAGAGAGAGAGATAGGCAACTTAAAAATACATGTATATTCTCCTGAATGTCAATTTAATTTTAGTTACATTCCATGTGTTCTCCATTCATAAAAAATTGTCCTAACACATAAGTAGAGCAAGTGGCTCAGCAATTTTGGATTGGATATTATCATAATAGTTCTTTACATAAATGCCTTAATTGATTCTGATTGATTCTAGTTGATTCTACTTGTTGTTGTTTTTTGGCACCTCTAAAACAGTAGTGGCATAGTTTGGTAGGTAAACCTTTGAACTCATGACTGACAGGTTAAGGTTTGGAGTCCCTGCTGCCGACTAAGCTGTTGTACCTTGAGCGAATTCCTTAACCCCAGTGTGTCCAGTCCACCCAGATGTATAAGAAGGGGACCTTGTTGCTGGAGGTTCTTCCCTGTGGTGGACTGACTTCCTGACTGGGCGGAGGTGGGTGTCACATGCCCTCTAGTCTGCTTAACTCTACAGAAACTATTTAAACCAGCAGTTTTCAACACTGCGATAGACTTGTCCCACCTTGTGCTCATTGCTTGGCAGAATAGGCTCTGGCTCCCCCATGACCCTGTACTAGATGAAGCCATTACAAAATGGATGAATGGATGGATATAGTTTGTAACAATCAACTAATCAACACTTCATCTATCCATTATCTGAAAGCCTCTTCTTGTAAGTGTTGTTGCTACCTGGAACTTGGCGTGGAATCACAATTGCACAAACATTATGTATTCAGGGATCTGGAAGCACCTAATAACCAGATTCAAACCCAGTACTCAAGCTCTGTGAGGAGGCACAGCTCACCACCCTGCCACTGGCCTGCAGAAATTAGTATATGCAATACTCATTATAACCCATAATTTTATTACATCAAGTATATTATAGACTTGTCTTCAGTGTGTACAACTAGTCTCATTCTTCTGCAAGCTCAATGTATGAAGGATGTTCTGTAAAACAGGACAGAAACTTATGATCAGAGAGATCTTTGCCTGCAAACTGAGTCTGACAGCCTTGTAGGATAAGGTAATTGAAGCCAATAATACATAGCACTGATGCGGTTAAATGAGTCATGTCCCTGTTTCTAAGTACACTGTGAAGATATACAATAAGCTTCAGAGAAAATGAAATAATATTGTGCTTAATTTTTGTATTATGACTTTAGGGTCATATTTAGCACTTTCTTTGTAGAATTGCTTCAAATTTAACATAAAGCTTATGACAATATAATGGCAGTATCTGTGTACAGAAATATTCTGAATCAATCAACCTATCACTTAATTATGAGTGAACCAATAACATCCTGTCTCTGCAATAAAAGTAGTCTACACGACTTCTTATTTTTTGAAAAACACAAGAGTGTTTTTATGACTTGAAAAGGTTATTTGAATTAGCTTTCACTACCATTGGCTCAATCAGT